>NC_056730.1:424641376-424985658 GCF_019279795.1 Protopterus annectens
CTTGAGCGGGAAGGAAAACAACTGCTGCTTGAATTGGATCTCATTAACAGAGACATTGGAAACCTCCAAACACTAAGACCCTACCCAGTTTGGCTTTGTTAAGGGCAGATCATGCCTCCTAAACCTGGTGGACTTCCTTGAGACAGTTACCAAGGCTGTAGACGAGGGAAAAGTGGTCCACACAGCCTACCTAGACCTTGCAAAGGCCTTCAACACCATTCCCCACTCTGGTATTATAGACAAGCTCACCAGCCTGAACATAAACCCCTATGTCACGAGATGGGTTGTCAACTGGCTCACGGACAGAACCCACATGGTAAGAGTTGCGGGAACTAGGTCTGACTCTAAACCGGTTACAAGTGGCATTCCCCTGGGCTCAGTCCTTGGACCCCTCCTGTTCGGCATATACTTCTCATAGGTACAGGCAAGCACAGGAGGACTATGGCTGACTAAGTTCGCAGATGACTGCAAACTAGGGGTATAATTGACTCTCCATCTGACACAGACATCCTCCAAAAGGGTCTCATTGAGACAGATACCTGGTGTCAAAACCATGGCCTCAAGCTAAATGCCAAAAAGTGCATAGTCATCCCCTTTGGAAAAAACAAAGTACCCACAAACTACCACATATGTGGTAGCCCCCTAAATACAGAAGACATAAGGGATCTGGGGACCCAAGTAGATAGTAACCTCTCCTTTGATAATCACATTGCCAAACTGGTTAGGAAATCCTTCTATGTGGCCCACCTAGTCACAAAAGGGTTTGCATTCAGATCGAAAAAAGGTTACTGGACCCCTCTGTGCATCACTCATCAGACCCATCATAGAGTAAAGTGCCCCATTTGGGATGTACCTTACAAGACACCTGCAACAACTGGAAAGACCACAGAAGTACCTCACCAAGAGGATCACTGGCCTCAAGCAGATGCTCTATGCAGCTCGACTGAAGAAACTCCAGCTGTACTCGTTTGTATACCGCCTACTCAGAGGTGATCTCTGCCTGACATACAAGGCCATGTCCAACCCAGAATTGATGGACATGCTCCACCTAAAGAAAACCATATCCCCTCGAGCCACACGCTCCAGGGATCTAAATCTCACCACAACAATAAATAGGACGTGCTGGAGGGATAGATTCCTGTCCCAGACACTTCCCATGTTCTGGAACAAGATTCCATTCTACATTAAGCAGAGCTCCTCTCTTACCCTCTTCAAGAGAAACCTTGACGAATGGATGGAAAACAGAAAGTTTACCCCAGGGATCATTTCAATGGCTCTGCTGGACAGAGGCACAGGAAACTAGGGGCGGCAAAAGCCAACACATTCTGGCTAGGCTTATAAATGCCTTCAGGCAGATAGCCTAATACCTACCTATGAACGAGCATGGGGACTGCAGAGCTTTTGAGGTATTTTATCTTCTCGTGAACAGACTGCTTGAATTGAGCACAAGCATTTCAGGCATCTGAACGAAACTGGTTGTGTGTGTGTGTGTGTGTGTGTGTGTGTGTGTGTGTGTGTGTGTGTGTGTGTGTGTGTCTGTGTGAAAATGCCCCAGTTGAATTCACTTAGTGGCTAGAGGAACTAAGGCTCAAACCCTGTACTTTGGGTACAGGTAAAAAGAGCCTAAAGCCCCTAGCCACCACCACTTGTGAATTTATGCCTCATACTTTTTTCGGTTCCTCATAAAATCTGTGGTTTTCAGGATTTTTGTAGCAAATCACTGAAAGATTGAATTCTGTAATCAATGACAGGCATTTGAATTTCAGACTTCATATTCTTCAGAAAATAAATGGTAGCACAAAACCTTTTTATTGTAGCAGTTTTCTAAGTTTATAAGATCAGTATTTTAAATTTGTTTCTATTTTGGGGCTATATTCCCCCATTGTTGGCTTTGTCCAGGTTTTTTGTGCTAAGACGTTGAGAGCTATGGTGAAGTGAGACCTGAATTCTGTATTCCCCCATTATTGGCTTTGTCCAAGTTTTTTGTGCTAAGAGGTTGAGAGCTATGGTGAGAAGTGAGGACTGAATTCACTAAATGATCGCCATTTGAGTTTGTCTTCCTATCTTTCAGGAAACTGCTGATTTGGCATAGTGGTATGTTGCTCTGACTCTAGTGCATAGGGTCCTGGGTTCAAGACTTGGCAGTGAAATGCATGGTGGTAGCAACAACATTTTATTCTAGCAACTATCAAAAGTTGTACAAACAAAGTTTAAAATGTGTACCTGGTTTTTGGCCTTTTGCCCCCCCCCCCCCACACACACGAAAAAAAACCTGAAATTGAAAATAAGTGCGAGAAGCTGTGCAAGATGCCTATAGCTTACACTACTGTCATTCTATTTATGTATATATATATATATATATATATATATATATATATGTGTGTGTGTGTGTGTAAGTAGACTTTTATGATGGAAATGTTCTGAATTGGGCAGTTTTGTCATTATTGGTTCATGCATTTTGTTTCATTGCCTACTGGAAAAATGTTCAAACAATACATTTAAAATGCGCTCTAAGTCTAACAAGTGTGCTGTATTATACAAGGAATATAATTTAATAAAGTCAGGAAGGTGCATCAAAGAACACACGTATGTTTTTGTTTTGTGTGCAAGGGGCCTATGATTTGAAAACAGCCCAAAGGTAATCTTTATCCACCACGGGCCAGATGCATTTTCTTTGGATGTGGTGTGGGTTTCAGTGCTGTTTCAATTAATGTGAGTTTCAAGGTCAGAGAAGTTTTAATGCCAAGTCTGTTTTCATTGAGACAGTATTGCTTTGTTTAGCAGATGTCTATTAGTGTTTGTGCATTGTGCTTTAAAATGTAATAAATAAAATCCAAATAATCATTGTAGAAGTGAAACAGTTTGCACACACTAGTGTTTATGGTTAATGGGACGAAATAGCCAGGACATTTGAATGACTGCAAGCAGACTCTGTTGCCATATTTTGGTTGTCTGTTCTTCAGTTTGCATTTGAAAGTTGGTATCCCACAATTACATCGGAGTGGGCAGTGTTACGTAATTATGTATACAACATTTATATTAATCAGCGTACAGATTTGTACCTATTTGCCATCATCCTTGTCCAGATTTTTGATGTTTCCAGGTTGAGAAGTATGCTCAGGATACTTGGTTTCTTTCCGTTATCCAACAGGGTTCTTTCCTGACTTGGAAAAATCTCTCCCCTTTCATGAGGATTCCACAGCCCCTCACAAACCAATTTAATTTGTTTCCACAGGTGCCAGTCGATCAAAGAGGCAGAGGTTTTTATTCAGGATTGTTTCTTGTCCCCAGAAAAGATAGTTCTTGGAGACCAGTTTTGGATCTTTCCCAGTTGAGCACATTTCTAAGAGAATTATCCTTCCTCATGCTGTCTTTGCAGACTCTGTTTTCCCCTGATTCCCCTTCACTCTTACATGGCCTCTCTAGACATCAAAGATGCTTATCTTCACATCAACATCCATCCTCTACAGAAAACTTTTACGTTTCTCTGTGGCTTCTTTGCACTTTCATTTCTGTGCCTTGCCTTTTGGACTTTCAACTGTCCCAAGGATATTCACAAAGTGCTTGGCCTCTGTGATGGCTTTTCTAAGGGTTGGGGTATTCAGGTATATCCATACTTGGACAATCTTCTTTTTCTGGCTCCTTTATCAGAACAGCTGACTCAGAATCTGCAGTTTGCCAGCCTTTTCTTACAAAGTCTAGGGTTCACCATAAATTTCAAAAAGTCTTCCCTTGTCCCCTTCTCAAGATCACATCTTTCTAGGCTGCAGGTTCAGAACAGAACTTATGATGGCTTTTCTTCCAACAGACAAGATTCAGTCCCTCACTTCCTTCTTCGAAAACCTTCTGCCTCTCTCCTCCATTACAACCAGGGATTTTCTGAGAATTCTAGGTTTCATCATATCAGCAATACCCCTGCTGCCTCTTGCAGATCTCCATATGAGGAAATTTCAGTGATACCTAAAGTCATTGTGGACACAGCATGCTCACTCTTTGGAGTTTGTGATCCCTTTTCTCTCATGCCTAAAATCAGAACTTCATTGGTGGATTCAACAACTTGCTCTGAATCCAGGACTTCCTGTTGTTGTGCCCCAGCCTATTCAACACTTGTTCAGAGATGCCTCAGACACAGTTTTTTGGGGGGGCAACATTTGCTTCAAAGAAGGTAGAGGGCCTTTGGTCTCTTTGTCAAAGGAAAGTGCATACCAAAATCAAGGAAATGAGGGCTCTTATTCTAGCTTAGCAGGCTTTACATAATATCTTTCAACCAGGTCTTCTGAAAGTGTTTACTGACAACACCACAGTACTCTGGTATGTCAGCAAGCGGGAGGGATGAAGTCTTACCTTGTTTGCAGGTTAGCTCTCCTGGCATGGGATTTGGCAGTTCAGTACAAGGTGACTGTTCAGGTGGTGTATATCCCATCCACTCAAAATATTGTGGCAGACTCGTTAAGCAGGCCCATGACCCAATCCCACTAATAGATGCTTCACAGGGTCGTGTTTCTGGACTTGGTCTACTGGTGGGGTATGCCTCTTCTGGATCTGTTTGCCTTCTTTCTGAACAGACAACTTCCTCTGTTTTGTGCCAGAGTCCCACATTCTGTGGCTTGGAAGGTGGACACCCTTTCTTTTTCATGGAAGAGGATTGTTTGTTAATGCATCCCCCCCTTTCTTCTCATTCAGAACATCCTGCTGAACAAACCGAAAATCTTGCTGATTACTCCCTTTTAGCCGAGAAAGCATTGGATGTCCTTCAAGGATGCATCTGCAGTCATAACATATGGGTTGTCCTGCCTCAGGCAGCCCTTCGGTCGGCCGGATTCCAAAGTCTGGGTCTGGCCTCGGCTGATGTCGCACTTTCCCCGACGTCAGAGCTTCTGGGGTATAAAGGCATCAGCCGACGCCATTTTCCTCAGTCTTTCTTGCTGTGCGGTGCCCGAAGCAGAAGCTGTTCGCAAGTGCCGGTCGGTCAGATCCAGAGATTTCAGCTACCGAAGACTTCGAAAAAAGCTAAGTACCCCGTTGGGGACTCTTTCTTGCCTCAGCCGATGTCAGACAAAGTAAATAATTGTTTAACTTGTGGGAAACAGATACCTCATAAGGATTTCCATTCTTACTGCCTTCCTTGCTTAGGCCCAGACCACAACGTATCAGCTTGTTTAGCCTGTGCCTCCTTCAACCGACGGACTCTTAGACGTCGATCGGAGTTTGCAGAAGAATTTTTCGGAACTGCTTTTGCATATAAAATGCCGTCGGAGGCTCCGACTACGCATACGGCCAAAAAAACGCAGGGAAAAGGACCGACACTCGCGGCCCGCGGTTTCGGCTGAAACCACGGTTAGGCCTACCGCGAGTGTCTCGGTTTCGGCTGAAACCGAGTCCTCGGTTCTTACTACGACCGAAACCATACCTCCGACAACCGAGGCCAGAGAGGCCCCGGCTGAGTCGGCTTTAGGAATCCCTACCGAAGCTAGCGCTCAAGAATTGTCCGACACCATTCCACTGGACTTTTCTACACCTGCACGTGGGGCAGCTAGGCCCCCAGCTTCTATGTCTATTAAGGCCTTCTCCAGGGCTAAAGCTGCCAAACTTTCAAAAGCTTTACCCGCCAAATCTACTTCACAGAGGCCTTCCTCAAGTTCTCAGATTCTCAGTCTTGCTGAGGACCTTATATCCTTAATTAGGGGTTCCCAACCTCACCCTGACAGGGCCTCCCAACCTCCAACTGACAAAAGGCCTAGGACTGAACTCTCTGAACCTCTCTCCTCTGATTACTCCACGGATGGATCTGATTTGTCAGACCATCAGGAAGGGGCCTATTCGCCTTATGAGGATTCAGATGCAGAAGACTCTATTCCTTGCCTCCCTCCTGAAGAATTTTCCTTTGGGGAGACTTTGCACTCAATGAGGGAACACTTTCAATGGCAGGGTCAGGATTTTTCTGATTCTAGAAAAAGATTAAGGACATTTTTACATTTGCCCCAGCATAGGCCCTTAGCCATACCACCAGTGCTAACTGTAATTGATGATGTGTATAATGATGTCAGTTCTGCACCTGATTCTCTTCCCCCGGCCCCTGCCAAACCTGACAGATATTACAGGGTCCCGGATTCTCACTTCCACCTGTATAAAGCCCATGCTGCAGACCCAGAAACTATTTCTCAGGGCCCAAAAGGTGTTGCAGCTACCACTGCCAAAAATCCCCTACCCTCTGAAAGAGAGTCTAGAGCATTAGAGAGATGGCGTAAGAAGGTTTATACATCTGCTACTCTTTCTGCCAGGGCATTAAACTGTCAATTCCATATGATACAGTACCAAGAATATTTGTTAGATCAGCTGAATAAAAAGCTTTCTTCTCCTGAACCTTTAGACCGTAAATCCCTTCAGGATTTGGTACACAACTCTCAGCAGGTCAGTAATCATTTCTTAAAATGTGGCTATGATGCACTGGAGGCTTCATTTAGATCAGCTATGACTGGGGCAGTAATTGTAGGCATGCCTGGCTGAAAGAGCAATCCTTGCCAGACCATGTCAAGGCTAAACTCCTAGATGCTCCAATGGAGAAACAAAGTTTATTTGGCTCCCCTGCACAGGAGATTCTAAAGAAAGTGGAAGAAAAAGCAAAATATGTGCAAACAGTAAAGGAATTTCTGCAGGTCCAACCTCCGAGGTTCAGCAGAAACTGGCCTTCAAAGAATTGGTCCTTTCCAGACACCTCCAGAGCACAGAGGGGCAGGAATAGACGCCCTAGAGGCAGAGGTCAATCGAAGGGTGCCTACAGGGGCAGTCAGTGGCAGCCTGCCAACCAGAGGAGTAGTGCCACAGCTGCAACTACAACCACTACCACAGGACAGATACAATGACTTGACTCTGATTCCGCCTACCAGGGAACAACTGGAAGCTCCCTTGGGCGGAAAGCTGGCTTTATTCTCAAAAAACTGGCATTGCATTACAAAGGACACATGGACATTGTAAACAATAGACAAAGGATACAGGTTTCACTTCCACACTTTACCAAAAAGGAGCGGAATGCCAAACCTTCCACCAAACCAGAAGCCAGAGGCTTTAAGACAAATCAACAATTTACTTCAGATGAAAGCGATAGAAAGGGTACCATCTATGGAACAAGGCCAAGGATTTTACTCCAGACTATTCCTTGTACCAAGAAAAGAAAACCAATGGAGGCCTATTCTCGACTTGTCCGCACTGAACACATATCTCATTGTGCCAAAATTCAAAATGCTGACCCCACAGCAACTTCTTCCCATGTTGGGCAAGGAGTCTTGTCTGGTGACTCTAGATCTCAAGGAGGCATACCTGCACGTCCCTATCCGACCAGATTGCAGAAGACACCTCAGATTTCTTGCAGGATCAGAGCATTATCAATTCTCAGCATTACCCTTTGGCTTATCTACTGCGCCCAGAGTATTTACGAAATGCCTGGCATCAGTAATTGCACATTGCAGACTTCAGGGAATTCAAATCTACCCATACCTGGACGACTGCCTAATACAAGCGGACAACAAGGCAAATTTGATAAAGGATTTGGCCTATGTCATACACCTGCTACAGGCCTTGGATACACAGTCAACATCCAAAAGTCAAGACTAGTGCCATCCCAAAGGATAACCTTTTTGGGTGCGAATCTGGACACAATAACTCAGATGGCTTTTCTCACAGAAGAAAAACAAAAACAACTTCCAGATTACTTCATGACTTTGACAAGACAAGCTCAGCTTACTGCAAGGAAAGTCCTGCAGGCCCTGGGTTACATGGCATCCTGCATAATCTTGATCCTGCATGCCAGGCTGCATATGAGGAAATTACAATGGTACCTAAGGAATATATGGTCTCAACACAGGCACAGTCTAGAAACCATGATACCAATCATTCCATGCCTTCAAAAGGAATTCCTGTGGTGGGCTCCGGCCTGCCAGTCCAACAGAGGGTTGCCTTTCAACAAACCAAAACCAAGGCAGGCCATCACCACGGACGCCTCAGACCTAGGATGGGGAGCACACATGGAGGACAAATGTATCCAAGGCCTATGGTCTCAAGGCCAGCTAAACTTGCACATAAACCAAAAGGAGATGCTGGCAGTGAAGCATGCAATCGAGGCATTCAAACCATTCCTCCAGCAAGGACATCTGCTGATAAGGACAGACAACACCACGGTCATGTGGTACATAAACAAACAGGGAGGCACGCATTCCTACCCTCTATGCCGGATGGCAATGGATCTGTGGAACCTAGGCCTGAATCTCAATATCCAGCTGCAGGCCAAATTGCACCAGGAAAAGAGAATTCACTAGCAGACAGCTTAAGCAGAACTACCACGGATGCTCACGAATGGATGCTGCATCCAGACATCTTCAAGCTCATAACAAAGAAATGGGGAATGCCAGAGATAGATCTGTTCGCCTCCCCACTCAGCCACCAACTGAAGAAATTCTGCTCAAGGACATACCACCCACAAGCCTGGAGGGTGGACTCTCTCTCTTTCAGCTGGAATGCCCTAACAGTGTATGCATTTCCACCTCTCCCATTGATGTACAAGGTTCTACTGAAGATCAGGGAGGAACAGCCAAAGGTGATACTAATAGCTCCGGACTGGCCAAGACAGCACTGGTATCCGCTACTGAGAAGCATGTCTCAGGCGAACTCATGGCCTCTACCCCTATGGCTTCTTCTTCTAACGCAGAACAATTTCAAGACCCTGCATCCAAACTTGATAACACTGCAACTAACTGCCTGGAAAATTGCTTAAAACCAAACTGTCTTATCTCAGAGGGTCAAGGACATTATCCTGGAGGCTCGCAGACCCTCCACAAGGAAGACATACTCAGCTAAATGGAAGAGATTCCTCATTTGGAGCACATCAAAGGGCACAGATGTCACAGTGGCAAACCTAGCACACATCCTAGAATACTTAGCAGATTTGTTCCACAATGGCCTGTCCTACTCTTCCATTAAGATTCATGCGTCAGCAATTTCAGCAGAATACAATATGGATCCTCCTATCTTCTCTCACCCTCTTCTCAGACAATTTTTGAGAGGGATCAAAAATGTTAAACCTCCAAGGAGACCCCCTCTGCCTGCATGGGATCTCAATTTTGTGCTGGAAAAATTAACACTACCTCCTTTTGAACCAGCAGCATCAGCAGACTTACAGTTTTTATCTTGGAAAACTGCTTTCCTTCTGGCAATCACTTCAGCAAGAAGAGTATCCGAGTTACAGGCATTAATGGCATTGCAGCCTTTCCTTATTTTTCACCAGGATAGAGTGTCTCTGAGAACCAATCCTACTTTCATGCCAAAGGTGGTATCCAGGGTATCCTTGAACCAAGCTATTCATTTGCCTACGTTCTTCCCTAACCCACAGAACAAAGGAGAAAAACTTTTGCACACCTTGGATATACACAGACAATTACGCTACTATCTGGACAGAACTAAAACCAGCAGGAAAACTGACCAACTTTTTGTAGCATATGCAACTGGGGTGCAAGGAAAAGCAATTTCCAAACAGACAATTTTTAAATGGATAGGAAATTGCATTCGCTTTTGCTACTCTTTTCATGGAAAGACAGCTCCTGAAAATATCAGGCCTCATTCCACAAGGGCCACAGCCACCACTACAGCTTTCCTACGAGGGGTGGCTACCAAGGACATTTTAGAAGCTGCTACTTGGAGCTCCGTGCATACATCTGCCAAGCATTACAATCTACCTTTATACTCCAGATCCCGAGCAGGCTTTGCAACTGCAGTTTTACAGGGGATCTTAACTACACCATCCTTATCTTAGTACCTCCTCCCCCAGTTTGGCTATGGTATTCTACCCATATGTTATGACTGCAGATGCATCCTGGAAGGACATAGTACAGTTTTGTACCTACCATAAATGTAGATGTCCGATAGGTATGCATCTGCAGTCAGGATTACCCACCCTCCTTCCCCTCTGTGGTATTCCTAGGGTGCTTACCCCTCTTTCAGCTAGCTGGGGGAATCTATTATGGTGTATTTGTTTGTTTGTATATATGTATATATATATATATTTTGCTACTGTTTGGAACATTTAACATTTATCCAAATTTAGCCTTCCTAGAGGGCGCATGGCATCTGGGGCAAGAAACACTGAGGAAAATGGCGTCGGCTGATGCCTTTATACCCCAGAAGCTCTGACGTCGGGGAAAGTGCAACATCAGCCGAGGCCAGACCCAGACTTTGGAATCCGGCCGACCGAAGGGCTGCCTGAGGCAGGACAACCCATATGTTATGACTGCAGATGCATACCTATCGGACATCTACATTTATGGTAGGTACAAAACTGTACTTTCCCTCTTCTGCATTAATCCAAGGGCAATCATCACAAGTTACCTCACAGATTGGACCTGTTCACACAAGACAAGGGATCTCTGCTTCTTCCTCATTTGTCAACCCTACAACTGACCCTGTGGATGGTAAAATTTTTATTCATTTCAGGCACCTTTTTTCTCAGGATAGGCTTAGGGTTCTGTAGGAGGCCAGGAAGCCCAGTACTAGAAGATCTTACTTATCCAAATGGAACAGGTTTTCAGTCTGGTGTCTTTCATGAAATCTGGATCCACTTTTAGTGGATGTTCCAGTGGTTGTTTTAGGCTTATGTGAGTTAGTTAATAGTGGTTTGGCTTATTCGTCAGTGAAAGTTCACTTGTCAGCTATTTCTACATGTCTGCCATTATCTCCATCTTTGGCTTCCAGATTGGAAGTTAACTTATTTTTTTGAAGGCGTCCTTCATATTAAACCTCCCAAGAAACCAGTTCCACCCCCTAAGGGGTTTGAATTATGTTTTAGAGAAGCTTACTATGTCCCCTTTTGAATCTGCAGCTTCAGCTTCTTTAAAGTTTTGTACCTGAAAAACAGTTCTTCTGTTGCCTTTAACCTCTGCTATGAGAGTTTCTGAGATTCAAGCTTTGATGGTTTCTCCTCCTTTTTTGGTTTTCCACAAGGATAGGGTGTCTTTGCGTAACAATCCATGTTCTTCGTGTTTCACTGTTGCAGTCATAACTGTAGGGTGCTCCTGCCGGCAGGCAGCCCGAGGTCGGCCAGAATCCCAAAGTCTGGGTCCGGCGTCGGCTGTATAAGCTAGTATCCTGACATCAGTACGCCTTGGTACATAGCCCTCAGCCGACGCCATCTTCTCCAGTCTTTCTTGCCGTGCGGTGGAAAGCAGCTCGCAAAACGTTGGTTGGCGATTTTCGATCAGCATACTTGGTTGTTGTCGGTCCGAAGTTGTTACTTCTCTTCTCAAAGCTAAGTACCCTGTTGGGAAATCTTTTTCTTGTTCCTCCGATGTCAGAAAAAGTTAATAATTGTATAGCGTGTGGGAAACAAATACCTCATAAAGATTTCCACTCTTACTGTCTACCTTGCTTAGGCCCTGACCACGACGTTTCTTGTTGTCGGTTCTGTGCCAGGTTCAACTCTCGTACTATCAAACGCAGGTACGACTGGGCTTTAAATTATTTTGGCAGACGCTTCAATTACAGAATGTCGTCTGATACTACCGGAGTTCAAAAGAAGCGCAAAGATAAAGACAGGCCTCCGAGGTCCAAACAGGATTCGTTGCAGCTGGAGCCAGCGTCCGGTTCGGCTGTCGTCAGTGAGGCGCTTTTGCAGCTCCTGTCGTCCGCCGCTTCTGAACCGATGGCCGATACGGACTCCCATGGGGAGCCATCAAGGCCCACTATTTTAACTGCTGCAGGACCTTCGGACGTTGCTCCTTCAGATGGGTCCGGAACCGCTGTGCAGGTACCGGCTTCTGAGGGGGTTTTCAGGCCTACTCGCATTACTATTGCAAAGGCAAAGACAAAGACTCCTACTAAGTCTAAAGTTTCAGCTCAAGCTGCTTCTGAATCCACTCCCAAGACACAAAAACAATTATTGAGGATGGCTGAAGACTTGCTTACAATGATTAGGGGTTCTCACCCCCCTCCTGAGAAAAGGCCTCGACAGGATGTTACTCTGGATTCTTCTGACCAGGCCTCTGTCTCTTCTGTTTCTTCCTCTGATCAGGACTATTCCTTCCCCCCTTATGAGGATTCGGATGCTGAGGAATCTTTGCCCTCGGCCTCTCCGCCTGAGGATTTTTCTTTTGGGGAAACCTTGCATGAGATGAGGGAACATTTTCATTGGGAAGGACAGGAATATTCTGCTTCCAAAAAGAGGCTTAGAGAATTTCTTCTTCTTCCTCAGCATAGGCCTTTAGCTATCCCTCCTGTCTTGGACATTGTGGATGATGCTTTTTCTGAGGCTAATTTGAATCCTGATTCCATGCCTCGTGCTCCTTCTAAGCCAGATAGATTTTATAGGGTTCCTGACTCTCATTTATTTTTATTTAAAAATCCTTCTGCAGACCCTGAAACTATTTCTCAGGGTTCTAAGGCTGCTAAGGTTGCTACTTCTAAAAATCCTATTCCCTCTGAGAAGGATTCTCGTGCTTTAGACAGGTGGGGTAAAAAGGTATATACTTCTGCTACCCTATCTGTAAGGGCATTAAATTGCCAGTTTCATATGTTTAAATACCAGCAATTTCTTTTGTCTGTTTTAAAGCAAAAGCTGGCTTCTGTACCTGCTTGTGCAGAGGATAAGGAACTTCAGGATGTTTTGCATGCTACTGAACAGGTTAATAAGCATAGCTTACATTGTGGTTTTGATGCCTTAGATGCTTCCTGCAGGGCTGCTGCTTCTGGTACTGTGATTAGGAGACATGCCTGGCTTCGTGAACAAAGTTTGCCTGAACAGGTTAAGGCTAAGTTATTAGATGCCCCTGTTCAACATGATGTTCTTTTTGGTTCTAAGGCTGAGGAAGTTATTAAAAAGATGGAAGAAAAGGCAAAGTCCATGCAGACTGTAAAAGATTTCTTGCAGGTTCAGCCTCCTAGATTTTCCAGGAATTGGCCCTCAAAAAATTGGTCCTTTCCCACGTCTGACAGGCCTCAAAGGGGAAGATATAGACGCTCCAGAGGTCGTGGTCAAGGCCAGACCTCACAGATCTAGACAATGGACTGCTTCTTCACCTAGAAGGGGAGAAGACAGATCCCAATCTCAAAGAAAACAGACTCAATGACTCTCTCGGTTGGGCTTCAGGACCTCTTTACCTGGATGCCCCTCTCGGAGGAAAACTGTCTCTTTTTTACAGGAATTGGACTCATATTACTCAGGACAAATGGGTATTGGATGTGATTTTAAAAGGTTACAAGTTCCACTTTCACACTTTGCCAAGGACTCACGGTTGGCCAGATCTGCCAAAACTTCAATGGTCAGAGGCCTTAACTCAAGTGGATGCTCTTCTGGCCATGAGAGCCATAGAGCTTGTTACACTCTTGGAAATGGGAAAAGGATTTTATTCAAGGCTGTTTCTGGTTCCCAGAAAACAAAACTCTTGGAGACCTATTCTGGACCTTTCTGTGTTAAACACCTTTTTGGAAATTCCAAAGTTCAAGATGCTCACTCTGCAACAGTTACTTCCAATGTTCTCTCAGGACGCCTGGATGGTGACATTGGACTTAAAGGAAGCCTATTTGCATATCCCTATCAGACAAGAACGCAGGAAATTCCTCAGGTTCAAGGCACTTTCAATTCTCTGTTCTGCCCTTTGGTTTATCTACTGCGCCCAGAGTCTTCACCAAGTGCCTAGCACCAGTAGTGGCTTACTGCAGACTTCAGGGGATTCAGATTTACCCCTATTTGGACGACTGCCTTATTCAGGCAGACAGCAAAGATCTTCTGCTTCAACACCTAGACTTCGTTCAACGTCTTCTCCTCTTACTGGGATTCTCAGTGAACATAAAAAAGTCACATTTGATCCCTTCTCAACAAATGGTATTCTTGGGAGCCCTCTTAAACACAACCTTACAAAGGGCCTACCTCACTCCAGAAAAACAAACACAGCTGGCTTCTACTTTCAACACCTTGGCAACTCTATCTCAGCTCACTGCAAGGACATTCCTGCAGGCTCTGGGCTACATGGCTTCCTGCATTCTGTTGATTCCAAACGCAAGGCTTCACATGAGAAAGCTTCATTGGTATCTGAAAAGTGTATGGTCACAGCATTATCACGATCTGGATATTCTGATTCCTCTGATCCCCTGCCTCCAGAAGGAGTTCCTCTGGTGGTCCAGGGCATGCATTTTGAACGAAGGAAAACCTTTTCGTCTCCCTCAACCTACTCAACTCCTAACCACGGACGCCTCGGATTATGCTTGGGGAGCACACTTTCTAGACAATTGCCAGCAGGGAACCTGGACAAAGGACCATCTTCACTGGCACATCAATCTGAAGGAGATGTTGGCAGTTCAAAATGCTCTTTTGGCCTTCAAGCACCTTTTACAACCAGGGCCTCTGCTAATTCGCACAGACAACACCACGGTCATGTGGTATATCAACAAGCAGGGGGGATCTCATTTTTACCCCCTTTGCAGACTGGCTATGAGTTTATGGGACACAGCTCCAAATTTGAATCTGCATCTCCAGGCTCAATTCATTCCAGGAAAACAAAATCTTTTAGCAGACAGCCTGAGCAGAAACATTTCAGATCCTCACGAATGGATGCTAGACACCAACTTGTTCAAAAGGATTACTGCAGTTTGGGGATGTCCCCAGATAGATCTGTTTGCATCCCATCTCAATCATCAGCTGCCTCGCTTTTGCACCAGGTCCTTCCACAAAACAGCATGGAGAGTGGATGCCCTGTCTTTCAGTTGGAGAAGTCTGTCAGCATATGCCTTCCCTCCTCTTCCTCTACTGCCTCGGGTACTACTGAAGATAAAGCAGGACAAGCCCAAGTTCCTCATCTTGATTGCTCCAAATTGGCCTCGACAGTTTTGGTATCCGACTCTAAAGCTCCTGTTCTCGGGGCCTCCTTGGATTCTTCCACTGAACCCTTCGCTTCTGTCCCAGCATCAGGGTCAGTTACTACATTCCAACCTCAAGACCCTTTGCTTGGCAGCTTGGCTCTTCAAGGGAATTTGATTGCCTCTAGTCTTCCCAAACAAGTTTTGGATGTTCTTTTGGAAGCTAGACGGCCTAGCACTAGGAAATCTTATGCCTCTAAATGGAAGAGGTTTTCTATTTGGATGCAGGACCGAGGTTCTGATCCTCAGGTTCCTGATCTCTCCTCTATTTTGCTTTACCTTTCGGAGCTTTTATCTAAGGAACTTTCATTTTTTTCCATTAAGATTCATGCTTCTGCTATCTCTGCGCATTTCAGTTCTGATCCTCCTGTTTTTTCACATCCTTTGGTGAAGCAGTTCTTGAGGGGGGCTAAGAATTTGCGGCCTCCAAGGACCCCTTCGGTCCCTGCCTGGGATCTTAATTATGTTTTAGAAAAACTTACTTTGCCTCCTTTTGAGCCTGCTGCATCTTCAGATATTAAGTTTCTATCTTGGAAGACTGTTTTTTTGTTAGCTTTGACCTCTGCCAGAAGGGTTTCAGAGTTGCAAGCTCTTATGGCTGTGGAACTATACCTTATTTTCCATCAGGACAGAGTATCCTTGAGGACCAATCCTACTTTCATGCCTAAGGTGATTTCGAAAGTGGCCTTGAATCAGACAATTCACCTTCCTACTTTCTTTCCAAATCCTCAAAATAAAGGGGAAAGGATTTTGCATTCATTGGATGTGCACAGACAGTTAAGATTTTACTTGGACAAGACTAAAGATTTTAGAAAGTCTAACCAATTGTTTGTTTCCTTTGCCTCCAGTTCACTTGGAAAACCTATTTCTAAACAAACCATTTCCAAATGGATTGCTTATGGGATCAGATTTTGTTACACTCATCATGGTAAACAGTTTCCTGGAACCATTAGAAGTCATTCTACTAGAGCAGCTGCTACTTCTACAGCTTTTCTCAGAGGAGTACCTACCAAGGATATCTTGGAAGCTGCCACTTGGAGTTCAGTGCATACTTTTCCAAGCACTACAATCTCCCTTTGTTTTCTAAGTCTAGGGCAGGCTTTGCCTCTGCTGTCTTGCAGGGTATTCTTGCCTCCCTTCTTCTATCTAAGCCTCCTCCTCTCTACACTGCTTTGGGATTCCACCCTACAGTTATGACTGCAACAGTGAAACACGAAGAACATAGTACAGTTGTGTACACCTACCATAAATGTAGATGTTGAGTGTCTTCACTGTTGCAGTCGGGGTTTCCCTCCCTCCTATCCCCTCTTTTTCTCTCTTTTGTGGTGTATTTGTGTTTCCTTGTTGGATTCATTTTTGATTTATTGGGGCATTCTGACATCTAGGGCAAGAAAGGCTGGAGAAGATGGCGTCGGCTGAGGGCTATGTACCAAGGCGTACTGACGTCAGGATACTAGCTTATACAGCCGACGCCGGACCCAGACTTTGGGATTCTGGCCGACCTCGGGCTGCCTGCCGGCAGGAGCACCCTACAGTTATGACTGCAACAGTGAAGACACTCGAACATCTACATTTATGGTAGGTGTACACAACTGTACTTTCTTTCAAGCCCAAGATGGTGAATAAGCTGCCTGTTAATCTATTCAATTACCCACTTTCTTCCCTTCTCCTCAATCCTCCAGTAAAAGGATCTTGCTCACCTTGGATGTACATAAACAACTCATTTTTTATTTGGATAACACTAAGGCTATTGGAAAGTCTGATCAGCTATTTGTTTCTTTCCATCCCATGGTCTGAGTTGGCCTGTCTCTAAACAGGCAATTTCTTCTTGGATTTCTAAGGCAATTCTGTTTTGTTATGATTTCCATGGTAAGACACTTTCTGCTCTGGCTAAGGCTCACTCCACTAGGTCTGTGGCTTCTTCGAGTGCATTCTTTAAAGGGCAGGATACTAACTCTATTTTAGAGGCTGCTACATGGTCTTCTGTGCATACTTTCACCAAATATTACAAGTTGGACACCATTTCTAGATCTAGAGCAGGGTTTGCTAGAGCCATTCACCATGGCTTTGTGGAAAGCTCTTCTGTTCATAGCTCCTCTGCTCCTTCCTACTCCCAGGGTTCCTTCTAAGCCTTGGCATTCTCCCATATGTGAAGAGTACTGCAATATTGAATAGAAGGAAATAGAATAGCTGTGTAAAATCTTACCATAACCATAGATGTTCATAGGTTCATATGTGTGTACTAGGCTAATGGCCCTGGGCCCTTTACAAGCCTAAAGCATAGTGCCACCCGACCTTAGTTCCTAGTGCTACTCTCGAGTAGAGCCACTGGAGTTATCCCCGGGGTAAATTTTCTGATGATCTTCGTGTTTCACTGTTGCAGTCATTACATTTGGGTAATCTGCTGGCAGGTTGCCCTCAGTTGGCCTGTTTAACAATGTCTTGGGTCCTGCGTCGGTTGCTGTCCCTTCTTCCATGACGTCAGGTCGTCAGGGGTATAAAACATGCAGCCGATGCCATTACATCAGTCTTTCTTGCCGTGCGGTGCCCGAAGCAGTAGTAGTTCGCAAGTGCCGGTTGGCCGACTCCTGAGATTTTCGTTTTCGAGTTTCAGAACCGAAGTCTTCAACTTAAAGCTAAGTACCCCGTTGGGGAAACTTTTTCTTGCCTCTTACCGATGTCAGTAAAAGTTAATAATTGCATTACTTGTGGAAAGCAAATACCTCATAAAGATTTTCATTTGTACTGTATTCCTTGCCTAGGTCCTGACCACAACGTACCTTGCTGTCAGTTTTATGCTTTATTTAATCGGCGCACTATCCATCATCGATGCATTTTTGCCTCTAAATATTTCAGTTCTCTGTTTAATTATCCAGAAATGTTGTAGGTTAGCCATTCTACTACCAGAATTCCGAAAAAACGCAAAGAAAAAGAAACAGGCCGTAGAGGTCCAAAACTGCCGACAGCACTTCTCCTAAGTCAGTCGCCAGTTCGCCGGTACACAGTGAGGTGCTTTCGCAGCCCATGATACCCGCTACATATGACTCGCAGGCCTCTACTGAGACCCATTTGGAGTCTGGTATGCTGCGAGATGCTTCACCTATGGAAACCGTGGATGTCTCTACCTTGGATGGGTCCGGAGCTGCTCTGCAGGCACCGGTTTCTGAGGGTCTATTCAGGCCTACAGACTTGCATATTAAACCGACTCCCCCTTCTATACTAAGGCCTAAATCTTGATCTATGTCTAAAAAAATGATGCCCAGTCCACATGTTCAGGCCCCTATGCCTAAAAAACAAATGATCAAAATGGCTGAAGATCTTATTACTCTAATCGGGTAGTCAACCCCCCCCCCCCCCCCCCCCTC
Organism: Protopterus annectens; assembly: GCF_019279795.1. Classification (NCBI taxonomy): domain Eukaryota; kingdom Metazoa; phylum Chordata; order Ceratodontiformes; family Protopteridae; genus Protopterus; species Protopterus annectens. Next base: position 424,659,634 of record NC_056730.1, read on the forward strand.
TAAGAGGCCTATGGCTGAGCTTGAGTATGAATCTTCTGACCAGAACTCTGTTTCTTCTGATTCTTCTAATGACCTGGATTTGTCCATATCTACTTATGAGGATTCTGATGCAGAGGACTCCATTCCCTCTGCATCCCTCCCTGAGGACTTTTCTTTTGGGAAAACTTTACATACCTTAAGGGAGCATTTCCACTGGGAAAGTCAGGAATTTTCTGAATCTAAAAAGAGGCTTAGGGACTTCCTTCTTCTACCTCAGCATAGGCCTTTGGCTATATCTCCTGTACTAGACATTGTTGATGTGTTTTCAGAATCCAGTTTGGCCCCTGATTCTCTGCCTCCGGCTCCTAGTAAACCTGACAGATACTACAGGGCTCCTAAGTTCCACAAGTTCCTTTTCAAAAATCCTGTGGCAGATCCAGAAACCATTTCTCAGGGGCTCAAGGGCATTAAGGCTTCTACTGCTAAAAATCCTACTCGTTCTGATAGAGACTCCAGGGCGCTGGATAGATGGGGTAAAAAGGTTGATACTTCTGCAACCATGGCAATCAGGGATTTAAACTGCCAATTTCATATGTTAAAATATCAACAGCATATTATTGGACTGCTTAAACAGAAAATGATGTTGATTTCTGACTGTGTGGAAAATAGATTTACAGGATTTATTGCATTCTGCTGAATAATTTGGAAAACATACTTGGCAATGTGGTTTTGATTCTTTAGAGGCCTCTTGCAGGGCTGCTGTTACTGGGTCTATACTTAGAAGTCATGCTTGGCTTAAGGAGCAATCTCTGCCTGATCATGTTAAAGCAAAATTGTTGGATGCTCCTTTAAATCACGAATGCAAAGTTCTATAAAAGGTGGAAGATAAAGCTAAATCTCTGCAAACTGTAAAAGATTTCTTACAAGTGCAACCTCCAAGATTTAGTAGGCATAGGCCTAGTAAGAATTGGTCCTTTCCAGCTCCTTCCAGATCTTCTCAAGCAAACCCAGACACACCAAAAGCACCAGGTTTCAGTCCCAGGGGACTCTCAGAACTAAGCAGTGGGGGGGGGCTCCATTTCCAAATCTGGAAATAACAAGACACCCCCCCCCATGGTAAACAGTCTCAGTGAATTTCCTTTAAAATTACCAAGCACTTAACCTTTTAGCCGCCCCTTTGGGGGGGGATATTGCTCTTCATGGAGAAAGCTGGGAACTCATAACCCAGGACAAATAGATTTTAAATATAGTGTCCCAGGGATACAGACTTAATTTTCAGATGTTGCCAACACCAAATGGGTGGCCAGACCTGCCCCCAAATCAGCGGGCAGAGGCTCAAAAACTAGTATTTTCCCCTCTTAAACATGGGGGCTATTCAACCCGTACCAGAACAAGAAAAGGGACAATGTTTCTATTCCAGGTTTTCCTGGTACCCAGAAAAGACATGGCGTCCAATTCTGGACCTGTCTACTCTAAACACCTTTCTGGACATTCCAAAATTCAAGATACTGACTCTTCAACATTTACTTCCAGTGCTAGGCAAAGATGCCTGGTTGGCAACTCTAGACTTAAAAGAAGCTTACCTGCATATCCCAATCAGGGAATCTTGCAAAAGATACCCAAGCTTCAAAGCACGCTACTTGCATTATCACTTCGCTGCACTGCCCTTTTGCTTGTCTACTGCACCCAGGGTATTCACAAAGTACCTGGCTCCAGTAATCGCATTTTGCAGGCAAAGAAATATTCAAATATATCCATACCTGGACGATTGTCTAATTCAGGCAGAAAACCAGGCCATACTTCAAAATCATGTGGCGTTTGTAAAAAGGGGTTCTAGCCTGTCTGGGGTACACCATAAACAAAAAGAAATCACAACTGGTACCCTCAAAACAGATTACATTCTTGGGTGCAAGCTTGAATACAACTGCCCATATGGCTTTCCTCACGCCAGAAAAGCAAATTCATTTGGTAACTTACTTCAAACAAGTGGCCACAAAAACCCTGCTATCTGCAAGACAAATACTGCAAGCCTTGGGTTTCATGGCCTCCTGCATTCTTCGAATTCCATATGCAAGACTGCATATGAGGAAGCATCAGTGGTACTTAGTCTATGGAGCCAGCATTGTCACAGCTTGGAAACAATGCTGCCTATCATACCTTCCTATGGAGTTCCTATGGTGGGCAGAGGCCTGCCACCAAAACAAGGGACTGCCATTCGCACTACTCCCTGCCGCCCAAACCCTAACTACAGATGCATCAGGCTATGCATGGGGGACTCACCTGGCAGGGAAGTGCATTCATGGCAAATGAAACCCAAATCAAATGTACCTACATATCAATCAAAAAGAAATGTTAGCTGTACAGAATGCTCTGACAGCCTTCAAGGACTACATTCTTCCAGGACAGCTAATGGTAAAGACGGACAACACCACGGTTATGTGGGACATAAACAAGCAGGGGGGTACACATTTCCTACCCCCTCTGCAGACTAGCCATGGCATTGTGGAACACAGCTTTGAGCTACTAAGTGCAACTACAAGCTCAATTCCTGCCAGGAAAACTGAATACACTGGCAGACGGACTAAGCAGAAATCTCATGGACCCACACGAGTGGAAACTGGAACCATGGATTTTCAACATGTTGACAAGCAAATGGGGAGCCCAGACCTAGATCTATTTGCCTCCCCCCATAACTACCAGTTGGACAAATTTTGCACAAGGACTCCCCACAAAAAAGCCAGGAAAGTGGATGCTCTCTCCTTCAGCTGGAAAAACCTTTCAGTCTACGCCTTTCCCCCTGTGCCTCTGCTCTCCAAAGTTCTGCTAAAAGTCAAACAGGACAAACCAAGAATGATTTTGATTGCTCCAGACTGGCCATGCCAACACTGGTACCCACTTCTGCGCAGTGGGTCACAAATATCTCCATGGCACCTGCCTCAGACACCTTCCTTGCTGTCTCAGAAGGAGAACCAAATTCTGCACCCTCAGCTCCCAACATTGAACCTTGCAGCTTGGCTAATCACTTAAATTCACCCTTAGTATCCCTCAGCAAACCTGTGATGGATGTCATCTTGGAGGTGAGAAGACCTAGTACTAGAAAATCTTATGCTTACAAATGGAAAAGATTCTGTGCCTGGAACCATTCTTTAGGGATAAGCACAGCAGCGCCCAATTTACCTCAGATTTAGCAATACTTAACTGAGATGCTTCACAAGGGCCTGTCTTTTTCCTCTATTAATATCCACGCTTCAGCTGTTTCAGCTCACTATAACACAGAACCCTCATCCCCTGCTCAAGCAGTATCTCAGAGGGGCAAAGAACTTGAGACGAGCCAGGAGAGTTCCTACCCCTGCCTGAGACCTTAACTTTGACTTGGAGAAGCTCACTTTACCTTCTTTCGAGCCAGCTGCTACTGCAGACCTAAAATTTCTTTCTTGGAAAACAGCCTTCCTTTTAGCAATCACTTCAGCTAGAAGGATGTCTGAATTACAGGTACTTATGGCAGTGGAGCCTTTCATCATCTTTCATGTGTAGACAGGGTATCTCTGAGGACCAATCCATCCTTCATGCCCAAGGTGGTTTCCAGTGTGGCTCTTAACCAGTCCATTCATTTGCCACCCTTCTATCCCAATCCACAGAACAAAGGGGAACGGATTCTGCATTCCTTGGACATGCACAGACAACTTAGATTCTACTTGGACAGAACTAAATTTCGAAGAAAATCTGAACAATTGCTACTGGCACTTGCTGCTGGGGCAGAAGGAGGGCTATTTCAAAACAAACCATTTCTAAATGGATAAGCCATTCCATTCATTTCTGCTATAAGCACCATGGAAAACCTATCCCCCAGGGGATCAGATCTCATTCCACCAGGGCTGCCTCTACTTCTGCAGCCTTTCTCAGAGGTGTTCCTACCAGGGATATTCTAGAAGCTGCTACCTGGAGTTCTGTACATACTTTCACCAAGCATTATCATTTACCAATTTTCTCTAAATCCAGAGCTGGCTTTGCCACTGCTGTCTTGCAGGGCCTTATAGCTGATCCTAATGCTGTATAAATCCATCCTCCCAGCCATAGCTTTGGGAATCTACCCAAATGTAATGACTGCAACAGTGAAACACGAAGAACATAGTACAGTTGTATACACTTACCATAAATGTAGATATTCTAGTGTATTCATTGTTGCAGTCCTGGTTACCCTCCCTCCAGCCCCCTGTTTTTCTCTTACTACACCTCTACTTTCTTTTCCTATGCTTAAAAGCATTTTTGGTGTATTTGCTTTTGGTTGGAGGTATATTTTTGTGTTTTTAATTTTATTTGCTCCCCATTTGGGGGGCACCTGACATCTGGGGCAAGAAAAACTGATGTAATGGCATCGGCTGCATGTTTTATACCCCCAACTTCCAGACGTCATGGAAGAAGGGAGAGCAACTGATGCAGGACCCAAGGCGTTGTTAATCAGGCCGACTGAGGGCAACCTGCCAGCAGATTACCCAAATGTAATGACCGCAACAGTCAATACACTCGAACATCTACATTTATGGTAAGTGTACACAACTGTACTTTTCCCACCCACTCATCAAGATTTCTCTTGAAGAGGGTCAGCAAGGTGCTCTGCTTGACTTGTATGTGAAGTCTGTTCCATAGCATGGGCAATCTCTGGGTTATGAACCTGCCCTCCATCATGTTCTGTTAATTGTTGTAATGAGGTTGACGTCTCTGGAGTGTGTCGTGCGGAGGGATTGGGATTTCTTTAGATGTATCATTTCTAACCGAGCTGGGTCAGACATGGCTTGTTAAGTCAAGCAGAGATCGCCTCTAAATAGGTAATATGAGACAGAGAATAGTTGGAGTTTTTTGAGTCTGTCCATATAGGACAAGTGTTTAAGGCCTAGGATCCTCTCTGTGAGGTATCTTTGCGGCCTCTCCAGTGATTGCAGGTATCTAGAGAGGTACGTGCCAAATGGGGCATTGTACTCGGTGATTGGCCTAATGAGGGAAAAGTAGAGGGAGACAATGACTTCTTTCTTCCTGGATGCAAAACCCTTAATAATGAGATGTGCCACATAGAAGGACTTAATGACCACAGTGGCAATGTGGTGATCAAAAGAGAGGTTGCTGTCAACCTGTGTTACCAGATCTCTTATAACGCCTTCTGTGTTCACTGGACTACCATCAATGTGGTAATTCATGGGAACCAGGTTTTTCCCAAAGGGAATGATGACACATTTTTTGGCATTGAGCTTAAGCCCATGGTTCTGACACCAGTCATTGGTCTCAGTGAGACCATTCTGTAGGATGTCAACATCACTTGGGGAGAATAATAGCTCCCAGCTTGCAATCGTCTGTGAACTTAGTCAGACATCGTCCCTTTGTGTTGGCCTGACTTCAGAGAAGTAGATACCAAACAGGAGTGGACCCAGGACCAAACCCTGTGGGACTCGACTCTTGACTAGTCGGCAGTCTGATGTCTCTCCCTCCTTTCCCCCCTATATCTTGTTTCTTTCTTTGGATGGCATTTTATTGCTCCTTAGGTCTGGAGTTCCTTCTGGGGCATTACAGTTCTGAAGATTGTACGTGTGGACGTCCTTTTATGGCTGACATTGTCAGCACATAATGTGTGACGTCCCACGTACCTTGCAGTAGCTAAAAGCTGTTCTGTATGCTGGATGAACATTGAGTTGCTTGGGCGGAGGACTTCACATATGTAAAAAAATACTGCAATATAGAAGAGAGGGACATCTATGGTTGTGTTAAGATTTTACACAACTATTCTTTTCTTTTGCAGTTTTTTGTTTACTATTATTACATTGGGAACATGTGGATGTGGCCTAGATGTCTCTGTGGTGAAGTTAGAGCTACATTTGTCTGCCGTAGGACATGGTCACAAAACAAGGTCTCTCTGCACACACTAGGAATGAAGGCAGTTCTCCTAACTCTACAAGACTGCCTCCCTAAGAGTGAGATTGCCATCCACTCCAGCAATGTTTGCAGTGTTTTTACATCAGCAAGCAAGGGAGTTCACTCCTGTGGTAGAAGCGATGAGACCATGGCATGGGCCTTGTTGATTCACCACTTTCTGACTGAAATGTATATTTTCTATTAGACCAAATCTGTATTGGGCAGGCTCAGTCAGTATGTAGTAATGCCTCACTATTGATCTTGGTCAGTAGCAAATGCCATCCTTTGTTGTTGGGGAAGGCTTTACTGTGATCTGTTTGCATCCCCAACCAATGCCAAACTCAAAAGGTATTTTTCCCTGATATTCCGACAGGGACAGACACCATGAACTACTCTTGTCCATCAGTGGCTACTGAGTTTTCTTTGACTTTTCCCACCACCACTCATAATTAAAATTCTTGCAGAAAGCAGATACACAGTCATGGACAATTTTAGAGCCCTATGTTGCCCAAGACAGCCTTGCCTGTTAAAAAAAAAAAAAAAAACTTTTGTTCCGAACCCACAAAAGTTTCTAGTCTCGTCTATTTGGCAGACTTATCCCAAACTTAGTCCCTCAGAGTCAACCATATGGTTTCTCCAGTTCCCCTTATGACAAAGGACACATTATTTCCTTCTAACATGGTCTTGATTCTTATGAAATCCACAATGTTCTTCACTTGGAATGATATGCAACAGTAAATGGGTAATGTTTTCTTTATGATCAGTGGCGCAAGGTCTGGATCCATTCTCATTTCTATTTCCAGAAGTTTTGCAAAGCTGATATTTTTGATAAGGGATCTGGCTACTCAACAGAGAAACATTGTATGATAGCCATTTCTGCTTATCTGGCTAAGAAGTCTTCTTCCTTAATTTCTTTAAAGCTGTGCAAGACATTTTTTGGGGGGATCTTCCTGTCTGAACATAACCTTAGAGGACTTGCCTGTCCTTGGCATTTTACCTTCATAATGGAAATAGTAGCATTATACCTCAATCGCCCCACCACAACCAGCTCATACAGCATATCTTAAGTTCTTTTGTGGGAGATTTTGTTTCTATTTGCAGTAACATCCATTAGGAGACTCTCAGAAAGATGTCTCATCTTTTAAACCTTATATTATTTTGCAGTGAGAAGTTTTCATTACCTACAAACCCAAATTTTATGCTTAAGTGGGAGTGGAGAGTAACAAATTGGTCAAGCTTCCCATATGATTTTCTCCAGTATTCCAATTGGGGAGATTTGCTCTATTGCCTGGGTGTTCCTCATCAGCTATGCTTTTATTTATACAGTACAAAGGATGTAAGCAAATATCAGTTTTGTTTCTTTCACTTAGAGCAAAATAAAACAAAAAAGTTTCAAAGAGCACTGTGTCCAGGTGGCTATTAGAATGCATTGTTTTGTGCTACTGAAAGTATAAGAGAATACTACTAAGCAAACCTAAAGCACCGTCCAGTAGAGCTTATATCTCTACCTTTTAGAATTTTACCACAAATCTTCAGTTATCTGTGCAGCTATGACATTGGCTTTACTTTTCCAAGAAACCATAAGCTGGATGTGATCTCAGAGTTTGGGTCTACTTTTGTTAACACCATTCTCCGTGGTATTTTGTCTTGCTAACTTCCAGGAGGTTGCAGCTAGTAACTGTATTTTGAAGAAGAATTGGACGGATGTAAGATACAGAAGTTCTGCATTTATAACATTAGATTATATTGATTTATATTCATCCACTTCAGCAATCCTTCCCAACTTCTATTCTTTTCTCAGTAGTTTGTGCAGAGAGTCCTGGAGGAATGGCTGTAAGGCCATCCTTTAATTAGTTAGTTTTATATGTTCTTAGGCAAGTGTAATTTGGAAAGAATGGTAGCTGTTTTGCACTTTAGGAGCTAGGGAGGAGTTTTAGAGTCTGGGAGAGAGTTAATTCTTCAGTAGGTTGCCTATCCCAGGTGAGTCTAGATGTTCATCGTGCATACAGCTGCAGTCATAACAGATGGGTTCTCCTGCCGTCAGGTGGGTCCTCGGTCGGCCGAATTCCAAAGTCTAGGTCCGGCGTTGGTTGTCGTCGCTTTCTTTCCTGACGTCAGTGCGACAGGGGTATATAAGACACAGCCGACGCCATTTTCTTCAGTCTTTTTTGCCGCGCGGTGCCCGAAGCAGAAGCAGTTCGCAAGTGCCGGTCGGCCAGCTCCTGAAATTATGAATATTTGGAAACCTAAGTCTTCTTTAAAGCTAAGTACCCCGTTGGGGAAACTTTTCTTGCCTCAGACTGATGTCAGACAAAGTTAACAATTGTATTTCTTGTGGGAAGCAAATACCGCATAAGGATTTCCATTCCCTCTGTATACCTTGTTTAGGCCCAGACCACGACGTCTCGGGCTGTCGCTTTTGCGCTACTTTCAATAAACGCACTATTAAGCGTCGGGCGGAGTTCGCCCAGCACTTTTTTGGTAAAGCTTTTGATTATAAAATGTCGTCGGAGACTCCGACTACCGTTTTGTCCAAAAAACGCAAGGACAAAAACCGACACGCGAGGTCCGCGGTCTCCACCAACACCACGCCAAAACCGGCTACACGTGGTCCGGTTCTCAGCGAGGCACCTACACAGCCCCTGACTACCGACGACACTTCTCTGGTGGTGTCTTCTGTAACAGAGACCGCAGGTGCCTCGGCCCATACCCAGACTACAGCTACCGAAGCCACTGTGAGTGTTGAGCCTCCTAATGTGGACAGGTCCACTTCCACCCATGGTGTCTTTAGACCCTCATCTTCCTTTTCCATAAAGGCCTTTACTAAGTCCAAATCAGCCATGCATCCCAAGAGGCCTGTTGCACAGGGCCCATCTCCAGGCCCCATGCCTAAAAAGCAGATGCTAAAAATGGCTGAGGATTTAATTACTCTTATCAGGGTTCCCAACCCCCTCCGGACAAGAGACCCAGAGTGGAGGAAGATTCTCCCTCTTCTGACCAGGGCTCCATTATTTCAGAACATTCTGATGAAGAGCAACACTCGTACTCCCCTTTTGAAGATTCTGATGCAGAGCAGTCCATTCCTTCTGTATCTCCCCCAGAGGATTTTTCTTTTGGGGAAACCTTGCATACCTTGAGGGAACACTTCCATTGGGAAGGCCAAGACTTTTCTGATTCCAAGAAAAGACTTGGGGAATTTCTTCTGCTACCTCAGCACAGACCTCTGGCGATACCTCCTGTCTTGGACATACTTGATGATGTTTACTCGGAGGCTTGCCTTAATCCGGATTCCCTGCCTCCTGCCCCAGTCAAGCCTGATAGGTACTACAGAGTTCCTAACTCTCATCAATTTCTTTACAAAAGCCATAATGCTGACCCTGAAACCATTTCTTAAGGCCCCAAGGGAATGAAGGCCTCTACTGCTAAGAATCCACTACCTTCCGAAAGAGAGTCTAGATCCTTAGAAAGGTGGGGAAAAAAGGTATATACCTCGGCCACCCTAGCCATGAAGGCCTTAAATTGTCAGTTCCATATGCTTAAATATCAGCAGTTTCTGTTATCACAATTAAGGAACAAAATGTCACAACCTGAACAACCAGATTTGAAGGAGTTGCAGGATATGATGCATAGTGCAGAACAAGTGGGTAAACACACCTTACAATGTGGCTATGATGCTTTAGAGGCCTCAAGTAGAGCTGCTGTTACAGGATCAGTCATTCGTAGACATGCCTGGCTTAGGGAACAAACCTTACCTGATCATGTTAAAGCTAAACTACTAGATGCTCCTTTACAAAAGGATGTATTATTTGGTACTAATGCTGAGGAGATACTACGGGGAATGGAAGAAAAAGCTAAATCTATGCAAACTGTCAACGCTTTCCTACAGGTTCAACCACCACGTTTTAGCAGAAATTGGCCTTCAAAAAACTGGTCCTTTCCAGCCAAGGACAAGCCCCAAAGAGGTAGATACAGGCGCACAAGGGGCAGAGGACAGTCTCAAGGATCGTATAGAGGCAGACAATGGCAAACTCCAGCACCAAGAGGTGGCAAAGACAGTACACAACAATACAGGAAACAAACCCAATATCTTTCCCCTTTTCATGCCAAGCAAGTTTCAGCTGGCAGCACCCTTGGGAGGAAAGCTGGCATTATTTACAAAAAATTGGCATATTATCACAACAGACAAATGGATCCTGGACATTATAAACAGAGGCTACAGATTTCATTTTCACACTCTTCCAAAAATGAGAGGCATGCCAAGCCTGCCACACAATCAAAGGGCAGAGGCTCAAATACAAATTTCAAAGCTCATGGACATGAAAGCTATTCAGGAGGTACCTACTCACGAACAAGGTCAAGGTTTTTATTCCAGACTATTCCTGGTACCAAGGAAAGGAACCGACTGGAGACCCATTTTGGACTTATCCATCCTAAACACATTTCTGCTCGTACCAAAATTCAAGATGCTCACCTTACAGCAGCTTCTTCCCATGCTGGGCAAGGAGTCTTGGCTGGTAACATTGGACCTCAAGGAGGCATACCTGCATGTCCCAATCAGACAAAGCTGCAGAAGATACCTCAGATTTCTTGCAGGTTCAATCCACTATCAATTCTCTGCATTGCCCTTTGGCTTATCTACTGCGCCCAGAGTATTCACGAAATGCCTGGCATCAGTACTTGCCTACTGCAGACTTCAAGGGATACAAATTTACCCTTATTTGGACGATTGCCTGATCCAAGCGGACAGCAAACATATTTCTGGAACATCTAGCTTATGTAACACGGTTATTGAATTATCTGGGATACACAGTCAACAAAGAGAAATCCAGGCTAACACCATCTCAGAAAATAACTTTCCTGGGTGCCAACTTGGACACAAACACCCAGATGGCCTATCTTACGCCAGAAAAACAGGGGCAATTAACTCAGTACTTCAGAATACTAGCAAATTGTACCAGGCTAACTGCAAGGAAAATCCTGCAAGCTCTGGGCTTCATGGCATCTTTCATTCTTCTAATCCCATGTGCAAAGTTGCATATGAGGAAACTTCAGTGGTACCTAAAAAACCTTTGGTCTCAACACAGCCACAGTTTGGAAACAATAATACCAATAATTCCATGTTTGCAAAAGGAATTTCTATGGTGGGCCCAAGCATACCAAACAAACACAGGTCTACCATTCTGCAAGCCTCAAGCAAATCAAGTCATCACAACAGACACCTCAGACTACGCCTGGGGGGCACACGTGACAGACAGGTGCATTCAGGGCAAATGGTCCCAAAAGGAAAAGCACCTTCACATCAATCAAAAGGAAATGCTAGCAGTGATAAATGCAATTACAGCTTCCAAGGACCTCCTGCATCCAGGGCAATTATTGATAAGAACAGACAACACCACAGTAATGTGGTACATAAACAAACAAGGAGGAACACATTCATACCCCCTGTGCAGGCTAGCCATGTCACTTTGGAACTTGGCTCTGGAATGGCAAATCGAACTTCAAGCACAGTACCTGCCAGGATTGGAAAACACGCTGGCAGACAATCTAAGCAGAAATATAACAGACCCACACAAATGGAAGTTGCATCCTCAAGTCTTTACAAAGATAATCCAAGCGTGGGGAAGGCCAGACATAGATCTCTTTGCCACCCACAGGAATCATCAATTGACAAAGTTCTGCTCAAGGACTTTCCATCCAAAGGCCTGGAGAGTGGACGCCCTTTCTTTCAGTTGGGCAGCACGGACAGTTTACGCCTTCCCACCTTTGCCTCTTCTGCCCAAGGTGCTCTTGAAAGCAAGAGCAGACAGACCGAAAATGATACCGATTGCTCCAGACTGGCCAAGACAACACTGGTACCCACTCCTGAGGAGCCTAACACATACGCCTCCCTGGACCCTACCTCTAATGCCTCTTCTACTGACTCAGCACAGCTACAAAACTCTTCACAGTCAGCTGAAAACACTCAGTCTGGCTGCATGGAAAATTCCTTAACACCACAACAGACCCTACTCCCCAAAGAGGTGCAGGATGTCATTTTGGAGGTCAGAAGGCCATCTACTAGAAAGGCTTACTCCGCAAAATGGAAACGGTTTTGCGCTTGGAATGAGAAAAAAGGCCAGGATCCTAGAAGACTGAATTTGCCTCAGATATTACAGTATCTAGCTGAGCTGTTGAACAGCGGACTTTCATTTTCCTCCATCAAAATTCATGCCTCAGCCATTTCTGCAGAATACAACACTGATCCACCCTTATTCTCTCACCCACTCTTAAGACAGTTCCTCAGAGGGGCTAAGAATATAAGACCTCCAAAGAAACAACCAATACCAGCCTGGGATCTTAATTACATTCTAGAAAAATTAACATTGCCTCCCTTTGAACCAGCTGCCTCAACAGATTTGCAATACTTGTCCTGGAAAACAGCTTTCTTTCTGGCCATTACCTCAGCTCGTAGGGTTTCGGAACTACAAGCCCTCATGGCTGTGCAGCCCTTTCTCATCTTCCATCAGGACAGGGTTTCCCTACGAACCAACCCGTCATTTATGCCTAAGGTAGTATCCAGGGTAGCTTTAAATCAGGCCATACACTTACCTACCTTTTACCCCAATCCTCAAAGCAAAGGGGAAAGGCTGTTACATTCCTTAGACATCCATAGACAGCTATGTTACTATTTGGACAGAACAAAGCCTTTCAGGAAATCAGAACAACTCTTTGTGTCCTATGCTGTAGGAGCTCAAGGGAAGCCAATTTCCAAGCAGACAGTTTCGAAATGGATAGGCCACTGAATACGATTTTGTTACTCCTTTCATGGTAAATCTGTACCTGCAGGCATCAGATCCCACTCCACAAGGGCCACAGCTACCTCTGCAGCCTTCCTCAGAGGAGTCCCTACCAAAGATATTTTGGAGGCAGCCACTTGGAGTTCTGTGCATACCTTCACTAAACACTACCACCTACCTTTATACTCCAAGACTAGAGCAGGCTTTGCTACTGCTGTGTTGCAGGGCATTCTGGCTCCTCCCATTTCCACCTAGTGCCTACCACCCTGTGCGTAGCTTTGGGATTCTACCCATCTGTTATGACTGCAGCTGTATGCACGATGAGCATAGTACAGTTTTGTACCTACCATAAATGTAGATGTTCGAGTGCTAATACAGCTGCAGTCCAGGTTTCCCTCCCTCCTTCCCCTCTGGGTACAGACCTGGTGGCTAACTCCTCATCTTACAACTTGATTGGGTTATCCTTCTATGGTGTATTTGCTTGCAACTCCTGATTTTTGATTATATTATAATGCATGATTATATATTATATATATATATTTATATAGATATTTTTTTTATATATATATTGCTTTCCTTCTGGGGGCACCTGACATCTGGGGCAAGAAAGACTGAAGAAAATGGCGTCGGCTGTGTCTTACATACCCCTGTCGCACTGACGTCAGGAAAGAAAGCGACGACAACCGACGCCGGACCTAGACTTTGGAATTCGGCCGACCGAGGACCCGCCTGATGGCAGGAGAACCTATCTGTTATGACTGCAGCTGTATTAGCACTCGAACATCTACATTTATGGTAGGTACAAAACTGTACTTTCTTTTGCACCCCAGTGGAAAACGGGGCTTTTTATCTCCGTCAGGTGTCACAGCCCCTTCTGCTACTAGCTCTGCAATCTGATTGTAGAACATCTGCAGAAGAATATGTGGCTGCATGGCAGAGGGCTGAGTTGCCACCAACTCAACCCTCCATGTTGATGTTTCTTCCACTTGAAAGCGAGTCTTCCTTACTGGGTCTATATTACAAACTCGAAAGCTGAAAAGAGAGAACAGTCTTTGATCGAGCTGTAAATATCGAATGTACTAAATAGCAAAGACATGGAATCGCTGCTCCGCAAAAAATGCAAACACAACATAAAATGAGGGGCTTTGCCCCCCACACCCCCCTACTTAAAAATACCAACTCTGAGATTGCACCATAGTAGAGGAAATAGCAAACTCCCAAAAACAGTCCAGTGATTTTTTTTCCCTGAGGACAAAATTGCTATTCTGTGTCTTTGCTATTTAGTGCATTTGATATTTATAGCTCGATCAAAGAGCGTTCGCTCTTTTAACCATTCGAGCTTCTGATATAGACCCTTCCATACTAGCCATTTCATCATGCATAGACATAGAAGGAGAAGAGTTGTTCTGCCACAGGCAGTCAAGAAACTCTCTTCCCTGGCTTTCCTCTAGATGACTTCTCCTTTGGTGAGACTGAATTTTGAAGAAGGAACATTTTAATTAGTATAGCAAAGGAGAGTTCCTCCCCAGTAAAGTGATAGTTGAGGGTGGTAGAAATGACTATGCTAAAGCTGTTTACCATCCTTCCAGGCCTCCCAGCATATTTTTTTTTTTGTTTAAGGTCCATGTAGTGTATATACATTTAATATGCTGTTCACATGGATCAGAGTGATGTGTGTTAACAAATGTATCACATTTAACTGTATTTAAATTTGCTTTCCAAGGTAGAGCCCTGATCAGAAATAACCAACTTCAGTCTCAGCCCATGTAACAGCATAATCTAGTGCTATAGTAGGTATAAGTTTGTATTTGTTCTCAGCTATACAGTGGAGAAACCCATATTGTGTTTGAAGCCACATGTTGTACAGATGCATGTAATTAGCTAACAATTTTCCTCAAAAGCACTTTACTTAACCATTTGAAACTCTTGTTTTTTTAATAGGAGTATATTCAAATGTTAATGCCTCCTCTTATACAAAAATGGAACTTGCTAAAGGATGAAGATAAAGATCTCTTCCCTTTGCTTGAGGTAAGCATATTTAGTAGAAGCTACATAGGTATCTTATTGAATAATGTAAATAAAGTTCTTTGTATTTTGTTTACTAACTTAAATTGCAGTGAAATTTACTCTTTGCAGTGATTTGCATATGTGTTCTGTATACTGGATTGCATCTGAAAATAATTTTTGTGATCATTATATTTATTTGCTTTTGTTTACTGGAAAAGTCCTTCTGAATTACATTATAAATTTTTGGTGGAGGCCTAGGGAGAGAGAAGCTCCAAGAAATAGCACATTTGCAGCGTAACAGTTTGCACAAGCTCTAAATAAAGGACAGCGTACAAAAATAAAATTCAATAAAATGGAATAAACCGGAATTATCACACTGATAGTGTAGTGAGTTTTACAAAGTCCAAAGAAAAAAACTTGTCATTTTTAGAAGCATAAAATGTTACTTCAATAAGCCAAGTAAACCACTCCAAATTAAAGGAATCATAAGATTACCCAAGAGAGGCAAGATTGCATTTGTTTGGATATGTGCTGAGGAAGGATGCTGGGTATATTGGGAGAAGGATGCTAAGGATGGAGCTGCCAGGTAAGAGGAAAAGAAGAAGGCCTAAGATAAGCTTTATGGATGTGGTGAGAGAGGACATGCAGGTGGTTGATGTGACAGAGCAAGATGCAGAGGACAGGAAGAAATGGAAACAAGTGATCCGCTGTGGCGACCCCTAACGGAAACAGCTGAAAGAAGAAGATGATCCTTTTAGTGACCAACTTAAGAAATAACAGGAAAACTCAACAGTTATAAATGTAAAGATCATGTCACATGTTAAAGAAGAGATAGTGGCTGTTTTTCACATGTTCAGTCACAGTTTATGACTTAATTAAAACATGTTCCATAGTTATAGCATTGTTTAACCCTGGAATGAAGTTTGCTCCTGTTCTTAGTTACCAGCTTAATTCTTTGATCTCTAGTATATTGTTTGTTGCCCTTTAGGGTGGTTTGTTGCACAGTCAACTAAAAAAAGTTGAAGTTATCACATTGAGATGAATGCCTAAAAAGAGCATTTTTCTTGTCTGTATTCTTGTTGGTCTTGTACACATACTCAGCCAGATTTGTCACAGTCTTACCAACATAAACAGAATTGCAGGAGTCACAAGCTGCAAAATAAACCGTTATAACAGTTGAAATTACCTTTTCTCCAAATGTTCTTTTAGTTTTAGATGACCAGGTAAAGACGGTTTAACATGAGTTTGTAATATTTACAGAAATTGTAGTTTATTGATGTTGCTGCAATTATCATTTGTCAAGGCTTCATTGTCCCTTTCAGGAATGGCCATTAAATTGTATTCCTTTAGATAAAGCTGGGTCTTATTCCAGTATTTTTATTATGTCAGGATTACCTGACAGTATTTTCCAGTTAAAAATCTGTTGGATGACGTTACTATCCACAGTGTTATCTAGGCAGAAGGAACTGTTGGAATAATTAATGATGTTATGTAGTCCAGTCTTGCCTTCATTCTTACCCATGGGTTCGGGGCCAAACCTCGGCTCTGACTCTGTCATACTCTAGCACGAAGTCTTCAACTAGCTCGTGGCTGAGGTATCCCATCATGCAACAGGTTTATTCCCCAGATCTTTTTTGCCGCTCGTTATGCTCAGACGTGGTCTCGCTTTTGGCCATGGCTAAGTATACTGTTTATACACTTTTTATAAAATTTTGACTTTGTTGTTGTTCAAAAAAGCTATTTTCATAGCTCTGTGTGTGTGGTAGTGGTGTTATACTGCCTTTGTTTTGCTTCTCTTTCTGTTTTTGTGGCCTTTTCATTGGCCGTTTTGGTATCCCGTTCGTTTCCTTTCTTCCCACGGGCTAGGCCCGTTTCAGTTAGAGGACCTAGTCCTCCCCATTGTTTCCGTGTGGTCTTTGGTTTGGTGCTGCATTCTGTTAGCTTATTAGTGTTGTCGTGTTTGGCTGGTGGTGCTATCCTGCCTTTGTTTCCCCGGGCTAGGCCCGTTTAAGTTAGAGGACCTAGTCCTCCCTATAGTCTTTTTCCTGCCGGTTATTAGGCCGTTTTTAGTTAGAGGCTCTAGTTTCTCGTGTGGGGTTTAGTTGGGTCCAGTGTGTGTACATATTGCTTTGTACCTGTGTGTGTTCTCCTTTATTCAGCATGTCCAAGGATTTTAAGGAACACAGGCCTTCGGGCTTTAAAAAGTGTGTTGAATACAGCAATAAAATGTCTTTGACTGATGGGCACTTCGTGTGCATGTACTGGTTGGGGGCTATTCACTTCCAAGAGTCCTGCTTGTTTTGTCATTCCTTCAGTCCCCGTGTACTACAGAAGAGGAAGAACAAGCTCATTTTGAAAGGACTGCTTAAACACTCCTTCGAGGAAGACTTGGCCAAGCCTTCCAGTGCCTTATCCTCTCCAGCTAAAAAGGACAAAAAGACTTATAAGAAGCACTCTCTGGCTCCGTCTGTTTCTTCAGAGCCGCCAGAGAAAATTGCTAGAACAGCTTCTCCTTCGGTTCCATTGCCTTCGGTGCCAAAAGAAGGTAGTGTCTTGACTAAGTCCGTATCGGCTCCCGGCCTTTAGGAGCCGGTCACGGATATTTTGGTTTGGAGCCGGTCTCCAGTTATTCGACCAGTTTCTCCTTCATGCAAGTCCTCTTCTGTAGGGAGATCCAGATCTCCAACTATAGCCTCCAGGTCCTCGAGGACCCTTTCTGATGAGGACGTTGATAGAGTGGTGAAGAAACTGCTTCAGTCATAACAGTGTTGGCCAAATTGATTTCAGCTCCGACCCAGTCGGCTCCGGAGCCTATGGCCTCTTCATCCTTTGTTGTTCCTCCTCCGAGCCTTTCTCAGCCTACAGAACCAGAGTTGTCAGTTCCGTCGGGTGCCGTTAGGTTGGTTCCAGTAGCCTTGCCTGGCCTCTCGATTCTGATTTCCGCTCCGACCTTGTCGGTTCCATCCACGAGGTCGAGGATCCATGGTTCTCAGGTCGGACCCAAGGGGGAGGGCTCGGATCGATCTTCATCGGTTGTGTCTTCCTCTCGGTGCTGCGGCACGAGTGATCTTGGACCCGACATCTGCTTCAGACCTCATCTCCTCGGCATGGAGGGCTACTGCTGTATCCTCTACAGTTAGTCGACCTTCGGAGCCGGGGGGGGGGGGGGATCAACCTTCGAGGTTATGAGGAGCATGCTGGCCAGGTTGTCAGCTGCATCCTATGACACCAACACTCTGCTCCCTCCGGCACCGGTGTCAGTTTTGGATCACCCTCTGTCCCTGGACAGCAGAGACCCAAAGCCTCAGGATACCTCCATGACTGATCCCCAACTTTCTGACGTCTCTCCAGAGTTTTTGCCTGAGGAGCCCACCAGAAAGAGATTGTGTAAGATGAAACACCTCGACTCCCTGGATGAGTCTCTCACGTCGGACACCGACCTTGAGGAGTCAGAGGGGTCCCCCAAGTCATCTTCTGAAGATATCTCTTTTTCAGATATCCTTGAGATCTTGAAGCAGAGAGGCGGCTGGCCCTCCAAATCCCTTTCTGATGAGGAGTCGGTGTTCCTGAAGGCTTTCGGGTCTCAACCCTCTGCCTCTTGGGTTTCTCCCCCTTTCGATGAGCTACTAGATCTTGTCTGTCGAAAGGTGTGGGAAACTCCTGACAATGTGGAACCAGTCCCTAGGAGACCCAATACATTTTTGTCCGCCCCCACTGACCAGGAATATCTAACAGAAGGCGTTCCAGTAGATGCCATGGTGGTGGCAGTAGCCACCAAGAAGGAACTTGCTGAAATTTCGTCTACCGTCCATCCACCTAACAAGGAGTCCCGGGCTATGGACAGGTATGGGAAGCGTGCGTTTACCTCCGCGGCCTTTACACTGCGGTCGCTGAACTACTTGATGCATTTTACAAGGCTCCAGAGAGGTCTCCTAAAAGAGCTTAGGAGATTCTCTACAGGGTAACATTTCTGATGCCGTGGCACAGAAGGTCAGTGCACAGATGTCTACCCTAAATTCCCTTACCAACTCCTCCATGAGGCTGATCTCATATGTAGCCGACGGAGCGAGTAGGGCAGTGGGTTCCGGAGTCTGTCTTAGGGACACTCTTGGATGCGCCTGTGCAATTTCACGGAGGCCTTCAAGTCTACGTTCACCAATGCCCCCTTTGATGGTTCATCGTTCGGAACCAAGGTGAAGGACACTCTCACTAGGTGCGAGCAGGAAGGAAAAACCCTGTCTGCCGTGGTAGTCCATTTTTCCATGCCTTCTAGACCTTGCCCCAAGGGCCAGAAGGGTGGGAAAATGTGGTTCAGGAAGTCACAGAGGTTTTTTCAGGATGCACAAAGTGATTCCCCCTCCAATGGTAGGGGAGGGGGTGGAAATTCAGGTAGACGCCACCCTAGAGGCAGAGGAGGCTCGCGTAACCAGGGGGACCGTGATTCCTTTCGTGGTTCTCCCTACCAGCGCTCCTGAAGGGAGGCCCAACTGTGCATCTGTGGAGCCAGTCGGGGCTCGCATTTCTTTATTCCCAGAAGCCTGGCAAGATGTCACCCAAGACGAGTGGGTACTAAAGATAATTTCCAGAGGTTATCATATTCCCTTCTCTTCTCCTTCCCCGCCAACCAAGAGAATCCCAGACGTTCCATCCAGTCAATGGGATTCCGCAACTTGAGAAATAAAAAAAAGTTGCTTTCAAAGAGAGCCATCCAGCCTATCCCCGCAGACCAAGTAGGATTACGGACTTGCTCCGGATTCTTTTTGGTGCCGAGAAGAACAGGGAACTTGAGACCCATCTTGGATCTCATACATGAAGGTTCAAACGGCTAAAAGTCCAAGTTCCGCATGGTCTCCTTACAGTCAATACTCCCTCTGTTAGGGAAAGATGTGTGGATGTGCTCCATCGACCTCAAAGATGCTTTCTACCATATCAAGATGGACAAGGCATCGAGAAGTCATCTACGCGTCCAGCTGGGAGCCAGTCATTTTCAGTTTCACGCTCTGCTCTTTGGTCTCACCACAGCCTCCAGGGTGTTCACCAAATGCTTGGCAGTGGTAACGGCTCACTTGAGACGTCAGGGATTCCAAGGTGTTTCCGTACCTGGATGACGGTCTCCTTTCTGCCACCACCAGGCATTTACTTTTACAGACCAGGGACTCCACCATTACACTGTGCCAAAATCTGCCTTGTTGCCCTCTCAGCATGTCACTTTTATGGGCTCTGAACTAGATGCAGTTCTCATGAGGGCCGCCTTACCAGAAGAGAGAATTCAGGCTCTACAACAGCAGGTCTACACCGTACTACCATTGAAGGTCAAGGCAAAAGTGGTCCTCAAGTTATTAGGGGCCATGGTTGCCACGATCATGCTAGTTCCCCTTGCCAGACTACACATGAGGGTTCTTCAGTGGCTGCTTTTCACCCAGTGGTCACTACAGCATCTTCCACTCTCCCAGTCTATTCTGATTATGGACAAGTGCAAGCAGGATCTATGCTGGTAGCTTCAGGCCAGCAATCTCAACGTGGGCAAGCCTTTTGTTCCATCTTCTCCAGTTGCCACGGTGACCACCGATGCCTCCCAGATCGGGTGGGGGGGGCATTATCTTGGCAAGACAGTCCAAGGCACGTGGCAGGATCATGAGACCCATTTGCATATCAATGTCTTGGAGATGAGAGCAGTGCTATTAGCATTGCAAGTACTTCAGAGCTTTCTCCCTCTAGGGACAATTGCAATCCACTCAGACAACATGTCAGTGGTATGGTATCTGAACAAACAGGGAGGAACCAAATCTTAGCCCCTTTGCAGAGAGGCACTTCGAGTTTGGCATTGGGCGGTGTCTTCCCAACACTTTCTAGTTGCAACGCATATACCGGGGAAGTCCAACGTGATTGCAGACAGGCTGAGCAGAGCTATCCTAATACCTCATGAGTGGTCCCTGAACAGTTATGTTGCAGAGAAGATATTCCACAGATGGGGTCAGCCTTGCTGCGAACTATTTGCCAGCCCCCTTAATGCCAAATGCAGCAGCTACTTCACCCTTATCCCCCCGGAGGGGGAGATACCCAGGGATGCTTTGGTTCACGATTGGCCCTCCGGTCTTCTCTGTGCCTTTCCACTGTTACCTCTGATATCAAAGGTCATTCAGAAAGCACAGTCTTTGGGAAGCAAAATGATTCTCATTGCCCCATAATGGCCTCGTCAGATTTGGTTTCCCTTCCTTCAACCTTATCTAATGGACAAGCCCTGGATTCTGGACCTAGCTCCAGATCTGCTGACTTATATGTCAGGACAGTTCCATCCCTCCATCCAGACCTTCAAGTTGACAGCTTAGCTGCTCCAGTTCCGTCCTTAGTTAGGCTTCATGATTTTTCCCGGAAGTGGTCCATATTCTGTCATCTTCCCACAAGCCTTCTACCAGGAAGATTTATTCCAGTAAGTGGAAGAGATTTTCTGTTTGGGCCCGTGAGAGACATATTGATCCTTATACACCGCCTATTTCGGCAATGTTAGAATTTCTTTCTCAACTGTTCAGTCAGGGGTCAGCTGCAGCAACCATTAGGTTACCATAGGGTTGGGGAGGTGGCCTAATGGTTAAGGTGTTTGCCTTACAAACACAAGGTGCAGGGTTTGAGTCTCACAAGAGATAATTGGCTAGGCTTAAAATGGCTCGCAAGGGCACTTAGCTTAGTACTAATCTATGAATCTATTAAAGTGCAACTGGCAGTGATTTCTACCTTTCACGTTGCTAAGGAGCCCAACCTTATGGCTCATAGGCTTTGTAGGGCTTTTCTGAAAGGGACATTGTTATTCCGACCTCCAGTCTTTGATCCAGTAATGCCATGGGACCTCAATTTTGTATTACAGAAGCTCACCTCAACTCCCTTTGAGCCCGCAGCTACGTGTAACATTAAATGTGATAGTGTTCAATCTCGCCGTTTGTTCTTACACATGGGTTCGGAGCCGATCTTTTGAAACCAGCTTTCCAAGAGGCTTTGGATGCTTCTGACCAGGCATCGAAGTCCTCTAAGGAATCGAAGACGTCGGAGCCTAGGTCATCGGCTCCAAGCTCTTCTTCAAAGGTTAGATCACCGGTTCCACAGACTTCGGGGCCGAGTGTTCAACTGGTGTCGGTTCCTGAGCCTCGAGTCTTGGAACCGGTGATGGAGCTCCCTCCTTCGGCCATATTGAGGTCGGCTCCGTCTTCGGTTCCTTCGACCCGTTCTTCCTCCAAACTTTCGGATGTCGATGTGGATCGTGCGGTGCAGAAGCTGTTGGAGCATTCGGCCCTCTCTAAACTTATTTCGGTTTCCACCCAGCTGGTGTCGAAACTTGAAGGCCTTCCTGTATCTCCATCCATTCCTCCTCCGAGACCGATTCAGTCTTTGGAGCCGGAAGAGGCTGATCTGCTGATTGTGGAGCCCTCAGGTCCAGAACCGCCTTTCTCGGTCTGTTCCCTCACCTCGACTCCGTCGGACCCGTACCGGAGTCTCGGAGCCGACGGTCTGTTCTTGGTTCGGGGCCGAGTCGAACCGACGTCGGTTCCGACTCTCCCTCGGGCCTCGGCACGGATCGATTCGCTCCGTCCTCGGGTCGATGCCTTCGTGCCCGTGTCGGGATTCTTCCCATTTCTTCGAACCGAGACTCTTCGATGCGGGACCCGGGAGCGTTCGACCTGATGAGGAAGGTGTTGTCTACCCAGACAACCACATCAGTGGAAGCAGTTTCTCCTCCCCATAAAGGGCCTTTGTCTTCATCTGCACCCACGGCCACATCCAAGCGTCGGGCACCAGTGTCTCAGCCACCCCTGGAGGGTGCCCCTCTTCCTCCGAGGCTTCTTCGGATGCTCCCACGAGGAAGTCCCTAGGAAGAGACTGTGTAAGAGGAGACACTTGGATTCTCCACAGGAATCCATAACATCTGATACTGACTTAGATGAGTCAGAGGGGTCGCCTAAGTCACCTTCAGAAGATGTCTCTTTTCAGACATTTTGGAGATCCTGAAACAGAGAGGTGACTGGCAGTCCCTTCCCCTTCTGAGGATGAGTCAGTTCTGCTGAAGGCATTTGGTGCTCGCCCTTCCTCCTCCTGGGTCACTCCGCCTTGACGAACTAATGGAACTTATTGCTCAAGGGCGTGGAGGCTCCTGACACAGTGGAACCTGTTCCTAGGAAACCGAACAAGTACATCACAGCACCTCAGGATAAGTCCTACCTTACTAAACGAGTTCCAGTAGACGCTATGGTGGTGGCTGCAGCCACGAAAATGGAGATGGCGGACTCTTCATCGTCTGTCCATCCGCCTAATAAAGATTCTAGGACGATGGATAGATATGGGAAGCGCATTTTAGTTCAGCGGCTTTTTCCATGCGGTCCCTGAACTATTTGACCCATTTTACACGTCTGCAGAGGGATCTAGTCAAACAGTTGGGAGATACCCTCCAGGGTGCTACAGATGCAGCTGTCTCAGAGAAAGTGACAGCGCAACTTAATACCCTAACATCGATTGTTAACTCGTCCATGAGGCTGATTTCCACGCAGTCAAGGTTCGAGTAGGGCAGCAGCTTCAGCGATTGCTCTTCGTAGACAATCCTGGATGCGCCTATGCTCCTTTGCGGAAGCCTTCAAGTCTTCCTTTACAAACGCCCCATTTGACGGTGCCACTCTTTTTGGCCTCAAGGTAAAGGAGACCCTTACCCGGTGTGAACAAGAGGGAAAGACTCTGTCTGCTGTCGGAGTCCGTTTTTCCACCCCAACCAGACCGTACCCCAAAGGGCAACGCGGTGGGAAAATGTGGTTTCGGAAACAAAAAGAAGGGTCTTTCCCGGGCACACAGGGTGATGCCCCCTCTAGAGGCAGAGGAGGGGGCAGAGGTGGAAGACGCCGCCCTGGTGGCAGAGGGGGTCCGCAACATCAAGGTGACAGGGAAACACTCCCTGGTAAACCTTTTCAGCACTCCTGAGAGGAGGCCCGACTGTCCTGCTCTGGAGGCAGTCGGGGGTCGCTTAGCTTTATACCCTCAGGCCTGGCAAGATATAACTACAGACAATTGGGTAAAAAGCGTAGTTACCAGAGGTTACACCATACCCTTCCTATCCTATCCCATTCCAAAGAAAAGACTCCCAGATGTACCGCCCCATCTGCGAGAGCCAGCAGCTTTAGAAATTTCAAAGTTGTTAGAAAAAAGAGTCATCCAGCCAGTCCCAGCGGACCAGCAAGGATTCGGACTTACTCAAGGTTCTTTTAGTTCCAAAGAAAACAGGGACTGGAGGCCCATTCTAGACCTGAGTTACCTCAATACTTTCGTCAAGAAAGAAAAGTTCAATGGTCACGCTTCAATCGATCCTTCCATTTCTACAGAAGGACGAGTGGATGTGCTCAATAGATCTAGAGGATGCATACTACCACATCAAAATGGCCAGGGCATCCAGAGATCATTTGCGCCGGCTGGGAGCCAGTCACTTTCAATTTCGAGCCCTGCCCTTTGGTCTGACCTCAGCCCCAGGGTCTTCACCAAATGCATGGCAGTGGTAGCGTCTCACTTGAGACGCCAGGGATTCCAGGTGTTTCCGTATCTGGACGACTGGCTCCTTTCAGCCACCACCCGGCCAACTACTGCAGGCCAGAGACTATGTTCTTCAACTGTGTGTTCACCTAGGGATTTCCGTAAATTTCGAAAATCCTTACTTCAGCCATCACAAAATATCTTGTTCATAGGAGCAGAGTTAAACACACGCCAATTGATTCTGAGGCTTCCCCAGAAAGGATATCATCACTGCAGACTCACATTCGCCTTCTACTCTTGTCAAGGAAATCTCCTGCACACCTAGTACTGAAGGTGTTGGGCCTCATGTCAGCCTCCCTTATTGCAATTCCCTGGGAAGGTTGCACATGAGAGTCCTACAATGGCTGCTATTTGCTCAATGGTCATTCCAGCAACTACCTCTAACACACGAGATTCTCATAACAAAGACTTGCAAAACAGATCTAAACTGGTGGCTCCAAACGTGCAACCTTTCCCAGGAGGCCGTTTGTATTACCCACGCCCACAGTTACGGTGACCACGGACGCTTCCCTGATAGGGTGGGGGCATCTTTCAGGGACAGACAGTCCAAGGCGAATGGACCAATTTGGAATACAATCTGCACATCAATGTTCTAGAGTTGAGGGCAGTGTTTCTAGCGTTGCAACACTTTGCTCCCCTTCTTCCTCTAGGGACTATTGCAGTTCAGACGGACAACATGTCGGTAGTCTGGTACATAAACAAACAAGGGGAACCAAGTCCTATCAACTATGCAGAGAGGCCATGAGAATTTGGCAGTGGGCAGAGTCCACGGTCGCTTTCTAATAGCAACGCACATCCCGGGTCATCCAACGTCATAGCCGACAGGCTGAGCAGAGCAATTCTGCTACCGCACGAGTGGTCTCTGAAACAGTCAGTGGCGAAAAGGATTTTTCGCACATGGGGCCAGCCTTCCTGCGACCTGTTTATGCCTCCAATGAATGCCAAATGCAGGAGCTACTTTGCCCTATTACCCCTCCAGGGAAGTCCCCAGGACGCACTGGTTTACGATTGGCCCCGGGACTCCTGTATGCATTTCCTCCATTTCCTCTGATACCGAAATTTCTCCAGAAAGCCAGGAACCTTCACAGGACGATAATCCTCATTGCTCCATTCTGGCCTTGTCAAATTTGGTTTCCTCCTGAAAATTCACTGCATTCGGGGACCCTGGATTCTGGACCCAGAGCCGGATCTGTTGACTCACTCGACAGGGGTTCCCCATCCCGTGCTCCTGTCACTCCATCTAGCAGCTTGGCTGCTCCAATTCCCAACTTAGCCAGGTCTGATCTCTTGTCACCAGCAGTCCAGAATATATTAGTGGCTTCGCATAAGGCTTCCACTACTAAAACATATACTAGCAATGGAAACGGTTTGTATTCTGGGCTTAATACACACCACGTTGATCCCTTTACAGCTCCTTTGAATAAGATTTTATAGTTCTTAACAGACTTATTTCATCAGGGTGCTTCTCCTGCTACTCTAAGAGTTCAATTGGCTGCCATTTCGAATTTCCATGTGGAAGAACGTGGAGCTCCTATCATGGCTCACAGACTTTGTAAAGCCTTTTTAAAAGGAGTTTTTCATATTAGACCTCCGGTCAGATCTCCTACGTCACCTTGGAGTCTAAACTTGTTGCTATCTAAATTAATGTTGCCCCCCTTTGAACCTGCCTCTTCTTGCCCATTAAAATTTTTGTCCTGGAAAACTCTCTTTCTGGTAGCCATTACTTCTGCTAGACGAGTGACTGAACTTCAGGCTCTCTCCATCAAGCACCCTTATCTGATCTTTCACTCTGACAGAGTTTCTCTTCGAACCAATTCATCCTTCCTCCCTAAAGTGTGTTCTATTAACAACATTAATCAGTCCATTGAATTACCCACTTTCTTCAAAACCACTCCAACAAAATGGAGTATATGTTACACAAATTGGATGTTCACAGACAGCTAAGGTTTTATTTGGATAGAACAAAGATCACAGGAAAACAGATCAACTCTTTGTGGCTTTTGCTGATAGCAGGAAAGGACTTGCAGTTAGCAAAAGAACGCTTTCAAAGTGGTTAACGGAGTGTATAATCTATGTATACGATTCTGCAAATCAACCCCTTCTAAACAAACCCAAAGGACATTCCACAAGATCAATATCTACGCCTTTGGCTCATGCAGCTCGCCTACCTCTGGATGCTATTTGCGGCTGCTACCTGGTCTAAGCCACATACATTTATTTCTCATTATAAAGTAGATAAGGTTTCTAGGGACAGGGCAACCTTTGGTTCCACTGTGCTCAAGAACGCCCTCCCGTGAGTTCCTCAGGATTTAGGAGCTAGGACGCTACCCATGTGTAAGAACAAACGCTAGATTGAACACTATCACATATAGAAGTTATGTCCTTACCATAACGCTCCATGTGGAGTGTTCATCTCGCCTTTGTTCTTACAGTCCTACCGTACCACCCTTAGGAAGAACGTTCTTTGAGGCCTGGCCAGAAGCATTTTTTGCTACTGTCATTATTCTGTGTACATAGTTGGTATACACATATACTTTATATGTGTCTGTTTATGTATGTATAGATGTATGGCATGAATGTGCTGTTATGTAGATTGGTTTGCTTGCAAACTAGATCTGAGGTAAAGGCAGAGGGGGATTGTGGGTATTAGATTGTCTCGAGCTTCTTCTCGATGCAGAGCTTGCAAGAGGCCGGCACGGAGCCGAGGATCGGCTCCGAACCCATGTGTAAGAACAAAGGCGAGATGAACACTCCACATGGAACGTTATGGTAAGGACATAACTTCTATATTCTTGTCATGGAAAACAGTATTCTTGGTAGCCATGACTTCAGCTAGGTGGGTCTCTGAACTCCAGGTATTATCGATTAAGCCTCCTTATTTGTTGTTTCACAAAGATAGTCTCCCTAAGAACCAGTCCTTCCTTTGTCCCAAAGGTTGCCTCTGTTGTCAGTATCAACCAGTCCATTGAGTTGCCTGTGTTTTTTCCTGAATTCTCCAACAAGGCAGAATTTAAGTTTTATCAGCTAGATGCTCATAGACAATTTTGTTTCTGATTACATAAGACAAAGGATTTCAGGAAATCTGATCAAATGTTTGTCTTGTTTTCAGACACTAGACTTGGGATTCCTGTTTCTAAGGTAATCTTGTCTCGCTGATTCTCCGATTGCATCTCATTTATTTATGCTTCAATGGCAAAGAATTACACTTTAAAGTGAAGGCTCATTTTACACGATCTGTGGCTACCTCAACTGCGTTTCAGGGTAGGATGTCTATGGATATTTGTGCTGCCGCAACATGGACTTCGCCTCATACCTTTATTAGTCACTACAAATTAGATCTGGTCTGTAGAGGCAGATTTTCCTTTGGTTCCACAGTGCTCAAGAGTATTTTTCACTGGGCCATCCAAGATCAAGGTGCCAGGGACGCTGTCCCAGGGGTAAGAATGAAGGCAAGATTGGACTACATAACATCAAGAAGTTATGTACTCACCATAACGTTTGATGTATGTAGTCCATCTCGCCTTACATTCTTACTAACCCTCCCTCCTACCCTCTCCTGGAGGTATAGTCTCTAGGTGTCAGTAGTCCTTTCTGTTGGGGTGGTAGTTCTTCTCTGTGTGGGTGTGCGCGCGCTTGCAGCAAACAAGATCTGGGGAATAGACCTGTTGCATGATGGGATACCTCTTAACCACGAGCCAATTGAAGACTTCGAGCTAGAGTATGGCCAAGTCGGAGCCGAGGTTCGGCTCCGAACCCATGGGTAAGAATGTAAGGTGAGATGGACTACATACATCGAATGGTATGGTGAGTACATAACTTCTTGTTTTCACCAGTAGTTGCTTCCTCAATCAGAATAGGTGTATATTTTGCTTCCCTTTATTTAGTCTATCATATTTACATTTTATTTTCTGTCAGTAAACATTTTCTTTAATGGTTCTAACTCGGGTGTATATTACATTATCGAATTTTTAAAAGTTTGAACGTCATATGGTCGAAGCCATATGATCGAACTTTTAAAAGTTCGAAAAGCTAAAAAAAGTAAAAGAAAAAACCTACCTGACCATTTTAAGCAGGGGACCAAGCCCCCCTGCACCCCCCACCCCCTTCTTTAAATATACCAACTCCGAGATCGCACTGCAGTGCAGGAAAGGGAAATCTTCCCATTCTGCACTGTACAGAGATCTGTGTTGAAACCTTCAAACTTTTAAAAATTCGATCATATGGTGTCGACCATATGACGTTCGAACTTTTAAAAGTTCAGTAACGTAATATACACCCGTTCTAACTCTTCAACAGTAACTTGTCCATTGTAAGTCTCAGTATGCGAATAACTTGACTTGTGACAGTTTTAAACTTAACGTGTCCAGGGTGACAGCTTTTTCCTTGCAGATAAGTATTACTAAAAGTGGTTTTCCTGTATGTCCTAGAGTTGTTCATCCTTACTATGATAAACACTGATGGTGGCATCCAAAAAGTTTATATTGTCATTAGACCATTCTCCAGAAAGACTCAGATGTGGCTTGATGTCATTTAAATGCGTCATAAAATTGGGCAGTTTTTCTTCCCCATGCCATATGAAAAGCAACTTGTCATATGGCATTTTTTGACCATTGTTAAGCCTGGTAAATATAGGTGGTTTCCACACATTCAAGATATATATATTTTTTTAAGTAGATATTATATTTGGAAAAGAGTAATGTATTGAAATTGCAAGTATCCATGTATATAGTTCAAAATATAGTTCAAAATATTTAACATATATGGGTGGCGGTGCCCCCCTACTATATATACTAACTCCAGGGTCGCACTACAGTGGGGACAAGGCCATCTACAACTTTAGGTGAAATGCATTTAGGTGAATTGTGTTTTAGGTGAATTGTGCTTTCAGTGAAAAGTGCACACTAATTTGAGTTTAGGCAAAATGTGCTTTAGGTCAAATGTCCTCGACCCATATATATATATATATATATATATATATATATATATATGGATCTACTTTGAATCACTGAAAACTCATTTCACTGAATTTCAATTCACCCTCAAAAAAATCGCTGAAAGCTCAAATTACTGAAAACTCATTTCCCTGAATCACATTTTACTGAGTGTTGGGCGAATAAAATGTATATGTCCTTTTCCCCACTGAAGTGCAATCCTGGAGTTAGTATATATAGTTGGGGGGGGTGAGGGGCACAGCCTCCCACATTAGGCGGTGTGGGTGGTGTAGCCCCCTACCCCTACTTAGCATTTATATTTATGAATCTCATTTCACTGAAAGCTAACAATATAAAACCAAAAGTAGATGGGGGGCTACGCCGCACCTTCCAATCTTGAGGGCTGTGGCACCCACACACCCCTAACTATATATACGAACTCCAGGATCACACTACAGTGGGGAAAAGGGCATATATGTTTTATTTGCCCAACATTACTTACATTCAGTCAAATGTGATTCAGTGAAATGAGTTTTTAGTGATTTGAGCTTTCAGCGATTTGGTGTGCGAGTGTTTTGAAATTCAGTGAAATGAGTTTTCAGTGAATCAAAGTAGACCCATATATATATATATATATATATATATATATAAGTCATGCTACTTTTTGGAACAGCTTAAATATGTGCATAATGAAAATGGTTGTTGGTTTATTGAGGAAGAAAATGAGCTGCTTAACTTGTTATATATTTGAGTAACACCACACCAAGTGTAAAGTTTTTGGATGTCCGTGTCCATTTGCACCATAGGAAGAATGAAATGAACTCTGGGGCGTACAGGAAGTCTGTCTTTAGTAATACTTGCCTACACGGAAAAAGATGTCACCTGGATGTATTAAGAGTAGTCAAAAGTCAGACTGTACTCGTATCGAAACTCGCGACAAATTATTTTTGGAAGAGTTATAACTGTTAAAGAAAATGTTTATTCTTGTAATACCTTTATTAAATTATCACTTAAAATATAGACAGAACTGATGTTGTCTTTTTCATCCATTCATCAGCTGAGGGGTATCAGATCTGTTCTCTGGTACTTGACAAACTTTTAGGCACTGTAGCTTGAGCTCCACCCCTTACCCATAATCCCCCAGCTACTCCTTAGCTAACCTCAGATCTCATTTGCCACTTTAATGGTGACACATGGTCACAGTTAGCTGAAGGGAAACCAGATCTTGCCCACTTTGCAGGGAGGTAGTGTGAGTTTGGCAATGGACAATCTGTTCTAACCGCTTTCTCTTGTCATTGCATCTTCCAGGGAATACCAGTGTGCTAGCAGACAAACTGAATAGGTCCATTTTATTTCCTCATGAGTGCTCTGTCAACCAGTCAGTGCAGACATGATTTTTCACTGATGGAGTTAACCATGCTGTAACCTTTTTACCTCTCTCCTCAATACCAAGTGCAGCTGGTAATTTGCCCTGATTCCCCTGGAGTGGGAGTCACTAACAGATGCTGTAGTTCACATTTGGCCCTCCAGTCTGTTATACACCTTTCCTTCCACTCCTCTTATCCCCAAGTTTATTCAGAAAGCTTTCCAAACGAAGAACAAGGTGACCTTCATTGCCCCATTCTGGCCTCGCCAAGTATGGTTCCCCTTCCTTTGGCTTCATCTTCTTCATCCTCCCTGGGTGTTGGATACTCTTCAGGAATTTTGTCTTATCTGTCCGGGCTGCCTCAACTGAACATACTATCTCTCACTTTGACTGCATAGTTTCTCCACTTCCCGTGATGGCTAGGAATCCAGGCATGTTCTTCATCTCACATTGCTGCAGTCATAACTAGTGGGTAGTCCGCTGTCCTCGGTCGGCCCGAATACCAAAGTATTAGGCTGGCGTCGGTCATGGTCGCTTAGATCTGACGTCAGTACGCCTTGGTACTAAAGCGCATGACCGACGTCATATCCCCAGTCTTTCTTGCCGCATGGTCCGAAGCAAAAGCAGCGTTTGCAAGTGCCGCTCAAGGCCCTGAAATTTTCGTATTCTGAGTTTCAGACCAAACCAAGTTGGGCTAAGTACCCCGTTGGGGAATATTTTTGTCTTTTCTTGCCTCAGTTTTATCCGGATGTCAGAAAAAGTGAATAATTGTATTTCTTGTGGGAAACAGATACCTCATAGGGATTACCACTCTCTTTGTATTCCTTGCTTGGGGCCTGGGCACGACGTAGTCGGGTGTCGCTTTTGTGCTAATTTTAATAAGCGCACCATTAAATGCCGGTTAGATTGTGCTAGGCTTGTCTTCGGTAAGCGGTGTAATTATAAAATGCCGTCGGATCCTCCGACGCCCGCTACCGCTAAGAAGCGTAAGGAGAAATCGGTGAAATCTAAACAGGATGAGTCGTCCATTCCGGACGCCGGTTCTTTAGAAACCGGTTCTTTAGAAACCACGGTGGAATCTGTGGATCCAGCCGAGGTTTCAGTTGAGTCTCAGGGGGAACCTTTAATTTTACAAGATGTGGCCTCTCAGGAGTCGGGTCAGGCTGAGGGGGCCTCTCAGGTGGCTGTAATCCCTTCTCTACATAAGGTGGTTAGGCCCTCTCCCTCTGTCTCTAAGGTACCTTCCAAGGCCAGGCCTGGTTTGTCTTCCTCTGGCGTCAGTCCTACTTCTGCAGGTTCTGTACCTAAAAAACACATGCTTAAAATGGCAGAAGATTTGATTTCCTTGATTAGAGGTTCTATGCCACCCCCCAGATAAGAGGCCTAGGGTGGAGCCAGAGGTGGAAGGATTAGAACACTCTTCAGATTACTCTGAGTCTTTGGCTGAAGACATTCAGGATTTTCCCCCTTATTCTGATTCAGACGCAGAGGATTCCAGTCGTCCTGCTTCCCCTTCAGAGGATTTTTCTTTTTCAGAAACCCTGCATTCTATGAGGGAACATTTTAAATGGGAAGGTCAGGATTTCTCTGATTCCAGAAAGAGGCTTAGGGAATTCCTATTTTTGCCACAACATAGGCCCTTGGCTATACCCCCTGTTTTGGATGTTGTGCAGGATGTTTTCTCTGAGGCTTCCCTTAACCCTGACTCTTTGCCTCCTGCCCCGGTTAAGCCAGACAGGTATTACAGAGTGCCAGAGGCTCATAAATATTTGTATAAGAGCCCTAGGGCTGACCCAGAAACTATTAGCCAGGGACCTAAGGGTGTCAGGGCTTCTGTTGTAAAGAATCCAGTTCCTATGGATAAAGACTCTAGAGCTTTGGATAGGTGGGGTAAAAAAGTGTATACCTCTTCCACTCTTGCAATGAGGGCTTTGAATTGCCAGTTTCATATGCTGAAGTACCAGAATTTTCTCCTTAGTCAGTTGAAATCTAAGGCAGATGCTTTAGCAGAGGGCATAGAGTGTAAAGAATTACAGGATTTGGTTCATGCCTCTGATCAGGTGGGTAAGCATTCTTTGCAGTGTGGTTTTGATGCTTTACAGGCCTCTTCCAGGGTGGCTGCCACTGGATCAGTTATTCGTAGGCACGCCTGGCTTAAAGATCAGAGCTTGTCAGAGCATGTTAAAGCTCGTATTTTGGATGCTCCCCTGCAGTCTGAAGTTTTGTTTGGTTCTCCTGTGGAGTCAGTCTTGAAGAAAATGGAAGACAAAGCTAAGTCTATGCAGACTGTTAAGGATTTTTTGCAGGTGCAGCCCCCTAAGTTTAGCAGGAATTGGCAAACTAAGGGATGGGCTTACCCTTCTTCTGTTTTACAGTCTAGGGGTAGATCTAGACGTGGTAGGGGCAGAGCTCATGCACAGGGTTCTTTTAGGCCTAGGATGTGGAGTTCCCCTGCACAGTCTACAGGTGAGGGCAGGGGCCAGTCCTTTCGTAAACAGACCCAATGACCTGCATCTTAAGCTGCCCGATCCTTCCTGTCAGGCAGCTCCTCTGGGAGGAAAGTTGGCACTTTTCAGGCAAAACTGGTTTTTAGTCACCCAGGACAAATGGGTGCTGGACATCATAAACCGAGGTTACAAGTTTTATTTCCACACATTGCCCCCTTTCAAAGGCATGCCAGACGTTCCTCCTCAGCAAAAGGTGGAGGCTCACGAACAGATTTCTTTACTTCTACAAATGGGGGCTATCCAACAGGTCCCTCCGTCAGAAGTGGGCCTAGGATTTTATTCTCGCCTGTTTCTTGTGCCAAAGAAAGGAAACACTTGGAGGCCAATTCTGGATTTGTCTATTCTCAACACATACCTGGACATTCCAAAATTCAAAATGTTGACTTTACAACAACTTCTGCCTCTGCTAGGCAAAGATCATTGGATGGTAACTCTGGATCTCAAGGAGGCTTATCTTCATATTCCTATCAGGCCCAGCTGCAGGAGATTCCTGCGTGGGCTGGGGCTTCACATTATCAGTTCTCTGCGTTGCCCTTTGGCTTATCTACTGCCCAGGGTGTTCACAAAGTTCTGGCTCCAGTGATAGCCTTCTTAAGGTTAAGAGGAATACAAATTTATCCTTATTTGGACGATTGCCTGATTCTTGCTCAAGACAAAGACAAGCTACTTCACCATCTTCAGTATGTTATGGCAGTGTTAAGGTGCCTAGGGTATTCTGTGAACTAAATAAAGTCCAGTCTAGTACCCTCTCAGGACATGTGCTTTCTGGGTGTGAGACTGAATACAGCCTCTCAGATGGCGTTTTTGACCCCGGACAAGCAAAGAAATCTTACCCTGTACTTCCAACAATTGTCTCTCCTGTCCAGGCTGACTGCAAGGACAGTCCTTCAAGCCTTGGGGTTCATGGCATCTTGTATTCTGGTGCTTCCCAATGCCAAACTGCATATGAGGAAGCTACAATGGTATCTCAAAAGTGTATGGACTCAACACTGCCACGATTTGGACACTGTCATTCAGATAATACCTTGCATTCAAAAGGAGTTTTTGTGGTGGGCTCAGGAATGTCACCTAAACAAGGGACTCTCTGTGACCCGACCAGAGGCGAGTCAGATCTTAACGACAGATGCCTCAGACAAGGCTTGGGGAGCACACCTCAATGGAAAATGGGTTCATGACACGTGGCCTGCCAGACTTCAACATTTGCATGTCAACATGAAGGAGATGTTAGCAGTCCAATTTGCATTGATGGCTTTCAAGGATCTACTTCAACCAGGACACGTGTTGATTCAAACAGACAACACTACTGTCATGTGGTACATCAACAAGCAAGGGGGAACTCATTCGTACCCTCTTTGCAGACAAGCTATGATTTTGTGGGAGACTGCTCTCAGTTTGCACCTCACTCTTCAGGCAAGGTTTCTGCCAGGAGCACAGAACTCCTTAGCGGATGTTTTGAGCAGACAGATGGTGGATCCCCAAGAGTGGAAATTGGATCCTCAGGTATTTCAACAGTTGACAGTGCTTTGGGGGACTCCAGACATAGATCTGTTCGCTTCCCCACTAAATTTCCAGCTGCCAAAGTTTTGCACAAAGCTGTTTCATCCGGAAGCTTGGAAAGTGGATGCTCTATATCATTCAGTTGGAACAATCTTCACGTCTATGCCTTTCCTCCTCTGCCTCTCCTTCCCAAGGTGCTCTTGAAGGTCAGACAGGACAAGCCCTCCATGATTCTAATAGCTCCAGATTGGCCACGTCAGCACTGGTACCCTCTACTGAGGAGTTTAGTACGGGAGCCTCCTTGGCCTTTGCCATCAGTTCCACACCTTTTGTCCCAGGCAGGCAATCATTTCCTCAATGTAAGGATACAGTCCCTGCATCTGACAGCCTGGCATATTCGGTTCTAGACCCTGGAGGGGCGCAGCTTCCTCAGCAAGTTTTGGATGTTATTTTGGAGGCCAGACGGCCTAGTACAAGGAAAGTTTATGCTGATAAATGGAGGAGATTTTTTCTTTGGAGCCAAGCGAAGAGCTTTGATGTTTCAGTTCCTAATTTGAGTGTTTCTCTTCAGTATCTTACAGAATTACTAGACAAAGGTTTGTCTTTCTCCTCTGTGAAAGTTCATGCTGCAGCCATTTCTGCTCACTATGATTGTGACCCACCATTATTCTCTCATCCTTTGTTTAAGCAATTTCTTAGAGGGGCAAAGAACATAAGACCCCAATGAGAGCTCCTACTCCTTCCTGGGATCTCAATTTTGTGTTGGAAAAACTCACTTTACCACCTTTTGAACCTGCAGCTACATCTGAGTTGAAGTTTTTGTCTTGGAAGACT
Organism: Protopterus annectens; assembly: GCF_019279795.1. NCBI lineage: Eukaryota > Metazoa > Chordata > Ceratodontiformes > Protopteridae > Protopterus > Protopterus annectens. The sequence goes on from NC_056730.1 coordinate 424,694,990, forward strand.
GCTTTTTTGTTGGCCATTACGTCTGCTAGAAGGGTATCTGAATTACAGGCTCTTATGGCAGTTGAGCCCTTCCTGATTTTTCATAAGGATAGGGTATCCCTTCGTACTAACCCTACTTTTATGCCTAAAGTTGTTTCAAATGTGGCCTTGAACCAATTTATTCATTTGCCTACATTTTATGCTGATCCCCAAAATAAAGGGGAAAAAATTTTGCATTCTTTGGATATTCACAGGCAGTTGCGTTATTATTTGAGCAGAACTAAAGGGTTCAGACAGTCTCAACAGTTGTTTGTTTCGTTTGCTGTGGGATCTCAGGGGAAACCTGTTTCTAAACAAACTATTTCTAAGTGGATTGGCCATTGTATTGCTTTTTGTTATTCTCATCATGGTAAGGAGATTCCGGCTGGAATCAGACCTCATTCCACTAGGGCTACTGCCACTTCTACTGCTTTTTAAGGTGTAGCTACTAAAGATATTTTGGAGGCAGCTACTTGGAGTTCAGTGCACACTTTTTCTAAACATTACCATCTCCCTCTTTACTCCAAATCTAGGGCTGGGTTTGCCACTGCAGTTTTACAGGGCATGTTAGCAGCTCCCAATGCTTTATAATTTTGCCATCCTCCCTTTACCTTTGCTTTGGGATTCTACCCACTAGTTATGACTGCAGCAATGTGAGATGAAGAACATAGTACAGTTTTGTACCTACCATAAATGTAGATGTTCGAAGATCCACATTGCTGCAGTCCAATTTACCCTCCCTCCTTCCCCACTGTGGTTTGGGGTGGTTGTTGTTTTGGGTTGTAAATATTGATGTTAAGTTGTCTATCTCGCCTTCATTCTTGCTGGATGGGTTCGGAGCCGACCTCGGCTCCGACTCGGCCACTCTAAAGCTCGAGAGTTGGTTCCACCGGCTCGAGGCTCCCCTTATATCCCACAATGCTAGGCGAGAGTTACCCCAGATCTCGTTTGCCGCTACAGCTTCGAGGTTGGTTGTTCTACCGGTTCCTGGTGAGTTTAAGCTTTTTCTATTAAAAGTTACTCTTTTTCCCCCTTTTTTAGTTTAATTATTATTAAATTAGTGTAGTTCATTGAACTTTATCCCCGACCTAATTTTTTCCCGTTTTTTGTTTAAAAGAACTTTTAGTTCTTCCCTTGGGCCTTGGGCCTTCCCTTCCCTAGGGAGTGTTTGTGTAGTTAAACTACTGTTTATTGTACTTGTTTGTACTTATTTTTTTAGTATTTTTACTAAAGTAATTTTTTGACAGGGTATAACTGGTGTGTTTGAGTGTGTGTTTGTGTTCACCAGTTAGGCTATGTCTAAAGAAGCAAAGGTCTCCGGATTCAAGAAGTGTGATGCGTGCTGTCAGAAAATGTCTCTGACAGACGCTCACACTTCTTGTGTCTATTGTCTGGGGCCTTTGCACCTGCAGGACTCCTGTGCTGTTTGCCATGGCTTCAGCCCCAGGGTCCTGCAGGAAAGAAAAAACAAGCTTATTCTGAGAGGCTTGTTGAAGCCTGAGGATTCCCTGTCTGTCTCAACAGGGAAGCCCTCCAAGGCATCGAGGTCTCCGGCTTCTGAGCCGAGACCTCAGGTTGTTCAACCTTTGCCTTTATCGGCTCCGGCTGGAGCCGATAAGACTCAGTCCACAGTTTCTGTGGCTTCCTCGGCTTCGGCCGGAGCCGAGGTTATCGAGGTACCTGTGTCGGCTCCGACAAGATCTTCGGAGCCGACAACCAGAAAGAGGTCTAGGTCACCTTCTCTTGGCTCCGTTCATTCGGCTCCAGGATCTCCCCTGCTGTCTGAACGGAGCCAAAGGTCTCATTCCTCTAGGTCATCGAGGCTGTCCGATCATGACCTTCAGAGGGTGGTGAGTCGACTACTCAAGTCTGAGGCACTAGCCCAAATGCTTCAGAGCCCGACTCATCAGTCGGTGCCTGCCCCGGTCCATCAACTCTTTCCTCCTTCGACTCTCTTGAGTTCGGAGCCGGGTCGTGTCGGAACTGAGACTGTGGTCACCTCGGAGTCGAGACAATTGTCTTCGGCTCCGTCGTCGGCTCCGTTTTCTTCCATGGAGGAATCTCGGCGCCGGACTTCCCTCGTCGGCTCCGAGGGGGTGAGTGGCATCGGACCCTTGTCCGACCCCCCTCTCCCTCTTGGTGCTTCGGCGCTGGTGAGTTCGGCTCCATCGGCCTCGGAGCCATCACTGTCGGTGCCGAGGGGGGTCCTTAGCTCCTCGGAGCGGGGACCTCTGGCTCTGCCTGACAGGGGTGCTTTCGAGGTCATGCGGAGTGTGTTAGAGCCTGGCTCTACTCCACAGTCGGCTCCGTCAGCCCCTCCCTCTATGCTGCCTCAGGGTAAATCGACTCACTCCCTCATCCCGGACCGCAGAGAGCCAACTCCTCAGGAGCTCCCTTTGGGGATTTCATCCTCTTCCGAGGCCTCTCCTGATTTGGCAGAAGAGCCCCCTCGGAAGAGGAAGTGCAAGAGGAAGCACATTGACTCACCTGAGTCTATCACTTCCGACACAGATCTGGATGATTCTGAGGGTTCCCCCCGTTCCCCTTCTGAAGATGTCTCGTTTGCAGACATTCTGGAGATCCTTAAACAGAGGGGAAATTGGCCAGCCCTCAACCCTTCGGAGGACGAATCTGTGTATCTTGAGGCGTTTGGCTCTCGTCCTTCCACCTCCTGGGTGTCCCCCTTCACCCCCTCATGCAGGTGGTTGCTAAAAAGGCATGGACGGCTCCTGATTCAGTGGACCCCACTCCCAGGAGACCCTCCAAATTCATCACAGCTCCATCAGACAAGGAATTTTTATCAAAAGGAGTCTCTGTGGATGCTATGGTGGTAGCTGCCGCCACAAAGAAGGAACTGGCTGATCCTTCAGTGCCTGTCCATCCACCTAACAAGGAATCTAGGTCCATGGATAGGTACGGAAGCGGATGTTCTCCTCAGCGACATTTACTATCGTCGCTGAATTACCTGTGCCATTTCACTCGTCTTCAAAGGGACTTGATCAAAGAAGCGAGTGAAATGCTGAAGGACCCTACAGCTGCGGGTTTCAAGAGAAAATGAACACGCATCTGGCTATCCTTAATTCTATTTCCAACTCCTCCATGCGCCTCCCCTCTTATGCGGCCGATGGAGCGAGCAGAGCCGCAGGAACAGGGGTAGCCTTACGTAGGCACGCCTGGAAGCGGCTATGCAATTTTGGAACCTTTCAAGACGTCTTTCACGAACTCCCTTTGATGGATCATCTCTTTTGGTCCACAAGTGAAAGAAACCCTGACTAGGTGCGAGACTGATGGCAAGACCCTTTCTGCCGCCGGAGTCCGTTTTCTACTCCTTCTAGGCCTTACCCCAAAGGCCAGAAGGGGGAAAGATGTGGTTCCGTAAACAATCCCAAGGGACTTCGCCTGACGACAGAGTCGGTTCCCGCCAGAGGCAGAGGGGAACAACAATGGTAGACGCCGCCCTAGAGGCAGAGGGGTCCGCAGAACCAGGGCAATCGAAACGTTCTCCGATAAGCCCTTTCAGCATCCCTGAGGTGTTGCCCGACTGCCCATCTTCGGAGGCAGTCGGGGAAGATTGTCACTGTACCCAGAAGCCTGGCTATCCTTGACACAAGACAAATGGGTACAGTCCATCATTTCGAAGGCTATTCTATCCCTTTCTTCGCTTTTCCAAATCAGTCAAAAAATCCCTTCCAGATGTCCCACCGCTCAAAGGGATATAGCAGCTTTGGAAATTTCAAAACTGCTTGCAAAAGAGCTATTCAGCCAGTGCCAGCAGACCAACTAGGATCCGGAATCTACTCAAGGTTCTTTTAGTTCCAAAGAAAACAGGGACTGGAGACCAATTTTGGATCTCAGTATCTTGAACAGATCGGTCAAGAAAACAAGATTTCGATGGTCACGCTGCAATCCATTCTTCCCCTATTGGGAAAAGGAAACTGGATGTGCTCTATAGACCTTCAGGACGCGTACTATCACATAAAAATGAACAGACGCTCCAGAAGATTCCTCCGCTTCAGGCTGAGAACCAGTCATTTTCAATTCAGGGCCCTGCCCTTTGGTCTCACCACTGCCCCCGGTGTTTACCAAATGCATGGCAGTGGTAGCTTCTCACCTGAGACGACAAGGATTCCAGGTGTTTCCATATTTGGACGACTGGCTCCTCACAGCTCCCACCAAGCATCTCCTTCTGATGGCCAGAGATTACACTTTTCGCCTGTCAAAAACTGGGTATCTCAATAAATTGCGAAAAGTCTGTTTTGTCGCCTTGTCGTACTATTACCTACATAGGCGCAAAATTAGATACTGTAAACATGTCTGCAACACTAACGAACCAAAGGATATCAGACATTCAGAAATTGGTATCACTACTTCTCAACAACAACAGAGCCAAAGCCAGGTTAGTTCTAAAGGTGTTGGGAATCATGGCAGCGGCCATACCCCTCCTTCCATTGGCCAGATACCACATGCGGATCCTTCAGTGGATGCTTTTTTCTCAATGGTCATACCAGGAACTTCCAATGTCTCACACCATTATGATCACGCAAGCGTGCAAAAAGCATCTCATGTGGTGGATGTCTTCCCTCCAGCTCCTGTTGGGGAGACCATTTGTTCCACCTCCTCCGGTTGCTACTCTGACAACGGATGCCTCCCTGATCGGGTGGGGGGGGCATTATCAGGGCAGGACAGTCCAGGGCACATGGCAACCAAACGAATGCCACTTGCACATAAATGTTCTGGAGATGAGAGCAGTGCTTTTAGCGTTGCAAGCCCTTCAACACTCTCTTCCTTTGGGAACGATTGCAATCCAGACAGACAATATGTCTGTAGTGTGGTACATCAACAAACAAGGCGGAACCAGATCATACCCCCTGTGTCGAGAAGCACTCAGACTGTGGCAATGGGCGATTTCTTCTCAGCGTTTTCTGATAGCAACGCACATCCCCAGGAAGTCCGATCACATTGCGGACAAGTTGAGCAGAGCTATTCTCATGCCTCACGAGTGGTCTCTGAAAGACTCTGTAGTGAGAGAGATTTTTCTCAAGTGGGGTCAGCCTTGCTGCGATCTTTTTGCTACTCCCCAAAACAGCAAGTGCAGAGAATACTTCACTCTATTCCCTTTACCAGGCCAACCCAGCAGGGACGCTAGTCCAAGTTTGGCCCCGGGGACTTCTGTATGCATTTCCCCCCTTCCCACTGATCTCTCAAGTAATACAGAAAGCTATCGCTCAGAAGGCCTCATTGATCCTCATTGCTCCTTACTGGCCTCGACAAGTGTGGTTCCCCTTTCTGCATCGATTTCATTTGGAGCGACCGTGGAATCTGGACCTAGTTCCAGATCTTTTGATCCATCAGTCGGGTCAGTTTCATCGCTCCCTCCCCTCTCTGAACCTCACTGCTTGGTTCCTCCACTTCCAACCATAGCCAGGCTTCCTCAATTATCTCACTCTGTTAGAGATATTTTGATAGCTTCCCATAAATCTTCCACTCGAAAGATTTATTTGAGTAAGTGGAAACGATTTTCATATTGGGCACAAGGAAAGGACATAGACCCTTTCACCGCTTCCATCCAACTAGTCCTCGAATTTCTTGCTGAACTCTTCCATGCAGGTTCATCTCCATCTACTCTTAAGGTTCAATTGGCAGCTATTTCTAATTTCCATGTGGGCATTTCTGAATCCGCCCTAATGTCCCACAAACTCTGCAAAGCCTTTTTGAAAGGAGTTTTTCTTCTCAGACCTCCTGTAAGAAATCCTCCTTCTCCTTGGGACCTAAATTTAGTTCTTGCTTCTTTGATTCTTTCCCCTTTCGAACCTGCAGCTTCATGTTCCTTAAAGTTATCATCATGGAAAACTCTCTTTCTGGTGGCTATCACATCAGCTAGAAGAATTTCAGAACTTCAAGCACTCAGTTGTCGTTCTCCTTACCTTGTGTTCCATAAGGACAGAGTTTCTTTACTTAACTAACCCGTCCTTTTTGCCTAAGGTGGTTTCAACATCAAACCTAAACCAATGCATTGACCTCCCTGTCTTTTTCCCGGAGTATTCAAATAGGTCTGAACAAAAATTACACTGTCTGGATGTTCATCGTCAATTAAGGTACTACTTGGACAGGACGAAACAATTCAGAAAATCTGATCAGCTGTTTGTCTCCTATGCGGAAAGCAGAAAGGGACTTCCAGTTTCAAAGGTATCTTTATCCAGATGGCTAACATCTCTGATTACCCTTGTTTATGAGATTAGACACAAAAAATTGCCTAATAAGCCTAAAGCCCATTCCACCAGAGCTTTGGCTACTTCTCTAGCCTTCCAAGACAGACTGCCTGTTGACACCATTTGTGCAGCGGCTACTTGGGCTACTCCTCACACTTTTATTTCCCATTATAAGTTGGATTTAGCTTCTAGGCATAGAGCTAATTTTGGTTCCACTGTTCTCAGGAGTCTGTTCCGTTAGGCCACCCGGGACAAGGTGCTAGGGATGCAGTCCCATCCAGCAAGAATGAAGGCGAGATAGACAACTTAACATATAGAAGTTATGTTCTTACCATAACGTTCCATGTTAGTTGTCTTCTTCTCGCCTTCTTCTTAAGGCCCCACCCTCCTTCCCCTGGCCTGGACAGACCTAGAGGAGTTGTGATCGTGACCTCTCTTTCTACCACCTCTTTCTTAGCTATATGCTATTATGCATATTTCTTGTTTCAGAATGTAGGTCACCCTTCTTCTTCCTGTTGTTAGAGGTGGATTCTTTTTTTCACAGTTATACTGTTTCTGTTATAAGCTGGGGTTAGCTTACAAACGAGATCTGAGGTAACTCTCGCCTAGCATTGTGGGATATAAGGGGAGCCTCGAGCCGGTGGAACCAACTCTCGAGCTTTAGAGTGGCCGAGTCGGAGCCGAGGTCGGCTCCGAACCCATCCAGCAAGAAGAAGGCGAGAAGAAGACAACTAACATGGAACGTTATGGTAAGAACATAACTTCTATTTTGTACTTGGGTGGTTGGATGTTTCTCTGTGTTTTGGCTATGGCCTTTCTTTTTAGGGCCTTCTGACATCTGGGGCAAGAAAGACTGGGGATATGACGTCGGTCATGCGCTTTAGTACCAAGGCGTACTGACGTCAGATCTAAGCGACCATGACCGACGCCAGCCTAATACTTTGGTATTCGGGCCGACCGAGGACAGCGGACTACCCACTAGTTATGACTGCAGCAATGTGGATCTTCAAACATCTACATTTATGGTAGGTACAAAACTGTACTTTTCCTCCCCTGCTCGCCTCATTCTTATGTTATCCTAAAAAGCTGCCACCAGGAAGCTTTGTAAAAGTAAATGAAAACGATTCTCTATTTGGGGCCTTCAGAGACATTTAAACACCTTTTCTGTGCCCAGTACCAGCTATACTTGATTTTTTAGCCTCTATTTTCAATGAGGGAGCTAATTATTGACTGTCAAGGTACAACTGGCTGTCATCTCATATTTTCACCTGGGTGTATCATTCACCTTTAGCTTCCTTAGCATTGTGCAGAGCCTTTCTTAAGGGTGTCTAGCTGCTTTGGCTCCCAGTTAAAAATCTAGTATATATGTGGGACCTTACTAGTTCTGTAGGCCCTCACACAACCCTACTTCGGGCCCTCAGCAAACAGTGTTTACATTTTTGTCATAGAAAACTCTCTTTCTAGTTGCCATTATTTCCGCTAGATGGGTAGCCAAACTCCAAGCACTTTAATCACAACCATGTTACCTAATTTTTCACAAGGACAGGGATTCACTTTGGAGTAAGACTTCCTATCTACCTAAGGTGGTGTCAGAAGTTAATCTCAATTAGTCTTCTTACCAAAATTTTCAAAAACAGGAGAATGCATGCTTTATTTACTGGATATTCATAGACAACTCAGACTTTACATTCTTAAAACTAAAGACTTAAGGAAATCAGAAGAACTGTTTGTATCCTTTTTCTAAAGTCATATTTGGCACAGCAGTGACAAAAGTGACTCTAGCCAGATAACTCACTTGATGACTGCATTACATTTATTTACAGTAGCAATGGCCTGCCATTACCCAAATGTCTTAAACCACACTCCTCCAGGTGTATGGGCACATCATTCTCTTTTTGGTTAGTATATAACGTCTGTGCAGTTGCTACATGGTCCAACTCTCATATTTTTATAGCTCATTACAAGTTTGATATATCATCAAAAAATAGGGGAGTTTTTTTGGCTGCTCTGTACTCTGGAATATCCTTCTTTGAGGGCCACCCAAGATTACTATGTCCCATTAGTTGAGGAACAGGCAAAAAAGACAATCCGATACTATAGTTATGTACTCACCATAACTCTGCATTTGTGTTGTCTGTTTTTGTCTTTCCTCAACCTCCCATCCAACATTCTCCATCCAACATTCTCAATCCTGGTATGACCTGAGTGAAGTTCCTGATTAATTTCTGCTGTGTGGGTTCCAGAGTTTTCCTTTGATTCTTCTACCATTTTTCCACCTTTTCATTTCATGTTCTTTTACTCAGAGATTACTGTTGGCTGCTTTTTCCGGATTTGCACTGTGATTAAATGGAGGGGCAAATTCAATCTAACGTATTTCAGGTGTAGTTGGGGAATTATGGCTAAGGGGAGAAACTGTAGGTACAGAGCCTAAAGCTTGTCGAGCAGCCAAGAAAGGATTTGAGACCCATCAGTTGAGGAAAGACGAAAACAGAACACAGGTGTAAAGTTATAGTGAATATGTAACTGTAATATATACATTAATAAAAGAAAAGCATATTAACATTTTTTTCATGCATTGTATATTACAGATGTTTTCTTTGTTTTAACAACTGTCACTCATTCTGGCTTCCTTTAAACCTCACTCCTCATCCCCATTATTCTGCTTGCATGATTTCCTCAAGTTCCATTTATGTTTATATAATTTGCTCCTTTCCTTTTCTAAATATCAAACTTCCAGTTCTTTTGCCTCTCTAACAATATTCAATACTTCAATTACAGTTGGTTTAGATTTTGATTTCCATTTTCTAGTAATTGCTTTTTGACAAGCCAGTATCATTAAACTTAGGCCATACTCTGTCTATGCTGTTCAGATAATGTGTGCCAGTTCAAAAGAATCATTTCCTTCATTATAGCCATTTGCTCCCTCAATATTTCTGGCAGGGGACTCTGACAGGAAGTTTTAAAATCCACCAACTTATTATACTCCCCAAAAAACATGTTCCCAGTTACCTCCATCTCCCATCACACCTAAAGCATTTGCTATCTACCTGAGGAAAAATTCTTAGAAGACTATTGAAATATAAAAATATCTATGCAAACACTTAAAAGCAAAAATCCTAAACCTTCTGTATTGTGTTGCATACTTGGGAGCCATGCATTTGTCCTTTTATTGTACTACTGTAAATTCTTTTTCTAGTCTCATAACCTTTGATTCTTAAGTTATCATGTAGTATTTTATATGCCCTACTAATTATCTTATCCTTTTTTAATAGTAGCTTCTGTTCTAGGCAACAGAAACTCCACTTAGGACACCCCTATCCCATTTTCTTTTCCTGCGTTGTAATATTAGTCCCTGGTAGTGAAGGTAATCTCTAACCTTCAGTCCAGATTTCTTCCTGGCCTCATCCCACTCTCTTATTTTTCTGTCTGTAGTTATTTGCTCCCAGTACCTTGGATTCTTTGCCAGTTTTCTTCAGTCACAACCCCAGCCCCCCCCCTTGCCTGTTCTGTCTACCCCTGCTTGCAATCATAACTTTTGACAAAATCTGTTTCTGTTTTTGACTTAATTCAGAGTACTGTCTGCAAGTAAGTGAATGTAATATGGTGTTTAGTGGCTGTTCACCTTAAGGATCTGCATCCAAAATCCTATTCTGTCTTTATTTTTTGAACACCCCCATTGCATTGTCATCATCCCGTTCTTTGATTTATAACCTTGTATTACGTATATGAGCCTCAACTATGTAGCTCTAAAATATCCATACTAATCAGGTAATCCTGAACCACCTTGATCCATGGGGGACGATCAACTTACCCCTCTTAACTCTTTCCCTCCAGGATAAATTCCTTTAACAACTCATTAATTATTGTCCACAACGTCTCTTCTGGTTGATAAAAATATGCCTGACTTGTTTTCACTGTGTGTATCTTACTATCCATAAATAGCTTCCAGTTTCTCAGCTTTTGTATTATCTTTTGTCTTGTCTCTATTACATACCCTTATTTGCCATAACAGAATATTTTTTTAATCCATACACCTAAATGTCCATATAAATATGGGTATTGCTGAAATAATTAATGTGTGTACATAATTTACCGCTATAGCCTTTGATATTCATCGTACTGATCTCTGCTGCGGTAGCCTTAGCTGTATAGCTTATATTCTACATAGGATGTAATAGATAGCCAGCTTCCCCTTTGAGGGAAAAAAACTCCATTTTTTTAATTGTTTATTTTATAACTTCCTATTCAAGAAAAGATATTTTAAAGCTAGCAGTTTGTGTTTCAACAGACTGTCACAAGACTGTACTGTACTTTTAAATGAGAGCGCTCTTTTTACCTGTCAGTATAAAAGTTGATCTGATGTTGTCTTTTTCATCCGTATCAAAACTGATAGGTCTTGGATACAACTTTAGCCACTTCACTAGACTTTGGCTCCATAGCTCAAACTCCACTCCTTACCCCCCCCCAATCCTGTCTTCTCCTGAAGTACCTCTGATATTTCTGCTTCATTGTTTGGATGTGGTCACCTGTAGCTCAAGTAGCATTTTATGATAGATAAGTTATTTTCTTATTATACTGTTGTATCCAGCTGTCCCTGTTCTGTAGTCTTATTTTTCTTCCTCCATGTTTCTCTGTTAAAATAAAACAAAAAAAAAAACAAAAAAAACGTATGTATATTCGGGTCCCCTACGAAATACCGAAAACTCAGAATCACGACGTCCGAATTACCGAGACCAGAAGCCCGATACCCCACATTACCGAAAGACCAGAAGCGAGAAATTCAAAATCCCGATGTTAAGGGATATTGATTTAGCGCTTCTGATGTTGCGGTTCAGGTAAGTATCTGTGTGTAAGTGTGTTTGTGAGGGGTTTTAGTGTGTGTTGTGACTGTTTTGTGTGTGTGTTTGTGTTTGTGTGTGTCTGGGACTGTAATGTGAGGGTGTGAGTTTGCCTTGTGTGTGTTTGTGCGATCTTGGAGTTAGAATATTAAAGTACAGGGGGGGGGTGCAGCCCCCCACATGGGGTGTGCAAGGCTTGCCCCCTGCTTAACTATATAGTGTAGGATTATTTGTTTGGGTTTGGGGGGACACTGTGTATGTGTGTTGATCGTTCGCGATTTTGAATTTCGTGCTTGTGGTCCGTCGGTCTTCTCGTCATTCGGTTATTTGGGATTACGGGCGTCGGTCTTGTGGGTTTACGGTCTTTCGTAATGAACCTGTATATTCATACTTTTTATTAGCGTTGTCTCATCCATCCTTGTGCTGTTGCTTGTCTTTGCTAGCTGTTGGGTACAACTTTTAACTACCGTTGCCCCCCCCCCAGACACCTTTATTGAATTGTCACTTGTGATATAGGCAAATTTATACTCTTATAAAAGTAATCTAAGTATATTAACATAAACATTATGCTTCACATATATTGCTATATGTCATATAATCTAAGCAGTATTACATCAATTATTCAATTGCTGCCTTTTTTTTTTTTTTTAAAACAAGAAACATCTTTATTAAACCATCACTTACTACATAGCCAGTCATACATTTTTATAAATGAAAGCAAACCACACTGACACAATCCTAGTGGCAAACATTTTTAAATCACAAACCATACTGACACTCCCAGTTGCAAACATTATACATCACTTATAATCTATACAGTCTTTTTCACTCAAACATTGCATAGCTCATTTAAGTCCTGCCAGGTTTTTGGACCTCATTCCTCCCTTGTATTTATTTTTCCCATAGTTCCCATTTTTTCCTTTGTAGTTTGCACTTAACCTTTTTCAAAGTTTTCAATTCTAGTTCTTTTATCTCTCTTACTATATTCACTACTTCCAGTTTAGTTGTTTTAGACTTTGATTTCCATTTTCTAGTAATTGCTTTTTTGGCAGCCACCATTATTAGACACAACAAGGCCTTACCATGTCTAGGCAATTCCGATTCTGCATCATAGCTCAAAAAACTCATCTTCCTCGTCAGACCAGTCTGCTCACCCAGCATCTCCGACCGTGCATCCCACAGTTAATCCTTAGTCTTCCCAGAAAAGATGTTTCCAGTTACCTGTCTTTACTATTACACCTCCAACATTTACTGTCTGCCTGTGGAAAAGTTCTCTGGAGTCTGCTTGGGTTATAAAAAAATCTATGTAAACATTTCCAGGCAAAATTTTTAAATCTTCTAGATTTTTTTTGCATATTTGGTAGACATTCATATATCCTTCCATTGTTTCTTTGTGAGTTGCTTATCCAGTCTCTCTCCCCAATCTTTTCTAACCTGGTCTGATTGATTCTTATAGTTATCATTCACTGTTTTATATGCTCTACTAATTATTCCTTTTTTAATGGCAGCTCCTGTTCTATTAAAAACTCTACCAGTGCTGGTCTTTTGTTTAGGACCCCCCCTCTATTTCTTTCTCTTTGCTTATACTCTGATGTCAATTCCTGATAGAGAAGGCAATTTCTAACTTGCAATCCAAATAAATTCTTGGCATGTTCCCCACTCTATAGTTATTTGCTCCCAATACTGTGGTTCCTTTGCCAGTTTTCTCCAATAAATTCCGTCCCCCTCGTGCCTATTGTCTGTATCCTTAATTGCAGTCATCCCTATTGGCAGGATCTCCTTTCTCCATTCCCGTGTTGGTTTAGTTCTTAGAATACTTAATACTTTATGGATATAATATTCTGCATGATTATTGTTATTCTCCTTAATCCCTGCATCCAAAATACTTTTAACTACCATTGTTGATATTTTGTCATTGTTGTATACTGTTCTTGGTATTAGTGCTACTATTGTTGGTAGCTCTCTTTTCTAGAGTTACATATATATTTTTGTAGTTTTTTTTTCTGTGGTGTTTAGTTGTGTGTGTCAGATAAACCAACTGGATTCAAAAAGTGCTACTCCTGTAGGCACAAAATTCCTAACTCAGACACTCACTCTGTGTGTGTTATTGCCTTGGAGGATAACATCTCATCACCAGGAGCGAAATTTGTGCAGGATTCAACAACAGAGTGCTGAAACAAACTAGTATTGAAAGGCTTGCTTTTCTCCACTACTACTACTACTACATCTGGAACCCTCCCCCTTCACAAAATCTTCAGTCTTACAAGACTGATGTGGTTTCTAAGGCTAAGGATTCAAGGAACTTCCCCAATGATCACTTTCCTCCTACTTCAGGCTGGAGTCTGCCTGAGAAGATCACAAAATCATTGGGTCTGACTACTCCCTCTGATCAGACTCCATCAAAACGGATACTGTTGTATCCAGCTGTCCCTCTGGATCCAACTCAACCCAAGTCAGACTCCACATACAAGGTCAGAATTCTCTTTGGAGCCTTTCTTCAAGGCTTCACTTACCTTTTTAGGTGTTACCTTTTTAGCAGGAGACACCTTAAAGGATGCTCAGACTACCCTCTACCTCTTCATCCCTCAGGTTTTCTAGGAGCCTAACAGAAGCAGATGTGGACAGGATGATGAAAAAGTTTCTCAGAACCGAGATTCAGTTGGCGTTATCATGACTGTCTCCTATCGGATCCATGAGCCTACCAGCAGTTCCAATTCCAGCTTTTGATTCCTACTCAGAACCGTCATCTGGTTTCCAAGTCTGTGAACCCGAAAATTCTGAGCTTGACTTTTGTCAATTCCAACACTTGTTTGCTTCAACTCTGTCAGAGCTGTAGTATCTGTGCTGGATCCAGGAGTTTGGGTTCATCTGCAGTGTTTTCAGAGCCACCCTTTTTATTCATAGCCTTGGTGCTGGACAGCTAGACTCCAACCTCTGTGTCGAGGCAGGATCTTGGGGATGCTCTGTTCCATCCTGGGCAAGTGGCTTCATCTCTGACCAGGTCAGGGCTTGGTTCGCCCATGACCTCTTTTCCTTTGAGATTCTGGAAAACATCACTATGGACAAGACATCCTTCTACTTTGGATCCAAAGTCTTTGCATCAAGTCCCATTTGGACAGCTGGTTCAGTCAGTCCTGGAGACATTCCTCATTCAGAACTAAAGCATTTACAAAACTACTAGAAACCCCCCACCAGAGAGAGCCCTCTCAGAAGTATACATATAAAAGGAGGCAATTAGACTCCTCACAGGAGTCTGTAACAGAAGACACTGACTTTGATGAAGGGGAGGGGTCCCCAGATCACTCCTTGAGGGTGTTCACCAAGTGCATGGCAGTAGTCGCAGATAGCTTGATACTGCTGGGATTTTGGGTGTTTACTTAACAACTGGCTCCTTTCTGCTTCCACCAAGCCTCTACTGATTCAGGCCAGGGATTACTTGCTCCAACTATGTCTTCAACTAGGACTCACAGTGAACTATGCTAAGTCTCAGCTGCTGTCCCCTCAACATTGGTGCACATCTGCATACGGTGGCATAGATCACAAGCTTGCCACAGACGGGGTTAAGCAATCTCACAAAATGTTCACAGGTTGGCAGGGTACGCACTGTAGCACACACACAAATCCAATAAAACAAAGAACTCGGTGTACACCACAGCTTGAGAGTATTCACTTTAATGAACAAAAATAAAAACAGAATGTAAAGAAATGGTAAGTGTTTTCACTGCTGTTTCAGGCAGCTTCTTCAGACTTAACTAAAACCATTAACTGAATCCTATTTAAAATTCAGATAAACCAGTCAGATAAAGCATTCAGTTTAAGAGTTGGACTCGACATCAATCAAATCTAATTACACAATAACTTGTTAAGAACACCACTAAAACTTGGTAGCAGTACCTAAATGATATTCATCGTGTTACCCTGCTGCAGTCATCACACTTGGGTTATCCTGCCGTCAGGCGGTTCCGCAGTCGGCACGAATTCCAAAGTCTTGGTCCGGCGTCGGTTGCTGTCGCTTCTTCCCTGACGTCAGAGCGCCAGGGGTATATCAGAGGCATCCAACGCCATTTTCTTCAGTCTTTCTTGCTACGCGGTGCCCGAAGCAGAAGCTGTTCGCAAGTGCCGGTCGGCCGACACCTGAGATTTTCGAATCGAGTTTTAGTCCGAAGTCTTCAAAGCTAAGTACACCATTGGGGAACCTTTTCTTGTCTCAGTCCGATGTCAGAAAAATTTAACAGTTGCATTTCTTGTGGGAAGCAAATACCTCATAAGGACTTTAATTCTTTTTGTATACCTTGCCTATGCCCAGACCACGACGTCACTGGTTGTTGGTTTTGTGATAGGTTCAATAAGCGGACTATAAATCGTCACTTTGATTTCACACGACACTACTTCGGTAGAAAATTTAATTACAGTATGCCGTCGGAGCAACAGACTACCAGTGTGCATAAAAAACGCAAGGATAAGGACCGGCAGCCTAGATCCAAGCCAGACTCCGAGGCCTCGGCTGGCCCGGTCGCCAGCTCTCCGGTTTTCAGTGAGCTACCTACGCAGCCCCTCGCTACCACTGAATTGGATCCCCAGACCGCATTGGATCCCCCAGCAGAGATTTCTAGGTTGACGCAGCCATTTTTCCTTGGGCCCTACCGACGACATTGCAGTAGGGGAAGCCAGTGCTGCAGAAACACCTTCGGTTTCTGAAGGGTCTTCAGACCGACTACCCTCACCATAAAATCTTATGCTAAGCTTAAGACTCCTCTAAAACCAAAAAAGCCTACACTTCAGTCTCCAGGTCAAGGCCCTATGCCTAAGAAACAGATGCTTAAAATGACTGAAGATTTGATTTCTTTGATCAGGGGTTCCCCAACCCCCCCCCTCCCGACAAAAGGCCTAGACAAGAGGAGGATTATGCCTCCTCTGATCAGGTATCTCTCTCCTCAGGCTCCTCTGAGGAACAGGATTACTCCTTTCCCCCTTATGAAGATTCTGATGCTGAAGACTCCATTCCCTCAGCTTCTCCCCCTGAAGACTATTCCTTTGGGGAAACCTTACACACATGAGGGAACATTTCCACTGGGAAGGTCAGGACTACTCTGACTCAAAGAAAAGGCTCCAAGAGTTTCTTTTACTCCCCCAGCACAGACCACTTGCTATCCCCCCAGTTTTGGACATAGTGGATGATGTCTTCTTAGAATCTAGTCTAAATCCAGATTCTCTGCCTCCTGCTCCAGCCAAACCAGATAGATCCTCTAGAGTGCCTGACTCCCACAAATTCCTTTACAAAAGCCCTGCTGCTGATCCAGAGACAATCTCCCAGGGTCCCAAAGGGGCTAAGGCTTCTATGGCTAAAAATCCTGTACCCTCAGAAAGGGACTCCAGAGCACTAGATAGGTGGGGGAAGAAGGTTTACACCTCAACTACTCTAGCTATGAGAGCACTAAATTGTCAATTTCACATGCTTAAATACCAGCAATTCCTAATGTCTTAATAAAACAAAAGATGGGCACGCACCCTCAACAGTCTGAATTCAAGAAAATGCAAGATCTGCTGCATGCAGCTGAACAGGTGGGCAAACATACTTTGCAGTGTGGTTTTGATGCCTTGGAAGCTTCCTCTAGAGCAGCTGTTACTGGGTCTGTTATATGTAGGCATGCTTGGTTAAAGGAACAATCTCTGCCTGATCATGTTTCATAGTTTAGTACTAGGCTATCTGCCCTGGGGCATTTGTAAGCCTAGCCATAGTGATGTGGCTTTCGCCACCCCATAAAATGGTACAAAATGCACAGAATAGATTTAGAATACTGTGCCTCTGTCTAGTAGTGACACAGTGAAGGTCCCCTTATATAATAGAATTAGTTTACTGTGCCCCTGTCTAGTAGTGACACAGATGTGACCCCTGGGGTAAACTTACGATCTCCCATCCACTCATCAAGATTTCTCTTGAAGAGAGTCAGTGAGGGGCTCTGCCTAACATGAACTGGGATCTTGTTCCAGAGCATGGGAAGCCTCTGGGTTATGAATCTATCCCTCCAGCATGTCCTATTCATACTTGTGCCGAGGTTTAAGTCTTTAGCTCTCGTGGTTCTGATGGATTTGGATTTTTTGAGGTGGAGCATGTCCATCAGTTCCTGATTGGACATGGCCTTGTACGTCAGGCAGAGATCACCTCTGAGCAGGTGGTATGCTACTGAATAGAGCTGGAGTTTCTTTAGTCTGGCAGAATAGGACATATGTTGGAGACCCTTCATCCTCTTGGTGAGGTACTTTTGTGGTCTCTCCAGCTGTTGCAAATGCTGGGTGAAGTACATACCAAATGGGGCATTGTACTCAGTCATGGGTCTGATGAGGGAGGAGTATAGGGGTACAAGACATCCTTGGATCTGGATGTGAATCCCTTCATGATAAGGTGTGCAAGGTAGAATGTTTTTCTAACCACTTTGGCAACGTGGGTGTCAAATGAGAAGTCGCTGTCGACTTGGGTCTCTAGGTCTCTGATTACTTTTTCCGTACTCAATGGGTTGCTGTCTATGTGATAATTTGTGGGTACTTTGTTTTTCCCAAAGGGGATGACTATACATTTTTTGGCATTTAGTTTAAGGCCATGACTCCGGCACCAGTTGTCCGTTTCTGTGAGGCCTTTTTTTAGGATGTATGTGTCCACTGGTGTATCGACTATGACACCTAGTTTGCAGTCATCTGCGAACTTTGTCAGCCACAACCCTCCCATGTTTACTTTAACATCTGAGAAATAAATACCGAACAAGAGGGGTCCCAGGACAGATCCCTGTGGGACACCATTTGTGACTGGCTTTGAGTCTGACATTGCCCCAGCGATTTTAACTTTATGGGTTCTGTCCTTTAGCCAGTTTGCAACCCATCTAGTGACATAAGGGTTTACATTTAAGCTGTTGAGCTTATCTATGATGCCTGTGTAGGGTATTGTGTCGAAGGCCTTAGCCAAGTCCAGGTAGGCTGTATGGACTGCTTTGCCCTCATCAATGGCTCTAGTGACTGTTTCGAAAAAGTCAACCAGTTTCAAAAGGCAGGATCTGCCCTTTACAAAGCCGAACTGGGTGGGGTCAAGTGTCTGTAGGTCCTCGATGTCTCTGTTTATGAGTTCCATAATGATTCTTTCCATAGCTTTGCAGACCAGGCTGGTTAAGCTTATGGGGCGGTAGTTCCCAGGGTCTGTAGATGTACCCCCTTTGTGGAGTGGGACCACTGTTGCTGTACGCCAGTGTTCAGGTACATATCCTGTAGTAAGGCTAAGGTTAAATAGCATTTTTATGTGCGGGTTTAGCTCCTCTTGGAGTTCACTTAGCACACAACCCGGGATACTGTCAGGTCCCATTGATGCTGTGTTTTTAGCTTTAATGAGGGCGGCTCTCACCTGGACATCTGAGATGACAGGGAGATTACATTCAGCTGGGATAAGTATTTCTTCTTTTGGGGGTGAGGGAGGGGAGAAATTTGCACTGAACCTGGCAGCCAGAATGTTGGCAATATCTGTGGGTTCAGTGTATTTTTTGTTGTTGTGAACTAACTCTGAGCATATCTGAGGGTTTCCGCCCAGGTTTCTAACATAGTTGAAGAAGGCTTTGTGATTATCTTTAGTGTCCTTAGCAATTTTTCTCTCAAAGTTGGCCTTGGATGTTTTTATGAGAGAACGTAGTTTTCTGCTAGTGTTGATCAGAGATGTCTTCCCTTTATGAGATTTTGCTCTGTCGTGCAGTAGCTTCCTTCTTTTGTTATACAATTTGTTTATGGCTGAGGTCCACTAGACAGGACGCTTGCCTTTGGTGGAGAGGGACTTGGATTTATTTGGGATTGCATGATCCATGCATTCTTGGAGATGTCCATAGAAAGCATTTGTGAAGGATTCAGCATTGTGGGATGTGGTATCCACTGGCCCAGTGGGCTTAAAGGATACCATCTCAGTCTTAAGAAGAGTGAAGTCTGCTTTTGAGAAGTTTTTCACTGTGGTCTTTTGTGCTGGGGGTGGAGGTGGGATATGTATATCCAGGGTGATTAGTTTGTGGTCAGATCTCACTAGTGAGGGGTATACCTCCGGTGTGGAGCATTTTGTCCCCATGTTTGTGATGATCAGGTCTAGTATATTATCTCCCCTAGTGGGAGAGGTGACTAGTTGTTCCAGTGCATTTGAATTTATGAATTCCAGGAACCTTTGGGCTAGGGTGTTAGGGCTAGAATAATGTACCCAATCTATGTTAGGGTAGTTGAAGTCTCCCAGTATGATGGTATTTTGTGATACATTCATATCCTCCAATTTCTTCAGGAAGGTTGAGTGGGTTTCCTGAGATTGGGAGGGTGGTCTGTAACATGCTACCAGTTGTATAGCAGTTTTGCCTATGGTTAGTTGCACCTGTATGGTCTCCGATGCTTCATGTGTTGCTACTAACCTGGAGGTGTGGGTGTCCTTGATGAATATGGACACTCCCCCTCCCTTTGTGGTTCGGCCCGGGTTTTTGGGCCGAAAAGCATGATACGAGGTATAGCCTGGTAGCGCTGGGGTGCTCTCAGGAGCCTTGAACCAGGTTTCAGTTACTGCACAGACGTCGATGTTCTCCATACTGAGGAGTGCATCGAGTGCCTGCATCTTGAGATTTAGACTTCTGGCATTGAGCAGCATTACCCTTAGTTTTTTTCCATTTTTGTTATCTAAGGAGGTGGGTTTGTCATTTGAGCCTTGCCTAAAAAAGGCACTATGGGGGTGGCAAGAGCCTTAGCCAATATCTGGAAGCCCAGTGGTGACAGGTGCAAGCCGTCCCTTGCGAAGCAGCGTGGCTTGTCCAACATGTCGTCCCAGGCAGACAGACATTGGATCCCCTTAGAATGACACCAGTACTTGAGCCAATTATTAAAGCTGATCATCTTGTCTTTGTATTGTGGCATCATTCTTGGTGAGGGCAAGATGCTGCTCAGGGTCAGGGTCATACCAGCCTGGGCTACATAATCAGAGAGCTCCTCTGGCTCTTTTCATGTAGTCCAGGGAGGAATGTCTCCGGTCATTCACGCCAGCATGGACAATGACAGAGTCATATTTGTACTTGCTTTAGAGTGACCTTAGTGCGTGTGTTATGTGGCGGATCCTAGCTCCTGATAGGCAGCTCACAGTCACCCTCTCCTTGTTCAGCCTGGTAAGCGGGACATCAGTGTGTCTGATGTTTGGCCTTAAGGGCTGTGATTGATTGATACACTGATTTATTGAAGTATGTGTTGCATGTGTTTTGTTTTGAGGTGGTGGATTTTTGGATGTCTGCTTTGGGAGCCTCTGTTGTTTTGGTAAGTTTTTTATTAGAGCCTCCGAGTATGTCTTTGTGTTTTTATGTGTTTGGTTTGCAGTTGTGGTAGGTCTATGTGGGACTGGGTTTGCTGTGTGTGTGGTTACCATCTCCTCCTGTCTAGTCATGCCAGCCCTGAGTTGAGAGAGTTCAGCCTCCAGTTTGGCTATATAGTTGCATCTCTCGCATGTATTTGTTGGGAGGCGGAGAGGGTTGTCTGTGTACATGAGACAATTGTAGCATTGTCTCAAGATACCCAGATTAACCAGCTGAACTGGAGAGGACGCCAGTACTCTACCACTCGACATGCTAGAACAGTATAAAGGAGTGCTGTGCCTTTAAGGGAAGTGGATATTCACAGGGGTGGTAGGTGGATGTAGTGCTTACTTAGTATGAGAGTGCTTACTTAGTAGAGAAGTTTTGAGAACAAGTGCTAGGCTTATAATATAGCGAGTAGTCTGATTATACTAAGAGTAGAGCTTCCTTGAGGGAAAATTTGCAGATCAGACTTGGCGGAGCCAGAAGAGGTTTAACCTTGTTTAATCGGCGCTGCGGTGCGCACAACCACGCAAAGCCGTGCAAACACGGATTTTAAACCGGGAACTTCAAAAGAGCTAGAAATGGTCCAAAACAACCAATTACTACAGCTCTTGTGCTGAGGTCATTTCCTACAGGGACAGGTAGGCTGCTCAAGGCTCCCCACTCCCACTGGTGAGCAAAGAAACTTCCTTCTATCCAAGTAAGGTAATGGACAACACAGGAACTACACCATAGCCCAGAATACAGCAAAGCCTGTAAACTGGTCTAAACTAGTCGAGGAGAGGTGGGAAAACAAGGATTATTTTTTAGTTTTTTTTGTTTTTAGATAGAAACACACAGAAAATGCAGAAACAGTAATAAATCAGTTACACAGGCTAGCACACTTTAGTGGGCAGCCTCAACACTTAAATTAAACAAACAAACAACAAACTTTCGATCAAATTAGACTAAAATGTAACTTTTAAGTGCAGATATTAAATAAGGCAGCAAACAGCTAAAAAAACAGTTTAAGCTTGTTTAGGGTAAGCTAGAGAAGGTATTTCAAGTAAAAAAACAGCAAAGATACTTAAATCCAGAAAGTAGTCGCTTTTCTGAGTTCTCTGTAGCTAGGACCACTCTGCAGGACCACGAGGAGCTTGTCTGAGTAGTATTGCCAGAAAAAATGTTAAAGCAAAGTTACTGGATACACCCTTACAGCAGGATGTTTTATTTGGGGTTAAAGCAGAGGAGGTTTTAAAGAAAATGGAGGATAAGGCAAAATCTATGCAAAAGGTCAAAGACTTCTTACAGATACAGCCCCCACGCTTGAGCAGAAATTGGCCAATAAAAAATTGGTCCTTTCCAGCTTCTGACAGACCACAGAGGGGTAAATACAAGCGCTCAAAGGGCAGAGGACAGGCACAGATCCCTTACAAACCTCGCCAATGGGGCAGTACAACACAGAAGGGAGGAGAAGACAGGTCCCAAACCACTAGAAGGCAAACACAATGACTCAGACCTCAAACTGCCAAGCAAAACCCTCTTGGCAGCTCCCTTGGGAGGAAAATTAGCACTTTTTGCAGACAACTGTGGCACATCGTCACAAAGGACAAATGGGTCCTAGACATTATCTCACACGGATACAGGTTCCATTTCCACACCTTGCCAAGGATAAAAGGAATGCCAAACCTGCCACAAAATCAATGGGCAGAGGCACAAAAACAAATAACAGCTCTCATGGACATGAGCCATTCAAATGGTACCTACACAGGAGCAAGGCCAAGGATTTTACTCAAGGCTCTTTCTAGTCCTCAGAAAGGGCAATGCTTGGAGACCCATTCTGGACCTTTCAATCTTAAACACCTTCTTGCAAGTACCCAAATTCAAGATGCTAACACTACAGCAGCTTCTTCCCATGTTGGCCAAGAAAGCTCAGCTAGTAACGTTGGATCTCAAGGAGGCATACCTGCATGTCCCTATCAGACAAAATTGCAGAAGATACCTCCGTTTCATTGCAGGTTCAACCCATTACCAATTCTCTGCACTGCCCTTTGGCTTATCTACTGCGCCCAGGGTCTTCACAAAATGCCTGGCACCAGTAATTGCATACTGCAGACAGAGAGGAATTCAAATATACACATACCTGGATGACTGTCTCATCCAAGCAGAAAGCAAGGACATTCTCTTACACCACCTGGCTTTTGTAAGACATCTTCTAAGTTGCCTAGGGTACACAGTAAAAGAAAAGAAATCAAAACTAGTGCCCTCACAAATTATGACATTCCGGGGTGCCAGCTTGAATACAATGGCCCAAATGGCTTATCTGACGCCAGACAAACAACTACAATTAACTCAATACAAAGACCGAACTCCCTGCAAGAAAAATTCTGCAGGCCTTGCGCTTCATGGCATCTTGCATGCTACTAATACATTTGCAAAACTGCATATGAGGAAATTACAATGGTACCTAAAAAGCGTATGGACTCAACACAGCCACAGCTTGGAAACAATGATAAATCTCATTCCCTGCCTTCAACAGGAGTTTCTATGGTGGTCACAGGCTTGTCACCTAAACAAGGGTTAGCCTTTCACCCTACCCCCAGCCAGGCAAACTATGACAACAGATGCATCGGACTATGCCTGGGGGGCACACATGGCAGGATGGTGCGTTCAAGGCTTATGGACAGCAGATCAAAGGAATCTGCACATCAGTCAAAAAGAAATGCTAGCTGTACAAAATGCTCTGACAGCCTTCAAGGACCTCTTGTATCCAGGACAGCTTATCATAAGGACAGACAACACCACAGTAATGTGGTACATAAACAAACAAGGGGGTACACACTCCTACCCTCTATGCAGGCAAGCAATGACCTTGTGGAACACAGCACTGGCTTACCAAGTTCAATTACAAGCTCAATTCCTGCCAGGAAAAAAGAACACATTGGCAGATGACCTAAGCAGAAACATCATGGATCCCCACGATTGGAAACTGGATCCACAAGTATTCACAATAACTCAAAAATGGGGGCTCCCAGACATAGACCTGTTTGCCAGCCTTCAAAACTATCCGCTAACAAAGTTTTGCACAAGGACTTTTCACCATCAAGCTTGGAAAGTGGACGCACTCTCATTCAGTTGGAAGATGCTAACAGTATATGCCTTTCCTCCACTACCCCTTCTCACAAAGGTGCTACTGAAAGTCAGGATGGAGAGACCTCGAATGATACTCATAGCTCCAGACTGGCCACGCCAGCACTGGTACCCATTATTAAGGAATATGGCCCAGGGCCCACCATGGATTCTACCACAAATTACCCACCTGCTCACACAGCAAGACAATCAGATTCTACGCAGCCAGCATAAAACCTTAAACTTGGCTGCATGGCAAATCACCTAAGCAACCAGCCAGCTCCTCTCTCTGAAGCTTTTATGGAAGTTATTCTGGAGGCCAGAAGACCCAGCAACAGGAAAGCCTACTCAGACAAATGGAAAAGGTTTTGCACCTGGAACCAAGCTAAAGGCCAAAATACCCTTCAACCTGACATACCTCAGATTCTGCAATATCTAACTGAGATGTTACACAAAGGGCTTTCTTTTTCATCTATTAAAATCCACGCCTCAGCCATTTCTGCTCACTACAACACGGATCTTCCCTTATTTTCACATCCACTTTTAAGGCAGTTTCTCAGAGGGGGCAAGAACATTAGGCCTCCCAGGAGAGCACCAACACCTACTTGGGACCTCAACTTTGTTCTGGAAAAACTCACGCTACCTCCTTTTGAGCCAGCTTTCTCAGCTGACTTACAGTTTATATCATGGAAGACTGCCCTGCTGCTAGCAGTCACTTCAGCTAGAAGAGTTTCAGAACTTCAGGCACTAATGGCAGTAGAGCCTTTCCTCATTTTTCATCAAGACAGAGTTTCTCTATGAACTAACCCCTCCTTTATGCCTAAGGTGGTATCCAGTGTGGCTCTAAATCAAACCATCCATTTACCCACCTTCTTTCCAAATCCACAGAACAAAGGAGAAAGACTCCTGCATTCCGTGGACATTCATAGGCAGCTACGTTACTAGTTGGATAAAACTAAGGTTTTCAGAAAATCTGACCAGCTTTTTGTATCATATGCTACAGCATCACAAGGAAAGGCTATCTCAAAACAAACAATTTCCAAATGGATAGGACATTGCATATGTTTTTGCTACACCTACCATGGAAAACCAGTTCCTGCTACCATAAGGCCCCACTCTACCAGGGCAGCAGCTACATCTACAGCCTTCCTCAGGGGGGGTTCCAACCAAGGATATTCTGGAAGCTGTAACGTGGAGTTCAGTACACACCTTTACTAAACATTACCACTTACCACTTTACTCCAAGACTAGAGCTGGCTTCGCCACTGCAGTTTTGCAGGGCCTTCTAGCCTCCTCTAACCCTGTTTGACTCCACTGCCCATCCTTAGCTTTGGGATTCTACCAAAGTGTGATGACTGCAGCAGGCTAACACAATGAACATAGTACAATTTTGTACCTACCCTAAATGTAGATGTTCGAGTGTATACCCTGCTGCAGTCCAGGTTGCCCTCCCTCCATCCCCTCTAAACTAGCTGAACTTATCTCTGCCACTCTATTCTATGCTACCTCTGTGGTGTATTTGCTTGTGCCTAAGGGTTTTGTTTTATTTTTCCCATATAGTTATATGTATATGTAAATATATATATATCTATATATATATATATATATATATATAAATAAAATAAATAAAAATAAAAAAATATATATATCTTGTGCCTACCTATTGGGGGCACCTGACATCTGGGGCAAGAAAAACTGAAGAAAATGGCGTTGGATGCCTCTGATATACCCCTGGCGCTCTGATGTCAGGGAAGAAGTGACGGCAACCGACGCCGGACCAAGACTTTGGAATTCATGCCGACTGCGAGACCGCCTGACGGCAGGATAACTCAAGAGTGATGACTGCAGCAGGATATACACTCTAACATCTACATTTATGGTAGGTACAAAACTGTATTTTATAGCACATAGAAAATGTAAGTCATGAATAAACAACAATTATTCAAAAATATAAATATGCAACAATGTATATAAAACCGCCAATGTGTCAGTGTGAGATTTCAACTGGGGTTTATGGGAAACATGTTAATTAATTCCAGGGGACATATCTGCATCTAATCGGATTATCCATTCTTGTTCACATTTTTCAGTAAAATTCTTAAAATCACCCCCTCTAATATTGGGTGTCAGGACAAAAACACAAAAAACTTCAAACCGTGTCTCTCTCCTTTATCATTAGCATGTTGTACAACATCACTTTTACAATTCTTATTCTTTATATCATTCACATGTTCTAAAATGTGTTCCTTGAAATGCCTATTTGTCTTCCCTACATAGTAGGTGTAACACTCAACGCAGTATGCAAAGTAAAGCAAATCCTTCGTTTTGCAATCAGCATAAAATGAAGTTTCTCTGAAGAAATTCTTATTGGGGTGTGTAAAGTGATTACCTGAATGAATAAACTTACATGCTTTACAATGCCTACAGGGAAAAGTACCTTCCCTGTATTATGGTGGTGTATATCCTCTATTAATGTTCTTATAACATAATTGTCTCTTTAGGGATTTACAATTTCTAAAACTAATATCAGGTCGATCATTGATCAAACATCTCACCCTTTCATCTGTATTCAGTATACAGTGGATATAAAAAGTGTACACACCCCTGTTAAAATGCCAGGTTTTTGTGATATAAAAAAATGAGACCACAGTCATTTTAAAACTTTTCCCAGGTTTAATGTGATCTGTAACCTGTACATTTCAATTGAAAAACAATCTGTTAGGGGAAAAAAATATAAAAAAATAAAAACTTACAATAAGCTGGTTGCATAAGTGTGCACACCCTTAAACTAATACTTTGTTGAAGCACATTTGGATTTAATTACCGCATTCAGTCTTCTTGGGTACACACTTGCCATCAATTAAAGAGACTCTGATTGACCACAAATAAAGTTTAGCTGTCCTAGTAGGATTTTCCTGGCATTTACTCAGTTGCCTGCTACAGCAAAAGCCATGTTTCAGAGACCTTACAAAGCATCATTGTTGAAAGGTATCAGTCAGGAGAAGGGTACGAATAAATTTCCACAGCATTGGATATGCCATGGAACACATTGAAGACAGTCATCAAAAAGTGAAGAAAATATGGGACAACAGTGATGTTGCAAAGAACTGGACATCCCTCCAAAATTGTAGAAAAAGACAAGACGAAAACTGGTCAGGGAGGCTGCCAAAAGACCTACAGCAACACTGAAGGAGCTGCAGGAATTTCTGGCAAGTACTGGTTGTGTACTACATGTGACAACAATCTCTTGTATTCTCCATATGCCTGGACTATGGTGTAGGGTTGCAAGACGGAAGCCTTTTCTTACACAGAGAAACATCCAGGCCCGGCGAAAATTTGCAAAGCAATACATCGGGTCTCCCAAAAGCATGTGGGAGAATGTGTTATGGGCTGATGAGACCAAGGTTAAATTTCTGGCCACAATTCCAAAAGGTACATTTGGCTCAAAAACAACAGTTCGCATCACCAAAAGAACACCATACCCACGGTGAAGCATGGTGGTGGCAGTATCATGCTTTGGGGTTGCTTTTCTTCAGCTGGAACTGGGGCTTTAGTCAAGGTGGAGGGAATTATGAATAGTTCCAAGTACCAGTCACTTTTGGCCCAAAACCTTCAGGTGTCTGCTAGAAAGCCGAAGATGAAGAGGGATTTCACCTTTCAACACGAAAATGACCCTGAGTATACATCCAAATGAACAAAAGAATAGCTTCACCAGAAGAAAATTAAAGTTTTGGAATGGCCCAGACCTAAATCCAGTAGAAAATCTGTGGGGTGACCTGAAGAGGGCTGTGCACAAGAGATGCCCGCGCAATCTGACAGATTTGAAGTGCTTCTGCAAGGAAGAGCGGGCAAATATTGCCAAGTCAGGATGTGCCATGCTGATGGACTCCTACCCAAGAAGACTGAATGCTGTAATTAAATCAAAAGGTGCTTCAACAAAGTATTAGTTAAAGGGTGTGCACACTTATGCAACCAGCTTATTGTACGTTTTTTATTTTTTTATATGTTTTCCCCTAACAGATTTCTTTTTCAATTGAATTGTACGGTTGTAGGTCACATTAAAGGTAGGAAACATTTTGAAATTATTTATTGTGGTCTCATTTTTTTATATCACAAAAACCTAGCATTTTAACAGGGGTGTGTACAATTTTTATATCCACTATACTCCAATTCTTCTTTATGGTGTCACAAATAGTATCAGCATTACTAGTGTAGGATAAAGTTAACCTAGTTGCATCACTCCGTCCTTGTTCGCACCTTGGGTTGTAATTATGCCCAATGTTATCAGAAAAATGTGGTCGCCTCTTCGTATCTCATTGGAGCAAAGCCTCCTTAATATAATTATCAACTTCATTTTCTTTGTACCCCCTTTATATAAACTCAGTCCTCAATTCTAGTAATGCTGATTTCATGTCTTCCTCATTGTTATGTAGCCTCATAACCCTGAGTGCTTTTCCCTTCACCACATTTTTATACACGTGGTGGGGGTACATATTATTTTTGTGTAGGAGAACATTTTTCTTACATTTTTTCCTAAAAATATAGGTTCTAACCTCACTAGTAGACTCTTTGGGATCTTAACATCTAAAAAAAATCAACAACAGAGTAAATATAACTAAACTTTGCGAATGATGTGATCGAGTGCAAATATCCAGTAAACTGTTCCATCACTTCAACTGACCCCCTTCACAGAATAAAGACATCATCCACAAACCTTTTATACACCAAAATATGTCCACAGAACTCATTCCTAATAACATTTGCATACTCGCATTGTGCCACCGCGAGGTTGGTATAACTATTGGCACAAGCTGTGCCAATAGCTACGCCATCGTTTTGTAGTAAAAATTCTTCATTAAATATGAAAACATTATTTTCTAGAATTAATTCTAGCAAACTGCAAACCAAATCAGTATTCTTATCAAGCAAAGAAGCTTCTCTCAAAAGAAAAGTCCTAATGTTCTCAATGCCTCATTCATTGGGGATGACTGTATAGAGAGATGAAACATCTAAAGTTAAGAAAACTAAATCAACATTCTTGTAGTGATTCTTCATAACGTGAAAGAAATCCTTTAAAAAATTTTCGTATCCTTGAACACTGTCTCAAACTCATCTACAATGGGGTGCAAGGTCTTTTCCATATAAATAGAAAGTGGTTCTGTGGCCCACCCTCTGCTAGACACTGTGTGGCACATGGGTTGGAATTGCATGTATTTGTGGACTTTTGGGAGACTATAAAGTACAGGTACCAACTGGTGTTAAACAGAAAAATATTTAAAGAGCTCTTCAGTGATTACAGTAGTCATAAACAAATCAAACAAGGAAACGCTAGTCTCTGTATAATCCCATTAACTTGTGCTCTAAACAAGTGGAAATATGCCTCAGTTTCACTTAATTCATTCATGCAGACCAAAGTTTCCATTGGCTGTATCCACCTGATCATCTAGAAGTCTCACTGAAGAAGATGTAGAGAGGCTAGTAAGAAAGATTCTGTTGGCACAGAGCCAGTCTGCCCTTTTCTCAGCTCCTACCCCATTGGGTCAGGAAGCCCATACATCCGCAACTCCTCCACTACCAATTCCTCCTTTGACTCCTATTCTGGTTTCATAGCACTAGGATCCAAGTTGTCCAGCATGGTCTACTTTGGATCAGAGGATTTTTGTATCCCCGGATCTGAGACTTGCTCTGTGCTCTTCGGTGCAGTTGGATCCAGAGACCTCTAGGAGCTGATTCTACCCCGTTGGGTCCGAGGTGCTGCAGTTGCCTCCGAAGGTTTTGGAGCCATCTCTGCAGCTCAGAGCCTCGGCAATGGTCAGTTCTGGTCTGACTTCAGCCAGGGGGGAGCTTTCCTTGGAGCAGGGTGGGATTAGGGATCAGAGATTTGGCCTCTCAGATCTGGGTCCTTATCCCTGTCCAGGATGGCCTGCCTTTAGGGTTTTGGAGAGGGCTCTGTCTGCATCTCAGACCCAGGTGGTGCTTCCCCCATTGGATCCTGTGTCTACTTCTGTTCTACCTCAGTGCCTTGAGTCTCAACTAGCCTCTTTACGGGGGTATCTGATACCAAACCCCAGACATCCCACCAGGGTATTCCCTCTTCTTCTGATACCTCTCTGGAATATCCCTCTGAGGAGGTCCCTAAGAGGAGGAAACATAGGGATTCCCCTGAATCTGTCACAGAGGACACAGATTTTGATGAGGGCAGAGGGGTCCCCACGGTCACCTCCTGACGATGTCTTATTCAGAGACATTCTTGAGATCCTGAAACAGAGAGGTGGCTGGAAGCCCAGTAACCCTTCACTGGAGGAATCTGTGCTACTGGAGGCTTTTGGTACTAGCCCATCTACTTCCTGGGTGATCCCACCTTCTGTCGAGCTCCTGGAGTTGGTCTTGCATCAGACTTGTGAGGAATCTGACACCACTGCACCTACTTCCAGGAACCCAGATAAGATTATGACCTCCCTCCCCCAGAGACTAAACAGTTTTGGTTGAAAGGTCCCCCTGTTGATGCCATGGTCGTGATGGCGGCCACCAGAAAAGGAACTTGCTCAGAAAACTATCTCTGTTCATCCACCGACAAGGAACCACGGGCAACGAACAGATTTGTGAAGTGTGTCTGTGCTACAGCATTTACCTTAAGGTCTCTGAACTATTTGGCATATATTACTAGACTTCAGAGGGCTTTGATTAAGGAACATTTAGATACCCTCGCAGGAGCCATGTCTAAAGAGGTGAAAGATTTCAGCTGGCAATCCTACAATCGATTTCCAACTCATCCGTGAGGATTATTTCTAATGTGGTAGAAGGAACCTCAAGGACAGTAGGTTCAGGCATAGCCATTAGGCGATGAGCCTAGATGCATTTGTGCGATTTTTACAGAGCCTTTTAAGTCTACGTTCATCAATGCTCCGTTTGACGGCACCTCTCTTTTTGGCCACAAAGTAAAAGATACATTGTATAGGTGTGAGAAGGTTGTGAAGACCCTTTCTGCCATGGGCATATGTATTTCACCCCCAAAAGATCCTTTTCGATGAATCATCAAGGTGGTGGAAAGGTGTGATTCAAGAAATCACTAGCATCTTTCCAGGACACGTGGAGAGTCTTCCCCCAGAGACAGAGGCAATTGGGGGTCATTTGTTCCTGCATTAGACAGCCTAACTAGAAATTACAAAAGATACTTGGGTGCAGAGAATTGTATCCAGAGGATATATAATTCCATTTTTTTCTTCTTCCTCTAAATCCCTGATATTATCAGAGGGAACAAGCAGCCATTCAAATACAAAAGCTGCTAAACAAGAGTCTTCCAAGAGGTCCCCCCAGACCAGAAAGTATCCAGAACTTAGTCAAGATTCTTTTTAGTGTCAAAACGGGGGACTTGGAGACCAGTTCTGGATCTCAGCAATCTGAGCAGCTTTGCTCGGAAGACAAAGTTCTGGATGGTCATGGTTCAGTCCATTTTTTTATTTGTGGAAAAGGATGACTGGGTGTGCTCATTAGATATCCAGGATGTATATTATCCTATAAAAATGGACATATGATCCAGGAAATTCTTGCACTTATGAGTGGGAGCCAGTCATTACCAGTTCACAGCACTGCCCTTTGGTCTCACCACAGCCCCCAGGGTGTTCACCAAATGCATGGCAGTGGTAGCCGCTCACTTGAGATTGCACGGAATCTGAGTGTTTCCTTACATAGACTGGCTCATCTCTGTCCCGACCAGGCATCAACTCATCCTAGCAAGAGAAGAAGTAATCCATACTTGTGCACTGTTAGGCATAACAATAAATTTCGTAAAATCACATCTTCAACCAACTCAGAATATAGTAGTCTCCCTTCCTCTCTCCAGAGTTTGAAATTTAAGATAGCAATTTAACAAGATACTTGTAGTACCAAACATGAACTGAGAATTGCTACGCTTAATATAGGTTCACTGACAGGATGCAGCTTGGAAGTGAGTGACATGATGGTAAGGAGGAGGCTGGACATCCTATGTATCCAGGAGACAAGATGGAAGGGCAGTGCAGCAAAGCCAGTTGGCTTGGGATCCAGGGTCTACTACTTTGGTAGAGGGCAGGCTAGAAATGGTGTAAGAATTGTAGTGAGAGAGAGGCTTCAGAAGGCAGTAAGGGATATCATCAGAATTAATGACAGACTCATGGCAGTCAGACTCCACTGTAATGATAGGGCAGTATTCATAATCTCAACCTATGCCCCATAGCAGGGTTGTGATAGTGAGGGAAAGATTGCATTCAGATAGCAGTTGCAGGACCTACTAGATAAAGCAGGACAACATGAATTGGTGTTGATAAAGGGTGACTTGAATGCCCACAGACCGAACAGGATAAGAGGACTGCTTGGCTC
Source organism: Protopterus annectens (assembly GCF_019279795.1). NCBI lineage: Eukaryota > Metazoa > Chordata > Ceratodontiformes > Protopteridae > Protopterus > Protopterus annectens. The sequence continues at coordinate 424,726,859 of NC_056730.1, forward strand.
AACATGGTTCAGCAAGAGAGAGAGAGTCACAAGATCACATACAAGGGTAGTTAACATGCAACTCAGGTAGACTTCCTCCTAGTAAGGAAAAGGCACTGGGGCAGAATCCATGATTGCAAAGTCATCCTCAGTGAAACAGTCCGCCCACAGCATTAACCACTAGTTGCCACAGACAGCTGCAAGCAGTGGTCAGAGAAGGCTCTAAGGTCAACAGAGACCAGGCTAAAGACCTGGAAGTTGACTGGAGAAGAAAGTACAACAGTTCAAGGAATTATTCAGGGCACTAGCACCCCAAGAAGAGGAGGAAATAGGTGGAGTTGAAGAAGAATGGTAATGCCTAAAAACAGCTTGTGTTAGGACTACAGAAAAGATATGTGGCCGAGCCAGGTATGGAAATAAGGTACATAAGGAAAGCTGGTGGTGGAATGCAGAAGTCCAGAAAGTCATCAAAAGAAAAAAGGAGTGCAAGAAGAAGTGGGAGACAGAAAAGACTGACTAGGCTAGGAAGGACTACTGGTTAGCTAAGAAAGAAGTTGCAATAGCAAAGAATAGGGCATCGGAGGCACTCTACCAACTTCTGGAAAGTGACTCAGTAAGGGGCACAAAGAAACTCTATCAGGTTACAAGGCAAAGACAAAAGGATAAAGAAGATAGTCAGACACTCTTCATAAGGGATGCCAGCAACAACCTGCTCACCAACCCAGAGGACATCATAGGCAGATGGAAGGCATATTTCCAATAGCTTCTGAATGAAGAAAACCCCACAGTATCTGTACTGCCCCAGAAACAGCCTACTATGAGAGGAGAAGAGGAGCCCACCCTAGAAGAAGTAAGAACAGCACTAAGGAAGATGAAGTCAGGGAAAGCAGCAGGCTCAAATGAGGTCACAGCAGATATGATAAAGATGCTGGGTGAGATAGGGGAGAAGTAGCTCCTGAGGGTACTAATAGCAGTGTGGAGAGAAAGGCGTATCCCAGATGACAGGAGAATAAGCATACTTGTGCCAGTATACAAGAACAAAGGGGACATCCACAACTGTGGGCAGTACAGAGGCATCAAACTCACACTGCATGAAAGTTCTGGAGACTATTGATAAATGGATACGCAGAGTGGTAGAATGTAAGATGGGAGATGAGCAGTTTGGATTCAGATCAGGATGCAGCACAACTGACCCGATGTTTGCATTGAGACAGATACTTGAGAAGAAGCTAGAAATGAGGAGAGAGTCCTATTGGGGATTCCTAGATTTGGAGAAAGCATGTGACAAGGTCCCAAGAAAGCTGATCTGGGCAGTACTGTGGTGGTTTGAAGTCCCAGAAACATTGGTAGAATTAGTGCAGGCAATGTACAAGGACCCAGTGACCCAAGTACGGACTGTGTTCGGCCTCACAGAGGAGTTCCCAGTGGGTGTACATCAGGGTTCAGCTCTGATCCCACTGCTGTTCATACTGGTGTTGGACTACATTAGCAAACAGGTTGGAGGAGACGGCTCAACAAAGCTGCTGTATGCAGACAATGTGGCGGTACAGGCAGACTCTGAGCTGAACTTCAGCAAAGGCTAGGAGAATGGAATGCAAATCTGAAGGCACATGGGATGAAACTAAGTATAGATAAGACGGTAATGGCAGCAAATTGGGGAAATCAGAAGAAGCTGAGAATAGAGATAGAAGGGAAGATGGTGAAAAAGGTAAACAGCTTCTGTTATCTGGGAGGAGTAGTTGAGAAGAAGGGTAGTCTGAATGAAGAGGCCAAAGCTAGAATCAGAGGGGCTCAGCCAACTGGCATAGAGTATTAGGTGTAGTCTATGACAGAAGAATGCCAAAGAAGCTGAAAAGTAAGGTGTACAAGACAGTGATGCGACCAGTACTACTGTATGGTACAGAAACCTGGGCAGTAAAGGCAGAACAGTTGAAGAAGCTAGAGGTGATGGAAATGAAGTGCCTGAGAAAGGTGATAAGGATGCATACTGTGGGACAGATGAAGAAATGAGGACATAAGTGCAGAAGCCAAAGTAGCTCCAATTGCAGAAAAGATCAAAGAGAACAGACTACGGTGGTTTGGGCACATGTAGAAAAGCAGAAGACAATCTGGTGAGGAAGATTTGGGACAGACAGGAAGAAGGTAAGAGGAAGCGAAGACGTCCAGCAAAAAGGTAGATGGATTGTATGGAAGAATATTTGGGACAGTCAGACATGAGTGTTGAAGACGGCAGGAGTGTAGCACTTTGAGAGAGTTGGCGATAGTTAACACGATACCCTGACCCCATGTAGAAAAAAATGGGAAAAAGGCTGATAAAGATGATGATTGTAGTACCACAGTCCCAGCTTCCCTAGTCCTGTGGACACTAGGTTTGGTGGAGGGAGCACTAACCCTTGCTCTGCTGGCCAGATTCCACATGAAGATTCTTAAGTGGATGCTGGCATCTCAAGTGTCTATACTTCAGTTACCTTTATCCACTCTAATACGAATCACCAACTCATGCAAGAAAGATCTGATGCTGTGAACCCAGTTTGAACAACTGCTATAGGCCTGTTTATTTTTCCTTTCTCGACCCAGGGCCATAGTGACCACGGATGCTTCCCAGCTGGGGTGGGGAGGGAGGCATTACCTGGGAAAGGTAGTCCAAGGCATGTGGTCCCCTGAAGAGGCACATTTGCATATGAACTTTCTGGAGTTGAAAGCAGTGCTTTTAGCATTGCAAGCCATTCAGGAAACTCTCCTGTCAGGAGCGATTGCAATACAAACAGACATGTCAGTGGTTTGGTACATCAACAAACAAGGAGGAATCAAGTCATACCCCCTATGTTAAGAAGTACTAAGGGTGTGACAGTGGGCAGTCTCTTCCAACCACTTTCTGTTAGCAATGCACATTTCAGGGAAGTCCAGTGTGCTAACAGAGAAGCTGAGCAGGTGCATTCTGTTACCTCATGAGTGGTCCTTCAGCCAGAAATTGGAGGAAATGATTTTCCGCAAGTGGGACTAGACTTTCTGCGATCTGTTTTTATCTCCCCTAAACAAGTGCAGCAATTACTTTGCCCTCATCCCCCCACAGGGAGAGTCACCGAGGGATGCTTCTCTCCAAGATTGCCCCCCCCCCCCGGTTACTGTATGCAAATCCCCCAATCCCTGTAACACCAAAATTCCTTCAGAGAGCTACCAAGTTGAAGAGCATGGTCATTCTCATTGCACCCTTTTGGCCTCAACCAATTTGGTTCCCCTAACTGCAGACCTGCTGTCTCACCCGACAGACATGTCTCATCTGGACCTTCCAAACCTCAAGGTGACTGGTTGGTGTCTCCATTTCCAGTAATAACCAGACAACCTGTGCGTTCTTCCTCTGTCCATCAGATTCTGTTATCTTCACTCAAACCATCTACAAAAGTTTATGCTAGCAAATGGAAAAGATTTGTACACTGTGCACTTCAAAATAATGTTCCTCAATTCACAGTACCCTAGAATTCTTGTTGCTTTTTAATCAAGGGGCCAGTTCTTTCACAGTAAAGGTCCAATTAGCAGCGATTTCCAATTTCCATGTTGGTCTTGATGGCTCTTCCCTTGATTCTCATAAATTTTGTAAGGCCTTTCTACGAGGAACACAAGATTCCCTTTAAAGATCCTACTTCTCCATGGGACTTAACATTAGTACTGCAGGCTTTGGTCCTTCCGTCCATCGAACCTGCACATACTTGCCATCTAAAATTTCTTTCTTGGAAGACTTCGTTTCTGGTGGACATAACCTCTGCTAGACAGATTTCAGAAATTCAGGTCCTATCGGTAATATCAGATTTCAACATTAAGCAATCTATCTTTCTAACAGTTTTCTTCTCAAATCATGCAAAGAAAGGTGAATATTTGTTGCATTCACTGGATGTGCATAGGCAATTGCGTTTCTATTTACACAGGACAAAAGACTTCAGAAATTCAGGTCAGTTATTTGTTTCCTTTGCTGAAAGGAAATTGGGCAAGCCTGTGTCTAGTGTCCCTAGCCAAATGGCTTACTAATTACATTTCCTTTATTTACAATAAGTTGAACTTGCCTTTAACTAACCAGCTGCATGCTCATTCAACAAGATCGATAGCAGCTTCTTCAGCCTTTCATTCAAGAGCCTCCATGGATGATATTTGTGCAGCAGCATCTTGGGCTTCACCTCACATCTTCATCTCTTATTACAAACTGGACTTGGTTTCTAGAAGAAGGGCATCGTTTGGCCCAATGGTGCTTAGAAATGTCCTTCCTTGAGATTCCAGTAGCTGGGGACTCTTGTCCCATCAGTTGAGGACACAATGAAAACTGACATCAGATAAAGAAGTTATGTAGTTATCATAATGTTCCATCTGTGTTGTCCATTTTCATTCTTCAACTCCCCACCTACCAACTTCCAAACGATGTTTTCTGGAAGAGCAAGTTTTTTTCTGAGGTCTTCCCCTTGCATTCTGCGGATCCAGATATAGCTTTGTTGCTACCCTTATCTGCTATAGTAATGCATAAGATTTTTTTCCATAAGAATAAAGTGTCTGGTCTTTTGCTATAGTCTGTAAACAAGATCCAAGGTAATATGGGTTAGTGCATTCTGGGTAAGGGAGAAGCTCAAGAGTTCAAGGTTGCCACAAGCTTTTACAGTGGGGCGAGTCTGATCTGAAGGCTCAGATCAGAACCCGTCAGTTGAGGAAGAATGAAAATGGACAACACAGATGGAACGTTATGGTAGGTACATAACTTCTTTTTTTCTGTTCCTTTGGTCTCACCTAGTTTACCTCCCTGGGTGTTGGAGCCTTTTCAGGACCTTCTATCCCATCCATCTGGGTTACTTCACCAGAATATTTGAATTGTCAAGTTAACAGCATGGTTTCTCCACTTCCAGTAATGGCTAGACACTCCAGGCTTTCTTCCCTAGTTCATCACATCCTTGTATCACCCCAGAAAGATTCTGCTAGAAAGATTTCTAAGAGCAAGTGGAAAAGGTTTTCCATTTTGACCGTCTAGAGACAATTAGACCCTTTTTCAGCACCTGTCCAAGCTGTTCCTGAATTCCTTTCTTCCATTTTCAGTAATGGGTCTAGTTACTTGACAGTTAAGGTCCAGCTTGCTGCTGTTTCTTTTTTTCATGTACGTGAAAGCCATTCTTCTTTGGCCTCTCTGAGTTTTATGTAAGGCTTTTCTTAAAGGTACATTTTTACTTCAACATCTTATTTAGGGCCTCATTTCTCTGTAGGGTTTAACAGTACTTCAAGCTTTGATCTGACTTCCCTTTGAGCCTTCAGCCAAGGTGGACTTAAAGTTCTTATCTTGGAAAACTCTCTTTCCTGGTTGCTATTACATCAGTTAGATGAGTTTCAGAACTCCAGGCACTTTCTTCCCAGGCAGTGTATCTGTTTTTTCATATAGGGATAGGGTATCCTTTCGGACTAACCATTCTTTTCTACCCAAGATGGCATCAGAGACAGCTATCAACCAGTTCATCAGTCTACCTGTTTTCTCCAAGGTTTTCCAACAAGGGGCAATACATGCTGCACCTCTTGGATATTCATAGACAACTTAGATTTTATATTCATAGAACTAAAGATTTCAGAAAAATCATACCAATTGTTTGTTAAAACCAAGGCACCATCAAAAGTAACTTTATGCAGCTGGCTCACTGATTGCATTTCATTTGTCTACAGAAATAATGGCGTGGCATTAACAAAGCCATCTAAGGCTCATTCTACCAGATCTATGGCCACATCATCTGCTTTTTGTTCCAGAGCTTCTATAGATGACATTTATGCAGCTGCTACATGGTCCAGTGCTCATACCTTTATAGCGTATTACAAATTGGACATCTTGTCTAGGAACCGGAAATCATTTGGCTCCACTGTACTCTGGAATATCCTACTTTGAGGGTCACCCAGGGTTATTCTAACTGGGGACTCCTTCTCGTGTTGAGGAATGGGCAAAAAAGACATTAGATATAAGAGTTATGTTCAACTTCCTACCCTATAAGCTCCTTTCATTTGGGCTCCTAGTATGTCTTGAGTAATTCCTACCAGCCTTGCTGTTTGAGCTCCAGCCGTCATCTTCTCTTTTCTGCTGCATCAGAAATGCAACTTAATTTGGAATATGCTAATGGATGGGTATTCTTTTTGGGATAACTTGGTAGGCTGACTAGAGGGCAAGTTTGATCGGAGTTTCTTCAGGAGAATAGAGAACTATTAAAAGATAACTAACTACCCAACTACTAGAGGGGAGGAGCTCGAGCTACCAAGCCAAAGTCTAATGAAGTGGCTGAGGTCAGATCTGAGACCCTTTGGCTGCTGAAGGCCAAAAACAGACAACGTAGATGCATACTTATGGTGAGTACATAACTTTTATGTTAAAGTAATTGAAAACCATTCATTCTGTGGAGAAATTATTTATTTTAATTTATGGGCTGGTAAAATGTTTGAGTACTTTTTATTCACATTTTTATGTGAAAAAAGTTACTTTTAAAGATTTAAGTTTTACCAGCTCTTGCTGCTTGATTCCCCAGAAAAGAGGCACAATTTTTGACTTGATCGTTAAGCAAATTGTCTGTCCCAGTTCTAGCAAGAAAAAGTTAAGCAAACAGCCTCTGCCCCCACAGCAAGCTATTAATTTGCCTCAACTACAGGTGGGTGGGTGACCTTGCTGTGGCTATTAGTTGTACCTCAAACCACTCATCTTATACCTTGGTTCCCTCTGGTGTAGCACCTACAGCCACTATGGAGTGGGGGTTAGCCATGTCCTCTGGAGCTGTTGGGGTCTCCCTCAGTGAGCAAGGGAGAGCCACTGTTTGCAGCCTTGTGAGGGAGAACAGGGAAGGCTTCCCAGTTTTCTCAGAATGTTGTGTCCATCCTTGGGGAAACTGCTGCTGCCATTAATAACACTGTTGGCTCAATTTGTCCTGTCAAAAAAAACTGAAAACTAAACATTTATCAACTCCCCCTCAAATTTCCTTAGACAGGCGTAGATGTTCTTCATGTTTCACTGTTGCAGTCATTACATTTGGGTTATCTGCTTGCAGGTAGCCCTCAGTCGGCCTGATTAACAAAGTCTTGGGTCCTGCGTCGGTTGCTGTCCCTTCTTCCATGACGTCAGGTCGTCAGAGGTATAAAACATGCAGCCGACGCCATTACATCAGTCTTTCTTGCCATGTGGTGCCTGAAGCAGAAGCAGATGTTCATCGTGTTTCACTGTTGCAGTCATTACATTTGGGTAATCTGCTGGCAGGTTGCCCTCAGTCGGCCTGATTAACAAAGTCTTGGGTCCTGTGTCGGTAGTTGCCCCTTCTTCCATGACGTCAGGGGTATAAAATATGCAGCCGATGACATTACAACAGTCTTTCTTGCCGCATGGTGCCCGAAGCAGAAGCAGTTCACAAGTGCTGGTCAGCCGACTCCTGAAATTTTCGTTTTCGAGTTTCAGAACCAAAGTCTTCAACTAAAAGTTAAGTACCCCATTGGGGAAACCTTTTCTTACTCCTTACCAATGTCAGTAAAAGTTAATTGTATTACTTGTGGGAAGCAAATACCTCATAAGGATTTTCATTTGTACTGTATTCCTTGCCTAGGCCCTGACCATGACGTACCTTGCTGTTGGTTTTGTGCTTTATTTAATCAGCGCACTATCCGTCTTCGGTATATTTTTGCTTCTAAATATTTCGGTTCTCAATTTAATCATTCAGAAATTATGTCGGTTAGCCATCCGACTACTGGAATACCGAAAAAATGCAAAGAAAAAGACAGAGACAGGCCGTTGAGGTCCAAAACTGCCAACGACGCTTCTCCTAAGCCAGTCGCCAGTTCGCCGGTACTCAGTGAGACGCTTTTGCAGCTCCTAATACCCGCTGCTTCTAATTCGCAGGCCTCTACTGAGACTCATTCAGAGTCCGGTATGCTGCGAGATGCTTCACATATGGAACCTGTGGATGTTTCTACCTTGGATGGGTCTGGAGCCGCTGAACAGGCACCGGCTTCTGAGGGTGTATTCAGGCCTACAGACTTGTATATTCAACCGACTCCAACTTCAGTGCTAAGGCCTAAATCTTGATCTGTGTCTAAAAAAACGACGCCCAGGACACATGTTCACGCCCCTATGCCTAAAAAACAAATGATCAAAATGGCTGAAAATGTAATTACTCTGATCGGGGTAGTCTACCCCCCCCTCCTAAGAGGCCTAGGATTGAATTTGACTATGAATCTTCTGAACAGGGAACCACAGCTGATCATTTCAGAAGGTCTGAGGGGGATTCTGTGGATCCTTGTTTAGGAGGAGATTCCCAATTATGTTAATTGAATATAGGCAAGGGTCTGAACCTCCTAGGATGTTTAGGGCAGATGTCCCTAAAAAAAAAAAAAAAAAAAAGCATAATCCAGCATAAATGGCAGGATTTTACCCATTGGTTATTTAAGTAATTGATGGCATTGCAGCCTCCCCATAGAGTTTCTGTACCTGCTCCCCCTTAGTCCTGTACCCTCCTCAGGGGGCCCGGAGAATAGGACTTCTGTAATGGGTACTTAAGATTCCGGAGAAGAGTCTTTGGCATATTCCTCTCAGATCCCTTCTCCTTTGGATTATGGCTCTGCAGAGGAAGACTCTAATAGCACTGACTCTCCTTTTGAAGAAATGTCTTTTGGGGATACTATTTCTCATATGATGGAGTACTTTAAATGGGACTGCTCTTAGGTTTCTGATATTAAGAAGAGGTATTATGAATTCCTCCAGATGGAGTCCCCCAAGCTCTCTGCGCTACTTCCGGTCTTGGCTGCCCTTTCAGATACTTTTTCTGCTGCTTTTATGGTCCCAGACTCGGTCTCCAGCTCCTAAGAAACCTGACAGGTTTTAGAAGTGCTTGATGACTGTAAGTTTACAAATGTCCCTCTGCTGACCTCTCTGTGGTGTCTGTCTCTTCTGACAAACCCTCTAATCATTTGCTTTCTACTAAACTGCTTCCTTCAAACAAGGACAGTAGGGCCATGGAATGTCTGGACAAGAAAGTCTATACTGCTGCTACCTTGGATTTTCAGGATATTAATTACCACTCCCATTTAACCAGGTATATTTTAGGCCTTCTTTGGGCTTCCCAGGCTCTCTCTGACCTTGATTCAGAAGGGAAGACTTAGGCCCTTTCTTTCCTGGACTTAACTTCTCAAGTAGTCTGTCATGCTAGTAAATGTAGTTATGAAGTAGGTGATGCCCCTTCTAGAGCTGCTGCTTTTAGCTCTGTTTTGAGACAGTACTCTTGGCTTTGTCTCCAGCCTTTACGTGATGACATTAAGGTTAAACTGTTGGCTTGCTCCTCTTGATAATAAGAATGTATTTGGTTCTGTATCTCTTGAGCTTTTTAAGTCTGTGAATGATAACGGGAAGGCCTTACAGGAATTGAAGCATATTTTTCTCTCCCCTATTCCCAAGTTCCAAAGGAATTATCCCTCTAAATCTGCTTTTGTTCGCAGGCAGCCTAATCCTTCCTACAAAGATAAAAAGGGTTCTAGCCGGGTTCCTCCTGCTAAATCTACTCAGTGCCACTGCTCAGAAATCGCCTTTTCAAGGCAAACCAGGTTCCATCCGTGTGTCTGTTTTCCGCTTTTTTCAGTCCGGTTCCTTTATTTCTTTGTCTTTCCCTGTCCCTTCCCAATTGATTAAAGGTCATTCAAGACTCTTGGGTTCTGTCCATTATTTGTCAGGGATACTTCATGGTGGTGAAACCCCTTCCTGCGTTTCTGGGCATCCCTCATTCTCCTCAAGAACAGCTTATTTTATTTCCAGAAGTACTTCAGGACCATCTAACTGAAGGCATAATTCATGCTGTTCCCCCTTCCCAGGAGGGGAAGGGGTTTTATTCCAGAATCTTTCTGGTTCCCAGGAAAGCAGGCACATGCAGACCCATTCTGGACCTCTATCCGCTCAACAGCTTTCTGAAGATCCTTTTCTTCAATATGTTATCCCTTCTGTTTCCTCTTGTTCCTTCCTAGGCTTTCCTGGTGTCTGTGGATCTCAAGGATGCCTATCTTCACATCCCTGTTAATCCCCTTTCAGGAAGCTTTTGCATTTCTGTTTCTTCCTTGCATTTTCAGTTCTCTGCTTTGCCCTTTTGCCTTTCTGTTGCCCCAAGAGTTTTCACCAAATGCCTCACTCCTGTGATTGTTTTTTTGCAGGTTCAAAGGAGTTCAAATCTTTCCTTATCTGGATGACCTTCTACTTCAGGCTTCCTGCCCCCGAGACCTTGCGAGACAGAGTACCTTCATAATACTGTTTATCTCTTGGAAAGTCTGGAGTTTACAGTAAACTTCCAGAAATCAGCCTTGGTTCCTTCTCAGGATCATGTGTTTCTTGGTTGCAGGCTCCAGGCCATCCCTATGCTGGCCTCCCTTCGTCCTTCACAAGGCTCTTTCTTTGACTGTCTTTTTTCAATCACTTCTTCCTTAGGTTTCATTTAAGGCCAGAGAGTTTCTTAGGGCTTTAGGATTCATGGCCTCCATCATTCCTGTGGTACTTCTAGCCAGGCTCCATATGAGAAACTGTAGTGGTTCCTAAAGTCAGTATGCCTCCAACACTGTCATCCTCTAGATTTTCCAGTCCCTCTTCTTCCAAGCATCAGACTCGAGCTTCAGTGGTGGATTCATCAGTTGTCTGTCAACCTGAGCCTTCCTTTTCAGCCCCACTCCCCATTCAGGAACTTTTTTTGGATGCCTCAGACATAGGGTGGGGAGCCTGTTTTGGTCCCCTCATGCTCCAGGTTCTCTGATTACCCTCATCAGAGGTCAGACCACATCAGTGTCAAAGAGATGAGAGTTCTTCTTTTTGACCTTTAGGCCTTTCATTCTCTCTCTCTTTCAAGGCCTCTCAAACTGTTTACAGACAGTACCACAGTAATGTAGTACATCAACAAGCAAGGGAGGATATGGATGTCCTTCAAGGATGCATCTGCAGTCCTAACATATGGGTTGTCCTGCCTCAGGCAGCCCTTCGGTCGGCCGGATTCCAAAGTCTGGGTCTGGCCTCGGCTGATGTCGCACTTCACCCGACGTCATAGCTGCTGTGGTATAAAGGCATCAGCCGACGCCATTTTCCTCAGTCTTTCTTGCCGCGCGGTGCCCGAAGCAGAAGCTGTTCGCAAGTGCCGGTCGGTCAGATCCAGAGATTTCTACTACCGAAGACTTCTAAAAAGCTAAGTACCCCGTTGGGGGACTCATTCTTGCCTCAGCCGATGTCAGACAAAGTAAATAATTGTTTAACTTGTGGGAAACAAATACCTCATAAGGATTTCCACTCACTGCCTTCCTTGTTTAGGCCCGGACCACAACGTATCAGCTTGTTTAGCCTGTGCTTCTTTCAACTGACGGACGCTTAGACGTCGGTCGGAGTTTGCAGAGGAGTTTTTTGGTCCTGCTTTTGCTTACAAAATGCCGTCGGAGACTCCGACAGCACAATTAGCTAAAAAATGCAAGGAAAAGGACCGACAATCGCGGTCCGCGGTTTCGGCTGAAACCACGGTTAGGCCAACTGCGAGTGTTTCGGTTTCGGCTGAAACCGAGTCCTCGGTCCTTCCTTCGGCCGAAAGCAGGCCTCCGGTAGCCGAGGCTTCACAGAGCATGGTTGAATCGGCTACAGATATTGCTCCTACAGAAGCAAGCACCCAGGATTTGTCAGATACTATTCCTTTAGACATATCTACCCCTGCACGTGGGGCTGCTAGACCCCCTGCATCTATGTCTATCAAGGCTTTTGCCAGGGCTAAAGCAGCTAAATCTTCTAAGGCCTTACCTGCTAAAATTCCCTCACACAGGCCTACCTCTAGTTCTCAAATGCTCAGCCTGGCTGAGGATCTCATTTCCTTGATCAGGGGATCCCAACCTCACCCAGACAGGGCCTCTCAACCCCCTCCAGAGAAGAGGCCTAGGACTGAACCCCCGGAACCTGTTTCCACGGACAATTCCTCGGATGACTCGGATATCTCAGACCCTCAGGAAGGTCTATATTCTCCTTATGAGGATTCTGATGCAGAAGACTCCATTCCTTCTGCCTCTCCTCCTGAAGAATTTTCTTTTGGGGAAACCTTACATGCTATGAGGGAACACTTTCAATGGCAGGGCCAGGATTTTTCAGATTCAAGGAAAAGGCTAAGGACTTTCTTACACTTACCACAGCATAGGCCTTTAGCCATTCCTCCAGTACTAACAGTTGTTGATGCATATAATGATGCCTGTACTGCCCCTGATTCTCTTCCTCCGGCCCCTGCCAAGCCTAACCGATATTACAGGGTCCCGGACACACACTACCATTTGTATAAGGCTCCTGTGGCAGATCCTAAAACCATTTCACAGGGCCCTAAGGCTGTGGCAGCTGCCTCTGCCAAAAATCCTCTCCCCTCTGAAAGGGAATCTAGAGCATTAGAGAGATGGGGTAAAAAGGTTTATACTTCTGCTACTCTTTCGGCCAGGGCCTTAAACTGTCAATTTCACATGATTCAGTACCAGGAATTTTTGTTAGACCAGCTAAATAAAAAACTGTCCTCCCCTGAACCTATAGACCGCAAGTCCCTTCAGGATTTGGTACATAACTCTCAGCAGGTCAGTAACCATTTCTTAAAATGTGGCTATGATGCACTGGAGGCTTCCTTTAGATCAGCTATGACTGGAACAGTGATTCGAAGGCATGCCTGGTTAAAAGAACAATCCTTACCAGACCATGTTAAGTCAAAACTCCTAGATGCTCCTATGGAGAAACAAAGTTTGTTTGGCTCCCCTGCACAGGAGGTTCTAAAGAAGGTGGAGGAAAAAGCAAAATCTTTCCAAACAGTCAAGGATTTCTTATAGGTCCAACCTCCGAGGTTTAGCAGGAATTGGCCTTCGAAGAATTGGTCCTTTCCAGACACCTCCAGAGCACAGAGAGGCATAAATAGACGCCCAAGAGGCAGAGGTCAATCCAGGGGTGCCTACAGGGGACGTCAGTGGCAACCTACCAACCAGAGAAGTACTGCCACAGATTCAACTACAACCACTTCCACTGGACAGACACAATGACTTGGCTCCGATTCCGCCTGCCAGGGAACAACTGGAAGCACCCTTGGGTGGAAAACTAGCTTTATTCTCCCACAACTGGCATTACATTACAGGAGACAAATGAACTTTACAAACAATAGACAAAGGCTACAGGTTTCACTTCCACACTCTACCAAAAAAGAGAGGAATGCCAAAAATACCACCAAGCCAAAAAACGGACGCTCTAAGACAAATCAACAACTTACTAAGGATGAGAGCTATAGAAAAGGTACCGCCTATGGAACAAGGCCAAGGATTTTACTCCAGGCTTTTCCTTGTACCAAGAAAAGAAAATCAATGGAGACCTATTCTCGACTTGTCCGCTCTGAACACATACCTCATTGTTCCAAAATTCAAAATGCTGACCCTCCAGCAACTTCTTCCCATGCTGGGCAAGGAGTCTTGGCTGGTGACTCTAGATCTCAAGGAGGCATACCTGCACGTCCCTATACGACCAGATTGCAGAAGACACCTCAGATTTCTTGCAGGATCAGAGCATTATCAATTCTCAGCATTGCCCTTTGGCTTATCTACTGTGCCCAGAGTATTCACGAAATGCCTGGCATCAGTAATTGCTCATTGCAGGCTTCAGGGAATTCAAATTTACCCTTACCTGGACGACTGCCTAATACAAGCGGACAAGGCAAAATTAACAAAAGATTTGGAAAAGGTCATACAACTGTTGCAAGCCTTGGGATACACAGTCAACATGCAAAAAGCAAGACTAGTACCATCCCAAAGGATAACATTCTTGGGTGCAGAACTGGACACATCAACTCAGATGGCTTTTCTCACAGAAGAAAAACAAAAGCAACTACCAGTATATTTCATGACATTAACAACACAAACTCAGCTTACTGCAAGGAAAGTCCTGCAAGCCCTGGGTTACATGGCATCCTGCATAATATTGATTCCGCATGCCAGGCTGCATATGAGAAAGTTGCAATGGTACCTAAGGAATGTATGGTCTCAATACAAGCACAGTCTAGAAGCCCAGATTCCAATAATTCCATGCCTGAAGCAAGAATTCCAGTGGTGGGCTCAGGCTTGTCAGTTGAACAGAGGACTGCCTTTCCACAAACCTCATCCAATCCAGACCATCACCACGGACGCCTCAGACCTAGGCTGGGGGCACACATGGTGGGCAAGTGCATACAAGGCCTATGGACCCAAGACCAGCTGAATCTACACATAAATCTAAAGGAGATGCTGGCGGTGAAACATGCAATCCAGGCATTCCGACCATTCCTTCAACAAGGTCAATTGCTGATAAGGACGGACAATACCACAGTCATGTGGTACATCAACAAACAGGGAGGTACACACTCATATCCTCTATGCTGGATGGCAATGGACCTGTGGAATGTGGCCCTGAATCTCAACATTCAACTTCAGGCCAGATTTGTACCAGGAAAAGAAAATTCACTAGCAGACACCTTAAGCAGAACTACCACGGATGTTCACGAATGGATGCTGCATCCAGATATCTTCAAAACCATAACAAAGAAATGGGGACTACCAGAGATAGACCTGTTCGCCTCCCCACACAACCACCAATTGAAGAAATTCTGCACAAGAGCATGCCACCCACTTGCTTGGAGGGTGGACTCCCTTTCCTTCAGCTGGAAAAACCTGACAGCATATGCATTCCCACCTCTTCCTTTGATGTACAAAGTCCTACTGAAGATCAAAGAGGATCAACCAAGGGTAATCCTGATAGCTCCAGACTGGCCGAGGCAACATTGGTACCCGCTACTGAGAAGCATGTCTCGGACACACGCATGGCCTCTACCTCTATGTCCCTTGCTTCTAACACAGAACAACTAAAACTTGAAAACACTGCAGCTAGCTGCTTGGAATATTGCATAAGACAAAATAGCCCAGATTTATCTCAGAGGGTTAAGGACATTATCCTGGAGGCTCGCAGACCCTCCACAAGGAAAACTTATTCAGCCAAATGGAAAAGATACCTCATTTGGAGTGCAGCAAAGGGAGAAAATGTCTCATTGGCAAACATAGCACACATCCTGGAATACTTAGCAGAACTGTTCCACAATGGCCTGTCCTACTCCTCCATTAAGATTCATGCATCAGCAATCTCAGCAGAATACAACATGGATCCTCCTGTCTTCTCTCATCCTCTACTCAGACAGTTCTTGAGAGGAATCAAAAACGTAAAGCCTCCAAGGAAACCACCTTTACCTACATGGGATCTCAACTTTGTGCTGGAAAAGTTAACACTTCCCCCTTTTGAACCAGCAGCAACAGCAGATTTACAGTTCTTGTCTTGGAAAACTGCTTTCCTGCTAGCAATCACTTCAGCAAGAAGGGTATCTGAATTACAGGCATTAATGGCAGTGCAACCCTTTCTTATCTTCCATCAGGATAGAGTGTCTCTGAGAACCAACCCTACCTTTATGCCAAAAGTGGTTTCCAGACTATCATTGAACCAAGCGATTCATTTACCTACATTCTTCCCCAACCCACAGAACAGGGGGGAAAGACTGCTACATACCTTGGATGTGCACAGACAATTACGCTACTACCTGGACAGAACTAAGACCAACAGAAAAACTGACCAGCTTCTGGTAGCATATGCAACAGGAATGCAAGGAAAAGCAATTTCAAAACAGACAGTCTCAAAATGGATAGGAAATTGCATACGATTTTGCTACTCTTTTCATGGAAAAACAACTCCTGAAAATATCAGACCTCATTCCACAAGAGCTACAGCCACCACTACAGCTTTCCTACGAGGAGTGGCTACCAAAGACATTTTAGAAGCTGCTACTTGGAGCTCCGTGCGTACATTTGCCAAGCATTATAACCTTCCTTTATACTCCAGATCCCGAGCAGGTTTTGCAACTGCTGTGTTGCAAGGGATCTTGACTACACCATCTTTATCTTAGTGCCTCCTCCCCCAGTTTGGCTATGGTATTCTACCCATATGTTAGGACTGCAGATGCATCCTTGAAGGACATAGTACAGTTTTGTACCTACCATAAATGTAGATGTCCGATAGGTATGCATCTGCAGTCAGGATTACCCACCCTCCTTCCCCTCTGTGGTATTCCGAGGGTACCTACCCCTCTTTTAGCTAGCTGGGGGAAATTATTATGGTGTATTTGTTTTGTGTATATATATATATATATATATATATATATATATATATATATATATTTTTTTTTTTTTTTTTTGCTCTCTACTGTTTGGAATTATTTGCATTTATCCAAATTTAGCCTTCCTAGAGGGCACCTGGCATCTGGGGCAAGAAACACTGAGGAAAATGGCGTCGGCTGATGCCTTTATACCACAGCAGCTATGACGTCGGGTGAAGTGCGACATCAGCCGAGGCCAGACCCAGACTTTGGAATCCGGCCGACCGAAGGGCTGCCTGAGGCAGGACAAGCCCATATGTTAGGACTGCAGATGCATACCTATCGGACATCTACATTTATGGTAGGTACAAAACTGTACTTTCTACATTCTTTGCAGGCTCTCTCTTCGGGTTTGGGTTGTAGCTGTCGAGTATTAAGTGTCTCTAAAGGCTGTATATATTCCTCCAGAGCAGAACATGGTGGCAGACTCTGGGCAAGTCCATAACACAAGGCTCACTAATGGGTGCTTTACAGAGATGTGTTTCTGGACAGTGTCCATCAGTAGCATACTTATCTGGTAGATCTTTTTGCCTCCCCTTTGACCAGACAACTTCCTCTTTTTTGCAGCAGAGTCCTAAGTCCTCTGGCCTAGAAGGTGGACACCCTTTTTTTTTTCCTGGAAAGGGACGTTTTTCTATGCCTTGCTTCCCCTCCTTTCATTTCGAGGGTCCTGCTCGAGGTAAAGTAAGACTCCCCCAAAATCTTGTTGGTGACTCCCATTTGGCCCTGACAACATTGGTTCCCCCTTCTTCTGCACTTAGCCAAGGCAAACCACCACAGGTTACCTTACAGCGTAGACATCATACAAGATAAGGGGTCTCTCATCCATCCACACTTGTCCACTCATCAACTGGCATTGCGGACGATAGGCTATTGATCCCTTTTAGGCACCATTTTTCTGAGGACTTGCTTAGGGGTTCTACAGGAGGCCAGAAAAACCACTACCAGGAAATCCTATCTGTCAAGTTGGAAACATTTTCTGTTTGTCACTTTGCTCATAACCAAGGATCCACTTTCTGTGCAGATCCCTCTAGTTCTCTCTTATTTATGTGAATTGCTCCATGCTGGGTTGGCATATTCTTCATTTAAAGCCCAAGTTTCAGCTATTTCTGCTTGTCTGCAGTTAATTCCTCCTCTGGTCTCAAGGTTTGAGGTCAAACAATTTCTTAAAGGTGCCCTTCATGTCAGACCTCCCAGAAAGCCTATTCCACCTTATTGAGATCTTAAATTTGCTCTTAAATTGACCTAGGCTCCTTTGGAGCCTGCAGCTTTAGCTTCCTTACAGCATTGTACATGGAAAAAATGTTGTTTAGGCCCTTGTTTCAGCTAAGAGAGTGTCTGAACTACAAACTGTTATGGCTGTTTCTTTTGTAGGAACAGGGGGTCTCTCTGTAGTAATCATCCTTTTTATGCCCAAGGTGGTTAATGAATTGTCTGTTAATCAGTCTATTAATTTGCTCTCCATTTTTCCTTCTCTGCAGTCTGCTTGTGGTAAGGTTCTTCACACTTTGGATTTGCATAGGCTGCTCAGATATTATTTGGATAAGACTAAGGCCCCTCGCAAGTCTGAGCAGCTTTTGTTACTTTTCATCCCAGATATCTAGGTTTTGCTGTTGCTGAACAAACCATTACTTCATGGATCTCTAAGGCCATTCTTCTGTTACTCCTTTCATGGGAAAAGCCTTTCTACTTCAGTAAAAGTTCATTCTACTAGGGCTTTTTTCAAAAGATTGGATACCATTTCCATCCTTGAGGCTGCTACTTGGATCATTGGCTTTGCATTTACTAAACATTACAAACTGGATGTTGCTTCCATAGAAGAGCTGGCTTTTGCCAGAGCTATCTTGCATGGTTTTCTTCAGGGCTGTTTTGGGCCTTCCTCCTCCCAAGTTTCATATTGAGCTTTTGTACTCTCCCTTTAGTAAAGAATACTGCAACCATGATTTGGAAGGACATGGTATAGTTGTATAAAATCTTACCATAGCTGTAGATGTCCTCCTCTTCACTGTTGCAGTATTTGCTCCCTCCCTCCTCCCCCTTCTGCTCTACTCTTTTCCTTTTTACCTCCCACATGCTTCTGCTTCCTAGGACTACTGTTCCTCTTGGGACTTTTCAGTTCTGAGGTATGTACTCAAGTTCACCATCTTTATGCATTACTCCTTGAGCGAGGAGCATACATGTGACATATGACATTTAAAAAAACCTAAGGCTTTGGTATACTGGCTGGACATTGGGCTACCCTTGGCAGGGAATCCCTTTAGTAAAGAATACTGCAACAGTGTGAAGGATGTCTACTGTTATGGTAAGATTTTACACAACTATACTATCTGTTATGATTCCCCACTGTGAGAGAACAAATGAAATGAATAGGCTGAAGTCCATTTGAAGAAGGATTCGTGGTCAGCAGACATAGAGGCAAGAATTATCTTGAGGGGAGAGAAGTGTGATATTTCATTAGCTAGAGAGTCATCTTGCGATCCTGGATCTCCTCTTGGATTCATACCTGTGTCAACAGGCCCTGGAATGGGGGACAGTTTCCCATCAGTCTGAACGTATGTGTCTCTTACCTGAGCCTATTGCAGTTCCTGATAGATGTTTCATTGGCAAGGTAGGTGTCTCATCTCATCTCATTTTCTCCATGGTTCTGTAGAAGTGGACTCTGGAGAGATGGAGATTCCTTATCAACAATTTGGTGTTTTGTGCAGTTTTCTAGACTCTGAATGTTTCTGGAGAGAAGGATGTTTCTGCAGCTTCTTCTGATTTGGACTAATAGTGCCTGTCAGGCATGAGACAAGTGCTTATAATTTCTCTGACTAGAGACGGTGAGTATGTTTGTCTGTGGTGATAAGAAATGCACATAGGATATTTCCCTCTCAACATTTCACTTTCAGGACAGTGTGACCCTGCTGTTGGGCACCCTGAACTGGTGCTGATGTCCTGTACTAGGTCTGCATCTCCCAGAAAGAGCATACTGTAGAAATATCCCCATTTGCCCCCTGAAAAGTGTGAATCTTAAATTATTAATTTCATTCATTGCAGGTATAGGACTGATTTCTGCCAGGTACAGTTTTGCAAACAGATGTTCTTCGTGTTTCACTGTTACAGTCATTACATTTAGGTAATCTGCTGGCAGGTTGCCCTCATTCGGCCCGATTAACAAAGTCTTGGGTCTTGCGTTGGTTGCTGTCCCTTCTTCCATGACGTCAGGTCGTCAGGGGTATAAAACATGCAGCCGACGCCATTACATCAGTCTGTCTTGCTGTGCGGTGCCCGAAGCAGAAGCAGTTCACAAGTGCCGGTCGGCCGACTCCTGAAATTTTCGTTTGAGTTTCAGAACCAAAGTCTTTAACTAAAAGCCAAGTACCCAGTTGGGGAAACTTTTTCTTGCTCCTTACCGATGTCAGTCAAAGTTAATAATTGTATTACTTGTGGGAAGCAAATACCTCATAAGGATTTTCATTTGTACTGTATTCCAGGCCCTGACCACGACGTACCTTGCTGTCAGTTTTGGCTTTATTTAATCAGCGCACTATACGTCGTCGGTACATTTTTGCTTCTAAATATTTTGGTTCTCGGTTTAATTATTCAGAAATGATGTCGGTTAGCCATCCGACTATCGGAATAAAAAAAAAAACGCAAAGAAAAAACAGAGACAGGCCGTTGAGGTCCAAAACTGCCGATGCCGCTTCTCCTAAGCCAGTCGCCAGTTCGCCGGTACTCAGTGAGGTGCTTTCGCAGCCCCTGATACCCGCTACTTCTGATTCTCAGGCCTCTACTGAGACCCATTCGGAGTCCAGTATGCCGTGAGATCCTTCACCTATGGAACCCGCGGATGTCTCTACCTTGGATAGGTCCGGAGCCACTGTGCAGGCACCGGCTTCTGAAGGTGTATTCAGGCCTACATATTTGTATATTAAACCGACACCACCTTCAATATTAAGGCCAAAATCTTGATCTAGGTCTAAAAAACCGACGCCCAGGCCACATGTTCAGGCTCCTATGCCTACAAAACAAATGATCAAAATGGCTGAATATTTAATTACTCTAATCAGGGGGTAGTCACCCCCCCCCCCCCCCCCCCAAGAGGCCTAGGGCTGAACTTGACTATGAATCTTCTGAGCAGGACTCTGTTTCTTCTGACTCTTCTAATGAACAGTATTTGTCCATACCTACTTAGGAGGACTCTGATGCAGAGTATTCCATTCCTTCTGCTTCTCCCCCTGAGCATTTTTCTTTTTGGGAAACTTTACATACCTTAAGGGAGCATTTCCACTGGGAAAGTCAGGATTTTTCTGAATCCAAAAAGAGGCTTAGGGATTTCCTCCTTCTTCCTCAGCATAGGCCTTTGGCTAATACCTCCTGTACTAGACGTAGTTGATGTGTTTTCAGAATCCAGTATGGCCCCTGATTCCCCTGCCTCCGGCCCCTTGTAAGCCAGACAGATACTACATGGTTCCTGACTCCCACAAATTCCTTTTCAAAACTCTTGTTGCGGACCAGGAAACAATTTCTCAGGACCCCAAGAGCATTAAGGATTCTACTGCTAAAAATCCTTCCCCTTCTGATAAGAGACTCCAGGGCTCTTGATAGATGGGGTAAAAAGGTTTATACTTCTGCAACCTTGGCAATCAGGGCTTTAAACTGTCAATTCCATATGCTAAAATATCTACAGCATATCATGAGATTGCTTAAACAGAAAATGAAACTGATTTCTGACAGTGTGGAAAATAAGGATTTACAGGATTTATTGCATTCAAGCTGAACAAATTGGAAAATATACTTTGCAATGTGGTTTTGATTCTTTAGAGGCCTCTTGCAGGGCTACTGTTACTGGGTATGTGCTTAGAAGGCATGCTTGGCTTAAGGAGCAATCTCTGCCCGATCATGTTAAAGCAAAATTGTTGGATGCTCCTTTGCATCAGGACCGTCTGTTTGGCAATAAGGCTGAAGAAGTTCTAAAAAAGATGGAAAATAAAGCTAAGTCTGTGCAAACTGTGAAAGATTTCTTACAAGTACAACCTCCAAGATTTAGTAGGCACTGGCCTACTAAGAACTGGTCCTTCCAAGTTCCTTCCAGAGCCACTCAAGCCAAACCCAGACAGTCCAAAAGCACCAGGTTTCAGTCCCAAGGGACTTTAAGAACTAAGCAATGGGGTACCTCCACTTCCAAATCTGGAAATAAGACACCTCCCTATGGTAAACAGTCTCAATGACTTCCCTTTAAAATTACCAAGCACTTACTTCTTAGCTGCCCCTTTGGGGGGAAAACTGGCTCTTCATGCAAAAAACTGGCAACTTATAACCCAGGACAAATAGGTTTTAAATATAGTGTCCCAGGGATACAGATTTCATTTTCACACATTGCCAACTCCCTCCAAACGGATGGCCAAACCTGCCCCCAAATCAGTGGGCAGAGGCTCAGAAACAAGTACTTTCCCTCCTAAACATGGGGGCAATTCAGCTATTACCAGAAGAGGAAAAGGGACAAGGTTTCTATTCCAGACTTTTCCTGGTACCCAGAAAAGACAAATCATGGCGTCCAATTCTGGACCTGTCTACTTTAAACACATTTCTGGACATTCCAAAATTCAGGATGCTGACTCTTCACCAGTTACCTCCTATGCTAGGCAAAGATGCCTGGTTGGCAACTCTAGATCTAAAAGAGGCTTACCTGCATATACCAATCAGGGAATCTTGCAGAAGATACCTCTGCTTCAGAACAGGCTACTTGCATTATCAGTTCTCTGCACTGCCGTTTGGCTTATCTACTGCGCCCAGGGTATTTACAAAGTGCCTGGCTCCAGTAATTGCATTTTGCAGGCAAAGAAATATTCAGATATATCCATACCTGGACGATTGTCTAATTCAGGCAGAAAACAAGGCCATTCTTCTAAAACATCTGGCGTTTGTAAAACAGGTTCTAACTTGTCTAGGGTACACCATAAACGAAAAGAAATCACAATTGGTACCCTCTCAAAAAATTACATTATTGGGTGCAAGCTTGAATACAACTGCCCAGATGGCTTTCCTTACGCCAGAAAAGCAACTACATTTGGTGACTTACTTCAAACAGGTGGCCACAAAAACCCTGCTATATCTGCAAGACAAATACTGCAAGCCTTGGGGTTCATGGCCTCCTGCATCCTTCTAATTCCATATGCAAGACTGCATATGAGGAAACTTCAGTGGTACTTAGAAAGTTGATGGAGTCAACATTGTCACAGCCTGGAAACAATGATTCCTATCATTCCTTGCCTGCAGCTAGAGTTCCTATGGTGGGCAGAGGCCTGCAACCAAAACAAGGGACTGCCATTCACACCACCACCCCCTGCCGCCCAAACCCTAACTACAGACGCATCACACTATGCATGGGGGGCCCATCTGGCAGGGAAGTGCATTCAGGGCAAATGGAGCCCAAATCAAATGCACCTTCATATCAATCAAAAAGAAATGCTAGCTGTACAGAATGCACTGACAGCCTTCAAGGACTACCTTCATCCAGGACAACTAATGGTAAAGACGGACAACACCACAGTTATGTGGTACATAAACAAGCACGGGGGTACACATTCCTACCCCCCCCCCCCTTGCAGACTAGCCATGGCATTGTGGAACACGGCCTTGAGCTATCAAGTACAACTACAAGCTCAATTCCTGCCAGGAAAGCTGAATATTTTGGCAGATGAACTAAGCAGAAATCTCATGGACCCATACAAATGAAAACTGGAACCACATATTTTCAACATGTTGACCCGCAAATGGGGGAGCCCAGACATAGATCTTTTTGCCTCACCCCAGAACTCCCCGTTGGACAAATTTTGCACAAGAACTCCTCACAAAAAAGCCTGGAAAGTGGATACTCTGTCCTTCAGCTAGGAAAACCTATCACTCTATGCCTTTCCCCCTCTGCCTTTGTTCTCCAAAGTTCTACTAAACGTCAAACAGGACAAACCAAAAATGATTTTAATTGCTCCAGACTGGCCTCGCCAACACTGGTACCGACTTTTACGCAGTCTGTCACAAAATTCTCCATGACACCTGCCTCAGACACCTTCCTTATTGTCTCAGCAGAACAACCAAATTCTGCACACTCAGCTCCAAACATTGAACCTTGCAGCTTGGCTAATCACCATTCCCCCTTAGCATCCCTCAGCAAACCTGTGATGGATGTCATTTTGGAAGCGAGAAGACCTAGTACTAGAAAATCTTAAGTTGACAAATGGAAAATATTCTGTGCCTGGAATCAGTCTCAAGGGATAAGCACAGCAGTGCCCAATTTACCTCAGGTTTTGCAATATTTAACTGAGATCCTTCACAAGGGCCTGTCTTTTTCCTCCAGAAAAATCCATGCTTCAACTATTTCAGCTCATTACAACACAGAAACCCCCCTCTTCTCTCATCCTCTGCTAAAACAGTATCTCAGAAGAGCCAAAAACTTGAGGGCACCCAGGAGAGCTCCAACCCCTGCCTGGGCCTTAACTTTGTATTAGAAAAACTCACTCTCCCTCCTTTCATACCAGCTGCTATTGCAGACTTAAAATTTCTTTCCTGCAAAGCAGCCTTCCTTTTGGAAATCACTACGATTAGAAGGATTTCTGAATTGCAGACCCTTATGGCAGTGGAGCCTTTCATCATCTTTCATGCGGACAGGGTGTCACTCAGGACCAACCCATCCTTCATGCCCAAGGTGGTATCCAGTGTGGCTCTTAATCAGTCCATTCATTTTCCAACTTTCTTTCCCAATCCACAGAACAAGGGGGAGCGGATTCTGCATTCATTGGATGTACACAGACATCTTAGATTTTACTTGGACAGGACAAAATCTCTAAGAAAATCTGAACAACTGCTGTGGTAGCATTTGCTGCAGGGGCAGAGGGAAAGGCTATTTCAAAGCAAACCATTTCCAAATGGATAAGCCATTGTATTCATTTTTGCTATAAGCACCATGGAAAACCTATCCCCCAGGGGATCAGATCCCATTCCACCAGGGCTGCATCTACTTCTACAGCCTTTCTCAGAGGTGTTCCTACCAGGGATATTCTAGATGCTGCTACCTGGAGTTCAGTTCATACTTTCACCAAGCATCATCATTTACCAATTTTCTCTAAATCCAGAGCCGACTTTGCCACTGCTGTTTTGCAGGGCCTTATAGCCGGTCCTAATGCTGTATAAATCCATCCTTCCAACCATAGCTTTGGGAATCTACCCAAATGTAATGACTGCAACAGTGAAACACGAAGAACATAGTACAGTTGTGTACACGTACCATAAATGTAGATGTTCGAGTGTATTCACTGTTGCAGTCCTGGTTACCCTTCCTCCAGCCCCGATTTTTCTCTTACTATGCCTCTACTTTCTTTTACTACACTTAAAAGGCTTTTTGGTGTATTTGCTTTTGTTTGGAGGTATATATTTGTGTTTTAAATTATTTATATATATTTTGCTCCCCATTTGGGGGGCACCTGACATCTGGGACAAGAAAAACTGATGTAATGGCGTTGGCTGCATGTTTTATACCCCTGATGACCTGACGTCATAGAAGAAGGGACAGCAACCAATGCAGGACCGAAGAGTTTGTTAATCGGGCCGACTAAAGGCAACCTGCCAGAAGATTACCCCAATGTAATGACTGTGACAGTGAATACACTCGAACATCTACATTTATGGGAGGTGTACACAACTGTACTTTTCTTCTCACATTTTGAGCTTTCCCCCCAAATCTTCTGCAGTGCAGTAACCTCTGTACCCTCCTCAGCTCCTGTTTTGCCTCTATTCGCAACAGTTTTGTTTAGACACTGAAGGTCTTGCTTTCTGTTTTTTATTATTTTTTATTTTTATTAGTAGGTGAAGTGGACTACTGGGTCCCCTTTTCAGTCACAAACTTAACAGTATTGTAACAATTTTGCAGTAGAACTACAATAAGAAAGAAAATGTGCAAATGAAAATAAAAAAAGGTAAATTTAATATTTCCCACCTGTTCTGCTACATATACTAGTAAAAGATCAATGTTTAAGATTGCTCTACAAAGGGGGGTAGTCAGTAATAGTAATATCAGTGGATGGGTAGTACAAATGTTACGCTCGATTTTCTTGTGGAATTCTAACAAAATTGTAGTCAAGTCTATATGTTGTAGTTCTAATTGTTTTCAATTTTGAGTTATCGAAAGTAGTGCTGTGTTAATTTAATAATTTCTTTTTTGTCGGGTATATTTACTAATTATTTTATTTTGTTTCAGTGCCTTTCTTCAGTTGCCACTGCTTTGCAGTCTGGCTTCCTACCATACTGTGAACCTGTGTACCAGCGTTGTGTAAATTTAGTGCAAAAAACACTTGCACAAGCTATGGTAAGAACATGTATTCTATTGTGTGCATTCATCAAGTGAGTGAAGGGACAGAGATAATTTATTCAGTTATTTATTTATAGCGGTTGGTGGTATAAAAGAAGCTGTCTTTGGAACATGTCAAATTGTTAACCCAGAAAACTGGATTTTTTAAAGTGATGTTTATTCTCAGTGTCTAATACTTGTAAGTGGTGGTTTTCCTGAAGGACTTTTGCTTCTGAATTATCTGCATTTCAAGTAATAGCTTTCCATTTCCACGTATCTTGAGATGTTTCCTTTTTCCATTGACCAGCTTCTACCTAGAAAATGTGCCACTGCTCCTACAGCATCTTTAAATATTGCTGATGACCTGAGTCTGTATCATAAGAGTTTATATGTGAATACATTTTCAACATAAGAAGCTCTTGCTGAATTTTATAACCAGAAGTAAAAACCCTAATGTACATAAACCCTAATGTTATCTTAGATGCAAGGGAGTATCCATAAACATTTTATTAGCAGAGATCCATAAATCGTACTTGATCCGTGTTCTGCCCTGGCATGTAGTAATCTGTAAGTATATGCTTTTCAAGACTACACTTAACTTTTGTACCATGACTATTTTGTGATTTTTCCAGTTAGGATGTAGTTTGGTGTGTGAAATTTGTGCTCGCCTCCGTTTCACTTTAAATTGTAGTGGCTGACAATCTTCTCAGTTGATGATGTCCTTCAAGAATGCAACTGCAGTCCTTACATATGGGTTGTCCTACCTCAGGCAGCCCTTGGTCGGCCGGATTCCAAAGTCTGGGTCCGGCGTCGGCTGATGTCGCCTCCTCCCCAACGTCAGAGCGGCTGGGGTATAAAAGCATCAGCCGACGCCATCTTCCCCAGTCTTTCTTGCCGCGCGGTGCCCGAAGCAGAAGCAGTTCGCAAGTGCCGGTCGGTCAGCTCCTGTGTTTTATGTATCCGAAGTCATCAAAAAGCTAAGTACCCCGTTGGGGATCTTTTTCTTGCCTCAGCCGATGTCAGAAAAAACTGAAAAAGTTAATAACTGTTTGTCTTGTGGTAAACAAATACCTCATAAGGACTTCCATTCTTACTGCCTCCCCTGCCTTGGCCCAGACCACGACGTCTCGGCCTGTGCTGCCTGTGCTTTCTTCAATAAGCGCACACTCAGGCGCCAGGCAAAGTTTGCTGAAGACTTTTTTGGCGATAAATACTCTTATACCATGCCGTCGGAACAACCGACACCTCATATTTCCAAAAAAACGGAAGGACCGGGACCGACATTCTCAGCCCGCGACTTCCACCGACACCACGCCAAAAACTACCTCGAGTGCATCTGTCTCTTCTGAGGCGGTTGTTCCACCGCTCCGGACCGACAACACCGCTTTACCGATCACTCTGGCCCCGGAGCCTGCGCCGGTGCCGGTTGTTGATTTTCCTCCAGAAACTGAAGCCCAAGATTTGCCTGAGACCATACCGGTGGACAAGGTTACTCCAGCACGTGGGGCAGCTAGGCCCCCTATGTCTATGTCTATCAAGGCCTACACACGTGCTAAGGCTGCTAGCCAGGCTAAGTCTCACCCTCCTAAAGCTTTGCCTTAGCCCACTCCTGATGAACAAATCATGTCTTTAGCTGCAGATTTAATTTCTTTAATCAGAGGCTCCCAGGCCCATCCTGACAGAGGATCTCAGCCACCTTCTGACAAAAGGCCCAGGGTTGAGCATACAGACACCCTTTCTTCAGATGTAGCCTCTGGTGACTCTGATCACTCAGATACCCAGGAAGAGTCCTTCCAGGCCTACGAGGATTCAGATGCGGAGGATTCCATTTCCTCTGCCTCTCCTCCTTAGGACATTTCTTTTGGGGAACTTCTCCACTCCATGAGAGAGCACTTTCAGTGGCAAGGCCAGGAATTCTCCGACTCCAGGAAATTGGCTTCGTACCTTCCTTAAGCTTCCCCAACACAGGCCTTTAGCTATCCCTCCAGTGTTAGATGTACTGAATGATGTGTACTCAGATTCGAGTGCTTCTCCTGATTCTCTCCCTCCTGCTCCTGTCAAGCCGGACAGATACTACAGGGTTCCTGAAACTTACAAACATTTCTTTAAGGCCCATGCTGTTGATCTAGAAACAATTTCCCAGGGGCCCAAAGGGGTGGCCACATCCACGGCCAAAAATCCTTTGCCCTCAGACAGGGAAGCTAGGTCCCTGGAGAGGTGGGGCAAAAAAGTTTATACCTCAACCACACTTGCCATGAGAGCCCTCAATTGCCTTTTTCATATGTTTCAGTGTCAGGATTTCTTGATGGATGATTTGCAGAAAAAGTTAGCCTCTCCTGAGCCTTTAGATAGAAAGGCCTTGCAGGATTTAGTCCATAACACACAGCAGGTTAGCAATCATTTTCTTCAGTGTGGTTATGATGCATTGGAAGCTTCATGTAGGGCAGCTATGACAGGGGCCGTCATACGTAGACATGCATGGTTGAAAGAACAGCCATTACCAGATCATGTTAAAGCAAAGCTTCTAGATGCACCTCTGGAAAAACACAAGCTGGTTGGTGCTAATGCTCAGGATGTGTTGAAATCAATTGAGGAAAAGGCTAAATCAGTGCAAACAGTCAAGGATTTCCTCCAGGTTCAGCCACCTAGGTTCAGCAGGAATTGGCCTTCTAAGAACTGGTCCTTTCCGGACACTGACAAGTTTCAAAGGGGAAAAAACAGGCGTGCCCGAGGAAGAGGGCAATACAGAGGCTCCTGCAGGGGACGCCAATGGCAACCGACTAATCAGAGAGGTGGCGCAGGGACTTCCCCTGCTCCACAGGGACAATCACAATGACTTGACTTTGACACCGCCGACCAAGGCTCAAAGAGAAGCACCTTTAGGAGGAAAATTATCCTTATTTTCAAAAAACTGGCACATTTTAACAAAGGACAAATGGATTCTGGACATAATAGACCACGGCTACAGGTTCCACTTCCATACTTTACCAACAAGACAAGGCATGCCAAACCTGCCACAAAATCAAAGGGCAGAGGCATTCGAACAAGTTTCAAAGCTGAGACAAATCAAAGCAATAGAAAAGGTTCCTCCTCAGGAACAAGGCCAGGGAATTTACTCAAAACTGTTCCTTGTTCCAAGAAAAGAAAAGCAATGGAGACCTATACTGGACTTGTCCGCTCTAAACACTTTTCTCATTGTACCAAAATTCAAAATGCTGACACTACAGCAACTCCTTCCCATGCTGGGCAAGGGGTCTTGGCTGGTTACTTTGGACCTCAAGGAGGCATACCTGCATGTCCCAATCAGACACAGTTGCAGAAGATATCTCAGATTTCTTGCAGGGTCAGAGCATTATCAATTCTCAGCATTGCCTTTTGGCTTATCTACTGCGCCCAGAGTATTCACGAAATGCCTGGCATCAGTAATTGCACACTGCAGACACCAGGGGATACAAATATACCCTTACCTGGACGACTGCCTTATACAAGCGGACAGCAAGCAAGCCTTGACAAAAAACTTGAATTATGTCATTCACTTACTACAGGCTTTGGGATACACAGTCAACTTACAAAAATCAAGACTACTGCCATCCCAACAAATAATTTTTCTAGGAGCCAAACTAGACACAGAATCACAAATGGCTTACCTCACAGAAGAGAAGCAAGAACAATTACCACATTACTTCAAAAGCCTAGCAAAGCTCACCCAGATGACTGCAAGGAACTTCCTGCAGGCCCTGGGTTTCATGACATCTTGCATTCTACTGATTCCACTGGCAAGACTACACATGAGAAAATTACAATGGTACCTAAAAAGTTTATGGTCTCAACACAGCCACAACTTAGAAGCAATTATCCCACTCATCCCATGTCTACAAAGGGAATTTTTGTGGTGGGCCCAAGCAAGCCAGTTAAACAAAGGTATGCCTTTCAACAAACCTCAAAGAAGCCAAACCATTACAACAGACGCCTCAGACCATGGATGGGGGGCGCACATGGAGGGCAGATGTATTCAAGGGCAATGGACTCCCCAGGAAGTACATCTACACATCAATCAAAAAGAGATGCTAGCAGTAATGCATGCAATCGAGGCCTTCCGAAAATATCTTCAACAAGGTCATCTACTAATAAAGACAGACAACACCACTGTTATGTGGTACGTAAACAAGCAGGGAGGTACTCATTCTTACCCCCTTTGCAGACTAACAATGACCGTTTGGGAAAAGTCCCTGAAACTGAACATACAGCTGCAATCCCAGTTTGTTCCAGGCAGGGACAATGTTCTGGCGGAAACATCCTGGATCCACATGAATGGATGTTGCATCCAGACATTTTTGCACAAATAACTCCTGCATGGGGGAGGCCGGACACAGATCTCTTTGCCTCCCACCTCAATCATCATCTGAAAAAGTTCTGCTCGAGGTCACACCATCCACAAGCCTGGAGAATAGATGCTCTCTCATTCAGCTGGAACTCTCTAACAATCTATGCATTCCCACCTCTACCATTAATGACCAAGGTGTTACTGAAGATCAAAGCAGAGCAACCGAAAGGCATCTTAATAGCTCCAGATTGGCCAGGACAGCACTGGTACCCATTACTAAGGAGCATAACTTGCACCAAGCCATGGCCCCTGCCTCAATGGCCTCCACTCTTGACTCAGCACAATTACAGGACGGTTCATCCCAACCTGCAAACTCTGCAGCTGACAGCTTGGAGGGTCCCATGATTTCTCCCCATATCTCTCTCTCCAAGGAAGTTCAACAGATATTATTGGAAGCGCGCAGACCTTCCACCAGAAAGACTTATTCAGCCAAATGGAAGAGATTCAACATCTGGAATACCAACAAGGGACAGGATGCATCAGTAATGAGCATCCCACAGATATTGGAATACTTGCCAGACATGCTGCATAATGGACTTTCTTATTCTTCCATAAAAATACACGCTTCAGCAATTTCAGCAAAATACAACACTGATCCACCTGTGTTTTCACATCCTTTGCTAAGACAATTTCTAAGAGGGATAAAGAATATCAAACCTCCAAGAAAACCACCAGTGCCTGCATGGGACCTCAATTTCGTGTTGGAAAAATTAACTCTTCCTCCTTTTGAACCAGCAGCATCTTCAGAATTGCAATTTCTTTCCTGGAAAACAGTTTTCCTGTTGGCAATTACCTCAGCAAGAAGAGTTTTGGAGATACAGGCCCTCATGGCAGTACCTCCATTCCTCATTTTTCATCAGGACAGGGTTTCTTTAAGAACCAATCCTTCTTTTATGCCAAAAGTGATATCCAGGGTCTCTCTAAATCAAGCAATTCACCTGCCTACTTTCTTCCCCAATCCTCAAAATAAAGGGGAAAAGCTGCTGCACACTTTGGACATTCACAGACAACTATGCTACTACTTGGACAGAACAAAGGCCAACAGAAAGTCTGACCAACTATTTGTAGCATACGCTCCTGGAGTGCAAGGAAAGGCAATTTCCAAACAAACAATTTCAAAATGGATTGGACATTGCATCAGATTCTGTTATTCTTTCCATGGAAAGGGTGTGCCAGCCAATATCAGGCCACACTCCACCAGAGCTACAGCCACCTCCACAGCCTTCCTAAGAGGGGTGGCTACAAAGGACATTCTAGAAGCTGCTACATGGAGCTCCGTGCATACATTCTCCAAGCACTACAACCTACCTTTATATTCCAGATCCCGAGCAGGCTTTGCTTCGGCAGTCCTGCAGGGCATTTTAGCTACACCATCCTTATCTTAGAGCCTACCAACCCCAACTTGGCTATGGTATTCAACCCATATGTAAGGACTGCAGTTGCATTCTTGAAGGACATAGTACAGTTTTGTACCTACCATAAATGTAGATGTCCGATAGATATGCAACTGCAGTCAGGTTTTCCCTCCCTCCTACCCCTCTGTGTATTGGGTCCACTTCCCTCCTTATATACTTAGCTGGGGATATCTTTTATGGTGTATCTGTTTATTGCTATTGTGTATGTTTGGAAATTTTATCCAGTTCTAAATTTAGCCTTCCTTGGAGGGCACCTGGCATCTGGGGCAAGAAACACTGAGGAAGATGGCGTAGGCTGATGCTTTTATACCCCAGCCGCTCTGACGTCGGGGAGGAGGTGACATCAGCCGACGCCGGACCCAGACTTTGGAATCCGGCCGACCGAGGGCTGCCTGAGGCAGGACAAACCCATATGTAAGGACTGCAGTTGCATATCTATCGGACATCTACATTTATGGTAGGTACAAAACTGTACTTTTGTCATTCCCATTGCCTCAGTGGCATTTTGGGTTGTCTGCCATGGTAGCTCAGTACTGACCAACTTTCAAAAGCTCAGCCACACTCCCTCTCTTCCTGTGACAGGTGATTGAGCATATTCTAAGAAGGAAGTCTTTAACTGTCAGAGGAAGTGAGTGCTCAAGACTTTCTGCCATCCAGAAAAGAAAGTCCTGTGACTCCAAAGGATCCATTGCTGATTTTTCTGGCTTTCTGCTGTTAAGCTCCATTTGGGGACCCTTTCCTCTCATTTTATTATTAGATTTATTTTTTTATTTCTATTTTGATTATTTAGAAATATTTTAATATTTTATTTCTGTCAATGTTTACAGTAATTCATGTGAGAATTTCTGCTTGTAGCAGTGTTTATTGGGCTTATATCTTTGACAATGCTTGGTTTTATTACTATTTCTAAAGAACTTTCACCACTTCTCTTAAAATTGAAGTATGTGTGCTGTTAGACACTAGGAGCTGTCTCATGCACTCAGAACCGCAAGTTAAACATTCCTGTCATTTTACTCCGGTTTATCTTTTGACAGGAAAATATTGCAGAACTTGGATTTTTTCGGCATTTATACCTTTATATGCATTACTCTGGTCTGTGTGTTTTTAGCATCAGATTGTAAATTTACCACAGATGAAGTTATTTGAATGTACTGTGGAGATTTTACTCTCTCTGACAAGAAACTATAGATGTTCTTCATGTTTCACTGTTGCAGTCATTACATTTGGGTTGTCTGTCTGCAAGTAGCCCTCAGTCGGCCTGATTAACAAAGTCTTGGGTCCTGCATCAGTTGCTGTCCCTTCTTCCATGACATCAGGTCGTCAGGTTTATAAAACATACAGCTGACGCCATTACATCAGTCTTTCATGCCGTGCGGTGCCCGAAGCAGAAGCAGTTCGCAAGTGCCGGTCAGCCACCTCCTGAAATTTTCATTTTCGAGTTTCAAAACCGAAGTCTTCAACTAAAGCTAAGTACCCCATTGGGGAAACTTTTTCTTGCTCCTTACCGATGTCAGTAAAAGTTAATAATTGCATTACTTGTGGAAAGCAAATACCTCATAAAGATTTTCATTCGTACTGTATTCCTTGCCTAGGCCCTGACCACGACATACCTTGCTGTTGGTTTTGTGCTTTATTTAATCAGCGCACTATCCGTTTTTGGTATATTTTCGCCTCTACATTTTTCGGTTCTCGGTTTAATTATCCAGAAATGTCGTCGGTTAGCCATCCGACTACCGGGATTCAGAAAAAACGCAAAGATAAAGACAGAGACAGGCCGCCGAAGCTAAAACTGCCGACGACACTTCTCCTAAGCCAGTCGCCAGTTCGCCGGTACTCAGTGAGGTGCTTTCGCAACCCCTGATACCCGCTACTTCTGATTCGCAGGCCTCTACTGAGACCCATTCAGAGTCCGGTATGCCGGGACATGCTTCAACTATGGAACCCATGTATGTCTCTACCTTGGATGGGTCCGGAGCCGCTGTGCAGGCACCGGCTTCTGAGGGTGTATTCAGGCCCACGGACTTGCATATTAAACCAACACCTCCTTCTTTCCTTAGGCCTAAATCTCGATATATGTCTAAAAAAACGATGCCCAGACCAACATGCTCAGGCCTCTATGCCTAAAAACAAATGATAAGAATGGCTGAAGATCTAATAACTCTAATCAGGGGTAGCCAACCCCCTCCCCCCATTCTAAGAGGCTTAGGACTGAAGTTGATTATGAATCTTCTGATCAGGATTTTGTTTTCTCTCATTTTTCTGATGATCTGGATTTGCCCTTATCTACTTATGAAGATTCTGATGCAGAGGACTCCATTCCCTCTGCTTCCCCTCCTGAGGATTTTTCTTTAGGGGAAACCTTACATACTCTAAGGGAGCATTTCCACTGGGAAAGCCAGGATTTTTCTGATTCAAAAAAGAGGCTTAGGGATTTCCTTCTCCTACCTCAGCATAGGCCTTTAGCTATTCCTCCTGTACTATACATTGTTGATGCTTTTTCGGAATCTAGTTTGGTCCCTGATTCCCTGCCTCCTGCTCCCAGAAAACCTGACAGATACTACAGGGTCCCTGAGTCCCACATGTTCCTTTTCAAAAATCCTATTGCAGATTCAGAGACCATTTCACAGGGGCCCAAGAGCATTAAGGCTTCTACTGCTAAAAATCCTACCCCCTCTGATAGAGACTCCAGGGCGCTGGATAGATGGGGTAAGAAGGTTTACACTTCTGCAACCTTGGCCATTAGGGCTTTAAACTGCCAGTTTCATATGTTAAAGTATCAGCAACATGTTATTGGACTGCTTAAACAGAAAATTATGTTGATTCCTGACTGTGTGGAAAGTAAAGAATTACAGGATTTAATGCATTCTGCTGAACAAGTTGGAAAACATACTTTGCAATGTGGTTTTGATTCATTAGAGGCCTCTTGCAGGGCTGCTGTTACTGGGTCTCTGCTCAGAAGGCATGCTTGGCTTAAGGAGTAATCTGCCTGATCATGTTAAAGCTAAATTGTTGGATGCTCCTTTAAATCAGGACCGCCTGTTTGGCAACAAGGCTGAAGAAGTTCTTAAAAAGATGGAAGATAAAGCTAAATCTGTGCAAACTGTTAAAGATTTTTTACAAGTTCAGCCTCCTGGATTTAGTAGGCACTGGCCCTCTAAGAATTGATCCTTTCCAGCCCCTTCCAGGTCTTCTCAAGCCAAACCCAGACACAGCAAAAAACCCAGGTTTCAGTCCCAGATGACACACAGAACTAAGCAGTAGAGGGCCTCCACTTCCAAATCTGGGAATAATAAGACTCCCCCTATGGTAAAATGTCTCAATGACTTCCTTTTAAAATTTCCAAGCACTTATCAACTGACTGCCTTTTTGGGAGAAAGATTGTTCTTCATGCAAAGAATTGGGAACTCGTTACCCAGGACAAATGGGTTTTAAATATAGTGTCCCAGGGATACAGATTTCACTTCCACTAGTTGCCAACACCAAGTGGGTGGCCAGACCTACCTCCAAATCAGTGGGCAGAGGCCCAAAAACAAGTACTTTCTCTCTCAAACATGGGGGCTATTCAACTGGTACCAGAAGAGGAAAAGGGACAAGGTTTCTACTCGAGACTTTTCTTGGTACCCAGAAAAGACAATTCATGGCGTCCTATCCTGGACCTGTCTACTCTAAACACCTTTCTGGAGATTCCAAAATTAAAGATGCTGACTCTTCACCAGTTACTTCCTATGCTCGGCAAAGATGCCTGGTTGGCAACACTAGATTTAAAAGAAGCATACCTGCACATCCCAGTCAGGGAATCTTGCAGAAGATACCTACGCTTCAAAACAGGCTACACGCACTATCAGTTCTGTGCACTGCCCTTTGGCTTATCTACTGCGCCCAGGGTATTCACAAAGTGCCTAGCTCCAGTCATTGCATTTTGCAGGCAAAGAAATATTCAAATATACCCATACCTGGACAATTGTCTAATTCAGGCAGAAAGCCAGGACGTACTTTTGAATCATCTGGCCTTTGTAAAAAGGGCTCTAACTTGTCTGGGGTACACCATAAACAAAAAGAAATCACACCTGGTACCCTGTCAACAAATTATATTCCTGGGAGCAACTTTGAATACAACTTCTCAGATAGCTTACCTCACGCCAGAGAAACAAATTCATTTGACAATCTACTTCAAACAAGTGGCCACAAAAACCCTGCTATCTGCAAGACAAATGCTGCAAGCATTGGGGTTCATGGCCCCATGCATTCTTCTAATTCCATGTGCAAGACTGCATATGAGGAAACTACAGTGATATCTAAAAAGCTTATGGTGTCAACATTCTCAAGACCTAGACACAATGATTCCTATCATACCTTGCCTATGCCTAGAGTTCCTTTGGTGGGCAGAGGCCTGCCACCAAAACCAAGGGACTACCTTTCACACCTCCCCCTGCTGCCCAAACCTAGTCTATGCATGGGGGGGGGGGCTCACCTGGCAGGGAAGTGCATTCAGGGAAAATAGAACCCAAGTCAAATGCACCTGCATATCAATCAAAAAGAAATGGTCGCTGTACAGAATGCTCTGACAGCCTTCAGGGACCACATTCTTCCAGGACAACTAATGGTAAAGATGGACAACACCACTGTTGTGGTACATAAACAAGCAGGGGGGTACACATTCTTACCCTCTTTGCTGACTAGCCATGGCATTGTGGAACACAGCCTTGAGCTACCAAGTGTACCTACAATCTCAATTCTTGCCAGGAAAATTAAATACACTGCCAGACGGACTAAGCAGAAACCTCATGGATTTTCAACATGTTGACAAGAAAATGGGGGAGCCCAGATATAGACCTGTTTGCCTCTCCCCAGAACTACCAATTGGACAAATTTTGCACAAGGACTTCCCAAACACAAGCCTGGAAAGTGGATGCTCTGTCCTTCAGTCTATGCATTCCCCACTCTGCCTCTGCTCTCCAAAGTACTACTAAAAATCAAACAGGACAAACCAAGGATGATTTTGATTGCTCCAGACTGGCCGCACCAACACTGGTACCCCCACCTGGGCGGTGTGTCACTGTTATCTCCATGGCACCTGCCTCAGACTCCTTCCCTGCTGTCTCAGCAGGAGAACCAGATTCTACACCCTCAGCTTCTAACGCTGAACCTTGCAGCCTGGCTAATTACTTAATCTCTACTTTACCATCACTCAGCAAACATGTGACGGATATCATTTTAGAGGCAAGGAGGCCTAGTACTAGAAAATCGTATGCTGAAAAATGAAAAAGATTCTGTGCCTGGAACCAATCTCAAGGGATGAGCACAGCAACACCCAATTTACCTCAGATTTTACAATACTTAACTGAGATGCTTCACAAGGGCATGTATTTTTCCTCCATTAAAATCCACACCTCAGACATTTCAGCTCATTATAACACAGAACTTCCCCTCTTCTCTCATCCACTGCTCAAGCAGATGTCCTTCAAGGATGCATCTGCAGTCCTAACAAATGGGTTGTCCTGCCTCAGGCAGCCCTTCGGTCGGCCGGATTCCAAAGTCTGGGTCTGGCCTCGGCTGATGTCGCACCTCACCCGACGTCACTGCTGCTGTCAATTGGGTATAAAGGCATCAGCCGACGCCATTTTCCTCAGTCTTTCTTGCCGCGCGGTGCCCGAAGCAGAAGTTGTTCGCAAGTGCCGGTTGGTCAGATCCAGAGATTTCTACTACCGAAGACTTCTAAAAAGCTAAGTACCCCGTTGGGGACTCTTTCTTGCCTCAGCCGATGTCAGAAAAAGTAAATAATTGTTTAACTTGTGGGAAACAAATACCTCATAAGGATTTCCACTCTTACTGCCTTCCTTGCTTAGGCCCAGACCACGACGTAGCAGCTTGTCTAGCCTGTGCTTCCTTCAACCGACGGACACTTAGACGTCAGTCGGAGTTTGCGGAGGAGTTTTTTGGTCCCGCTTTTGCTTACAAAATGCCGTCGGAGACTCCGACTTCACAATTAGTTAAAAGCGTGGAAAAGGACCGACACTCGCGGTCCGCGGTTTCGGCCGAAACCACGGTTAAGCCAACCGCGAGTGTCTCGGTTTCGGCTGAAACAGAGTCCTCGGTTCTTCGGCCGAAAGCATTCCTCCTGCAGCCGAGGCCTCACACAGCATGGCTGAATCTGCTACTGAAATTTCTCCTGCTGTAACAGGCACCCAGGATTTATCAGATACTATTCCTTTAGACATATCTACTCCTGCACGTGGAGCTGCTAAGGCCCCCTGCATCCATGTCTATCAAGGCTTTCTCTAGGGCTAAAGCAGCTAAATCTTCTAAGGCCTTGCCTTCTAAAACCCCCTCACACAGGCCTAGCTGTAGTTCCCAAATGCTTAGCCTGGCAGAGGATCTCATTTCTTTGATCAGGGGATCCCAACCTCACCCTGACAGGGCCTCTCATCCCCCTCCAGAGAAGAGGCCTAGAGCAGAGCCCCCTGAACCAGTTTCTACGGATTATTCTTCTGATGATTCAGAAAACTCAAATCCCCCAGAAGGCCCTTATTCTCCATATGAGGATTCTGAAGCAGAAGACTCCATTCCTTCTGCCTCTCCTCCTGAGGAATTTTCTTTTGGGGAAACCTTGCATGCTATGAGGGAACAATTTCAATGGCAGGGCCAGGATTTTTCAGATTCTAGGAAACGGCTCAGGACCTTTTTGCATTTGCCACAGCATAGGCCTTTAGCCATTCCTCCAGTTCTAACAGTTGTGGATGATGCATTCAATGATGCTTGTACTGCCCCTGACTCTCTTCCTCCGGCCCCTGCTAAGCCCGACAGATACTACAGGGTCCCGGACACACATTATCACCTGTATAAGGCTCCTATTGCAGATCCTGAAACTATTTCTCAAGGCCCCAAAGCTGTAGCAACGGCCAAAAACCCCCTCCCCTCTGAAAGAGAATCTAGAGCATTAGAGAGATGGGGTAAAAAAGTTTATACTTCTGCTACTCTTTCGGCTAGGGCTTTAAACTGTCAATTCCACATGATTCAGTATCAGGAATTTTTGTTAGATCAGTTAAATAAAAAACTATCCTCTCCTGAACCTATAGACCCTAAGTCCCTTCAGGATTTGGTACATAACACTCAGCAGGTCAGTAATCATTCCTTAAAATGCGGCTATGATGCACTGGAGGCTTCCTTTAGATCAGCTATGACTGGTACAGTGATCAGAAGGCATGTATGGTTA
Source organism: Protopterus annectens (assembly GCF_019279795.1). Classification (NCBI taxonomy): domain Eukaryota; kingdom Metazoa; phylum Chordata; order Ceratodontiformes; family Protopteridae; genus Protopterus; species Protopterus annectens. The sequence continues at coordinate 424,765,392 of NC_056730.1, forward strand.
AAAGAGCAATCATTACCAGACCATGTAAAGTCAAAGCTCCTAGTTGCTCCCATGGAGAAACTCAGTTTGTTTGGCTCCCCTGCACAGCAAGTGTTAAAGAAGGCGGAGGAAAAAGCAAAATCTGTCCAAACAGTCAAGGACTTCTTACAGGTCCAGCCTCCTAGGTTTAGTAGAAATTGGCCTTCGAAGAATTGGTCCTTTCCAGACACCAGAGCACAGAGAGGCAGAAATAGGCGCTCAAGAGGCAGAGGTCAATCCAGAGGTGCCTACAGGGGACGTCAGTGGCAGCCTAACAACCAGAGAAGTACTGCCGCAGATCCAGCTACTACCACTTCCACAGGACAGTCACAGTGACTTGGCTCTGATACCGCGTACCAGGGAACAACTGGAAGCACCCTTAGGCGGAAAGCTAGCCTTATTTTCAGTAAACTGGCATTACATTACAGGGGACAAATGGATTTTACAGACCATAGACAAAGGTTACAGGTTTCACTTCCATACTCTACCAAGGAAGAGAGGAATGCCAAACCTACCACCAAACCAAAAGACAAACGCTCTAGGACAAATCAACCACTTATTAAGGATGAGAGCTATAGAAAAGGTACCAGCTATGGAACAGGGACAAGGATTTTATTCCAGACTTTTCCTGGTGCCAAGAAAAGAAAACCAATGGAGGCCTATTCTCGACCTGTCCGCTCTCAACACATATCTCATTGTTCCAAAATTCAAAATGCTGACCCTACTGCACCTTCTTCCCATGCTGGGCAAGGAGGCTTGGCTGGTGACTCTAGATCTCAAGGAGGCATACCTGCACGTCCCTATTCGACCAGATTGCAGAAGATACCTCAGATTTCTTGCAGGATCAGAGCATTATCAATTCTCAGCATTGCCCTTTGGCTTATCTACTGCGCCCAGAGTATTCACGAAATGCCTGGCATCAGTAATTGCTCATTGCAGGCTTCAGGGAATTCAAATTTATCCATACCTGGACGACTGCCTGCTACAAGCGGACAACAAGATCAAATTGACAAAAGATTTGGAAAAGGTGATTCACCTACTGCAGGCCTTGAGATACACAGTCAACATAAAAAAGTCAAGGCTGGTACCATCCCAAAGGATTACATTCTAGGGTGCAGAACTGGACACATCCAATCAGATGGCATTTCTCACAGCAGAAAAGCAAAAACAACTACCACTCTATTTCAAGGCATTAACAACGCAGAACCAGCTTACAGCAAGGAAAATCCTGCAAGCCCTGGGTTACATGGCATCCTGCATAATATTGATCCCACATGCCAGACTGCATATGAGGAAGTTACAATGGTACCTAAGGAATTTATGGTCTCAGCACAAGCACAGCCTAGAAACCCAAATTCCAATAATTCCATGCCTGAAGCAAGAATTCCTGTGGTGGGCTCAGGCCTGTCAGTTGAACAAAGGACTGCCTTTCCACAGCCCTCACCCAAGCCAGACTATCACCACAGATGCCTCAGACCTCGGTTGGGGGGCACACATGGCAGACAAGTGTATACAAGGCCTATGGGCACAGGACCAGCTGAACCTACACATAAATCAGAAAGAGATGCTGGCAGTTAAACAGGCAATTCAGACATTCAGACCGTTTCTTCAACAGGGTCATTTGCTGATAAGGACGGACAACACCACAGTTATGTGGTATATCAACAAGCAGGGAGGCACACACTCATATCCTCTATGCCGGATGGCAATGGACCTGTGGAATGTTGCCCTGAACCTCAACATCCAGCTCCAGGCCTTATTTGTGCCAGGAAAAGAAAATATATTAGCAGACACGTTAAGCAGAACTACCACGGATGCCCACGAATGGATGCTGCATCCGGACATCTTCAAAACCATTACAGAGAAATGGGGGATACCAGAAATAGACCTGTTCGCATCCCCACACAACCACCAATTGAGAAAATTCTGCACAAGGACATACCACCCACTTGCTTGGAAGGTGGATTCCCTATCCTTCAGTTGGGAAAACCTAACAGCATATGCATTCCCACCTCTACCTTTGATGCACAAACTGCTACTGAAGATCAAAGAAGATCACCCAAGGATCATACTGATAGCTCCAGACTGGCCGAGACAGCATTGGTACCCGCTTCTGAGAAGTATGTCTCGGACACACGCATGGCCTCTACCTCTAGTTCCTCTGCTGCTAACACAGAACAACTTCAAGATCCTGCATCCAAACTTGAAAACACTGCAGCTAGCTGCCTGGAATCTTACATGAAACAAAATAACCCAGATTTATCTCAGAGGGTTAAAGACATTATCCTGGAGGCTCGCAGACCCTCCACAAGGAAGGCTTATTCAGCAAAATGGAAGATACCTCATTTGGAGTGCAGCAAAAGGAGAAAATGTATCATTGGCAAACATAGCTAACATCCTGGAATATTTAGCAGAACTTTTCCACAATGGCCTGTCTTACTCCCCCATCAAGATTCATGCATCAGCAATTTCAGCAGAATACAACATGGATCCTCCAGTCTTCTCACATCCTCTACTCAGGCAGTTTCTGAGAGGAATTAAAAATGTAAAGCCTCCAAGGAAGCCACCTCTGCCTACATGGGACCTGAACTTTGTGCTGGAAAAGTTAACACTTCCCCCTTTTGAACCAGCAGCAACAGCAGAATTACAGTTCTTATCTTGGAAAACTGCTTTCCTGCTTGCAATCACTTCAGCAAGAAGGGTTTCTGAATTACAGGCATTAATGGCAGTACAGCCCTTCCTCATCTTCCATCAGGATAGAGTGTCCTTGAGAGCTAACCCTACTTTTATGCCAAAGGTGGTCTCCAGGGTATCACTGAACCAAGCAATCCACCTACCAACATTCTTCCCCAACCCACAGAACAGGGGGGAAAGACTACTGCACACCTTGGATGTGCACAGACAATTGCGCTACTACCTGGACAGAACCAAGAACAATAGAAAAACTGACCAGCTTCTGGTAGCGTATGCAGCAGGAATGGAAGGAAAAGCAATTTCAAAATGGATAGGAAATTGCATTAGATTTTGTTGCTCCTTTCATAGGAAGACAACTCCAGAAAACATCAGACCTCACTCCACAAGGGCTACAGCCACTACTACAGCTTTCTTCACGGTGGCTACCAAAGACATTTTAGAGGCTGCTACTTGGAGCTCCGTGCATACATTTGCCAAGCATTATAATCTGCCTTTATACTCCAGATCCCGAGCAGGTTTTGCCACTGCTGTTTTGCAAGGGATCTTAACTACACCATAATCTTCTTAGTGCCTCCTCCCCCAGTTTGGCTATGGTATTCTACCCATTTGTTAGGACTGCAGATGCATCCTTGAAGGACATAGTACAGTTTTGTACCTACCATAAATGTAGATGTCCGAGAGGTATGCATCTGCAGTCAGGATTACCCACCCTCCTTTCCCCTCTGTGGTACTCCTAGGGTATTTGCCCATCTTGTAGCTAGCTGGGGGAATCTATTATGGTGTATTTGTTTGTATATATGTACATACATGTTTATTTTTTGTTTGCTCTCTACTGTTTGGAATCATTTGCATTTATCCAAATTTAGCCTTCCTAGATGGCACCTGGCATCTGGGGCAAGAAACACTGAGGAAAATGGCGTCGGCTGATGCCTTTATACCCAGTTGACAGCAGCAGTGACGTCGGGTGAGGTGCGTCATCAGCCGAGGCCAGACCCAGACTTTGGAATCCGGCCGACCGAAGGGCTGCCTGAGGCAGGACAACCCATTTGTTAGGACTGCAGATGCATACCTCTCGGACATCTACATTTATGGTAGGTACAAAACTGTACTTTCCTGAGAGGGGCCAAAAAATTGAGACCACCCAGGAGAGCTCCAACCCCAGCCTGGGACTTTAACTTTGTCTTGGAGAAACTCACTCTACCTCCTTTCGAGTCAGCTGCTTCTGCAGACTTAAAATTCATTTCTTGGAAGAAAACAGATTTCCTTTTAGAAATCACTTCATCTAGAAGGGTATCTGAATTACAAGCTCTTATGGCAGTGGAGCCTTTCATCATCTTTCATGCGGACAGGGTGTCCCTCAGAAACAATCCATCCTTCATGCCCAAGGTGGTATTCAGTGTGGCTCTTAATCAGTCCATCAGTCCATTAATTTGCCAGCCTTCTTTCCCAATCCACAGAATAAAGGGGTTACGGATACTACATTCCTTAAATGTGCACAGACAACTTAGATTCTACTTGGACAGGATTAAACCTCAAAGGAAATCTGAACAACTGCTGGTGGCATTTGCTGCAGGGGCAGAGGGGAGGGCTATTTCAAAGCAAACCATTTCTAAATGGATAAGCCATTGCATTAACTTATGCTGTAAGCACCATGGAAAACCTATCCCCCAGGGGATCAGACCTCACACCATCAGGGCTGCATCTACCTCTACAGCCTTTCTCTGAGGAGTCCCTACCAAGGACATCCTAGAAGCTGCTACCTGGAGTTCTGTACATACTTTCACCAAACATTATCATTTGCCAATTTTCTTTAAATCCAGAGCTGGCTTTGCCACTGCAGTCTTGCAGGGCCTTACAGCTGGCCCTAATGCTATCTAAATTCCTCCTCCCAACCATAGCTTTGGGAATCTACCCAAATGTAATGTCTGCAATAGTAAAACATGAAGAACATAGTATAGTTGTGTACACTTACCATAAATGTAGATGTTTGAGTGTAGTCACTGTTGCAGTCCTGGTTACGCTCCCTCCAGCCCCCTAACTTCTTTTGGCTATACCTCTACTTTCCTTTACTATGCTTAAAAGCCTTTTTGGTGTATTTTCTTTTTTGTTGTAAGTATATCCTTGTACTTTTATATTTCATTGCTTCCCATTAGGGGGGCACCTGACATTTGGGGCAAGAAAAACTGATGTAATGGCATCGGCTGCATGTTTTATAGACCTGACGTCATGGAAGAAGGGACAGCAACCGACGCAGGACCCAAGACTTTCTTAATCAGGCCAACTGAGGGCTACCTGCAAGCAGATAACCCAAATGTAATGACTGCAACAGTGAATAAACTCGAACATCTACATTTATGGTAAGTGTACACAACTGTACTTTTACATTGCTATTAAAGTGTGTGAAGCTAATTTCTGGAAGTTATAAAATAATTCAGAATACGTTTCATAGTGTTGTTTGTGATAATGGCACAGTTTAGCAGAGTTTAGTTGTGTAAGTGTGTGGACCTAATTTCTGTTAGTTGTAAAAGAATTCTGAACACATTTCATAGTGTTTTTTGTGATATAGCACAGTTTAGTTGTGTTGGGACATACTTATTACTAGAAATTTTAAGTGCTGATTGTGAAACGTTATTCAGTACTGTCAATGTATTATTCTGGCTAGTGTTCTCTCCCCCTGACTTAGTGGATCCTGACTCTGGCACCCACCCTCTCCATCAAATCCGTTTGGACCTAAAAAGAAAAAAATATATATATGCTTTAGCCTATTGTTAGGCTAAAGCCAATTCTATTGGAAGGCTATGGAACTCCCTTCCCAATAACCTAAGACTTGCAACTTCAATCAGCCATTTTAAAACCAGTCTCAAGTCATTTCTTAAGGCACATTGGCTATGCCCCTGTGACAATCCTGACTAACACAATGGCTCCTTACCACCCTCTCAGTATTATCTATAGGACTTCCTCTCCTAAAACTTCTCTAGTTTCCTTTAAACCTATTTCTTTATACAATTTTGCTTCCCTTAGATTGCCCCCTCCTATAACCATAGATTTGACTTGTCAACGAAAATATTGCCTTCTCCCTTGGGATTAATAGAGCAAACCTTCTTACTTCCTAACCTATCTCAATATCTGGGGTCCTACTCAAAATTATAACTGTGCAACTTAATAGAATGTTATTGCAATGAGTCTCTCTGTATTTTGAATGTTTTTGATGTTACTCTATGTATTTTTTGTTCTTTGTGAATGTGGAGCTTTTCTCCCCGGGTCTCTGCTGAAAAAGGATATGTATCCAGTCAGACCAACCCGGTAAACAAATGTAAAATAAAATAAAATAAATAAATAGTGATTCTAATTGGGCCGCTGCTCGGCCCACATACCACTTACCTTTTGCTCTGTCTCCCTCTTGACTAGCGTTGGCAACCACTAAGGACCAGATGTTAGACACATCCTCCAGGGTTGTTCCAGTACCTGTCACAGGTATGGCAGAACCAAACCCTTTAGGTGCGGTAGTAATCTGAGATAAGAGATCCCTTGCCATACATAATACTTTCTCCAGATTTTTAAGCTTCATGATATAGCTAGCAATCAGATTGTAGCTGATCTTCGTGTTTCACTGTTGCAGTCATCACATTTGGGTTATCTGCTTGCAGTAGCCCTCAAGTCGGCCTGATTATCAAAGTCATGGGTCCTGCGTCAGTTGCTGTCTCATCTTCAATGATGTCAGGGGTATAAAGCATGCAGCCAATGCCATTACATAAGTCTTTCTTGCCGTGCTGTGCCCGAAGCAGAAGCAGTTCGCAAGTGCCGGTCGGCCGACTCCTGAAATTTTCGTTTTCGAGTTTCAGAACCGAAGTCTTCAACTAAGCCAAGTACCGCCTTGAGGAACCTTTTTCTTGCTCTAAGCTGATGTCAGTAAAAGTTAACAATTGTATTTCTTGTGGAAAGCAAATACCTCCTAAAGATTTTCATTCATACTGCATTCCTTGCTTAGGTCCAGACCGTGATGTACCTCGCTGTCGGTTTTGTGCCGTATTCAAACCTCGAACTAGTCGTCGTCTGTGTATTTACGCTTCTAAATATTTTGGTACTCTGTTCAATTATCCAGAAATGGCTTCAGTAAGCCACCCGACTACCGATATTCTGAAAAAATGCAAAGATAAAGAGACAGACCTCATAGGTCCAAAGCTGCCGACGACGTTTCTCCTAAGCTAGTCGCCAGTTCACCGGTACTCAGTGAGGCACTTTCGCAGCCCCTGATACCTGCTATTTCAGATTTGCAGGCCTGTACTGAGACCCATTCGGAGTATGCTGCGAGATGATGCTTTGACTGTGGAACCTGCAGATGTCTCTACTTTGGATGGGTCCGTGCAGATGTGTCTACCTTGGATGGGTCCGGAGCTGCTGTGCAGGCACCGGCTTCTGAGGGTGTATTCAGGCCCTACTGACTTGCATATTAAACTGACACCATCGTCTTCTTCAAGGCCTAAAACTCGATCCATGCCTAGAACACTGACGCCCAGACTGCATGGTCAGGCCCATAAGCCTAAAAAACAAATGATAAGAATGGCTTACCTTATTGCTGTAATCAGGGGAAGCCACCCTTCCCCCTCTAAGAGACCTAGGACTGATTTTCCTTCTGATTCTTCTGATCAGGACTCTGAAATTTCCAGGATTTACCCTTATCTACCTATGAGGATTCTGATGCAGAGGACTCCATTCCCTCTACTTCCCCTCCAGAGGATTTCTCTTTTGGTGAAACCTTGCGTACTGTTTAGGGGGCATTTCCGCTGGGAAAGCCAGGATTACTCTGACTCTAAAAAGAGGCTTAGGGATTTCTTACTCTTGTCCCAACACAGGCCTTTAGCTATCCCTCCTGTACTGGACATTGTTGATGATGCCTTCTCGGAATCTAGCCTGGCCCCTGACTCTTTACCTCCTGCTCCCAGAAAACCTGATGGGTATTACAGGATTCCTGACTCTCACAAGTTCCTCTTTAAAAATCTACTGCAGATCCTGAGACCAGTTCACAGAGACCCAAGGGCATTAAGGCTACTACTGCCAAAAATTCTACTGCCTCTGATGATTCCAGGGTGCTGGATAGATGGGGTAAGAAGGTATACACTTGTGCAACCTTGGCCATTAGGGCCTTAAACTGCCAGTTTCATATGTTAAAGTATCAGCAACATATTATTGGATTGCTTAAACAGAAAATGATGTTGATTCCTGACAATTCTGAAAAATAAATATTTACAGGATTTAATGCATTCTGCAGAACAAGTTGGAAAACTTACTTTGCAATGTGGTTTTAATTCATTAGAGGCATCTTGCAGGGCTGCTGTCACATAGAAGGCATGCTTGACTTAAGGAACAATCTTTGCCAGATCATGTTAAAGCTAAATTGCTGGATCCTCCCTTAAACCAAGACCACCTGTTTGGCAACAAAGCAGAAGCAGTACTTAAAAAGATGGAGGAAAAAACTAAATCTATGCAAACTGTTCAAGATTTCCTGCAAGTACAGCCTCCCAAATTTAGTAGGCATTGGCCCTCTAAGAATTGGTCCTTTCCTGCCTCTTTCGGGCCTTCTCAGTACAAACCCAGAACCAGCAGAACACCCAGGCTTCAGTCCCAAGATACTCACAGGACTAAGCAGTGGGGGGGGGGGCTCCCATTCCCAAAGCAGGGAGTAGTAAGACTCTCCCCTATGGTAAACTGTCTCAATGACTTAACTTTAAACCTTCCAAGCCCCGCACAATTGACTGTTCCTTTAGGGGGAAAGATTGCCCTGCAGGCAAAAAATTGGGACAAATGGGTTTTAAATATAGTTTCCCAAGGATACAGATTCTACTTCCACTCTTTACCATCCCCAAACGGTTGGCCAGATCTTCCCCCAAATCAGTGGGCAGAGGCTCAAAAGCAAGTTCTCTCAATTTTAAGCATCAGGGCTATGCAACCTTTTCCAGAAGAAGAATGGGGGCAAGGTTTCTACTCAAGACTTTTTCTGGTACCCAGAAAAGACAATTCCTGGCGTCCTATCCTGGACCTGTCTATCCTAAACACATTTTTGGTAATCCCAAAATTGAAGTTGCTAACTCTTCATCAGCTGCTTCCTATGCTAGGCAAAAATGCTTGGTTGGCAACACTGGATTTAAAGGAAGCCTACCTGCACATCCCAATAAGGGAATCTTGCAGAAGATACCTACGCTTCAAAGCAGGCTACGTGCACGATCAGTTCTCTGCACTGCCCTTTGGCTTATCTACTGTGCCCTGGGCATTCACAAAGTGCCTAGCTCCAGTCATTGCATTTTGCAGGCAAAGAAATATTCAAATATACCCATACCTAGACGATTATCTAATTCAGGCAGAAAGCCAGGACATTCTATTAAATCATCAGGCATTTGTAAAGAAATTGCTAACTTCTCTGGGATACACCGTAAACGAAAAGAAATCACATCTTGTACCCTGCCAACAAATTGTATTCCTGGGATCAAGCTTGAATACAACTTACCAGATGGCCTACCTCATGCCAGAGAAACAAGTTCATTTGACAGCGTACTTCAAACTACTGGCCACAAAGACCCAGCTATCTGCAAGGAAAATAATGCAAGCCCTGGGGTTCATGGCCTCCTACATTCTACTAATTCCATATGCAAGACTGCATATGAGGAAACTACAATGGTATCTAAAAAGCCTATGGTGTCAATATTCTCAGGATCTAGAACCAATGATTCCTATCATACCTTGTCTACAGATAGAGTTTCTTTAGTGGGCAGAGGCATGCCACCAAAACAAGGGACAGCCATTCCCTCTACCCCCTGCCGCCCAAACCCTAACAGACGCATCAGACTATGCATTGGGGGGGGGGGGCTCACTTGGCAGGGGAAGTGCATTCAGGGCAAATGGAACCCAAGTCAAATGCGCCTGCATATCAGTCAAAGAGAAATGTTAGCTGTACAGAGTGCTCTGACAGCCTTCAAGGATCACATACTTCCAGGACAATTATTGGTAAAGATGGACAACACCACTGTTATGTGGTACATAAACAAGCAGAGAGAAACCCACTCGTCCTCTCTGCAGACTAGCCATGGCTCTGTGGAACACAGCCTTGAGCTACCAAGTGCACCTACAGGCTCAATTCCTGCCAGGAAAGCTAAATACACTGGCAGATGACCTAAACAGAAATTTCAGTGACCCACATGAGTGGAAACTGTCACCAAAGATATTCAACATGTTGAGAAACAAATGGGGGAGCCCAGAGATAGACCTGTTTGCTTCCCCCCAGAACTACCAATTGGACAAATTCTGTACAAGGACTCCCCACAAACAAGCTTGGAAAGTGGATGCCGTGTCCTTCACCTGGCAAAACCTATCAGTTTATGCCTTTCCAAGGTACTACTAAAGATCAAACAGGACAAATCAAGGACAATACTGATTGCACCAGAGTGGTCACGCCAACACTGGTGTACCCCCTCTTGCGCAGTGTGTCACTGATAGCACCATGGCACCTGCCTCAGACCCCTGCCCTGCTGTCCCAGCAGTAGGGCTAGATTCTACACCCACAGCTTCAAATCCTGAACCTGGCAGCCTGGCTAATTACCTGATCTCTCCGCTACCATCCCTCAGTAACCAGTGATGGATGTCATTCTGGAGGCAAGGAGGCCTAGTACTAGAAAATCCTATGCTGAAAAATGGAAAAGATTCTGTTCCTGGAGCCAAACTCAGGGGATGGGCACATCAGAGCCCAATTTACCTCAGATTCTTCAGTACTTAACTGAGATGCTTCACAAGGGCATTTTCTTTTTCCTCCATCAGAATTCTTGCCTCAGCCATTTCAGCTCATTACAATACAGAACCCACCCCTCTTCTCACATCCACTGCTGATGCAGTTCCTCAGAGGGGCCAAAAACTTAAGACCACCCAGGAGAGCCCCTTCTCCAGCCTGGGATCTTAACTTTTGTATTGGAAAAGCTCACTGTACCTCCTTTTGAGCCAGCTGCAAATGCAGAGTCAAAATTCCTTTCTTGGAAAACAGCCGTCCTTCTAGCCATCACTTCAGCAAGAAAGGGTGTCTGAATTACAGGCTGTCATGGCAGCAGAGCCTTTCATCATCTTTCATGCGGACAGGGTATCCCTCAGGGCTAAACCCTCCTTCATGCCCAAGGTGGTATCCAGTGTGGCCCTTAATCAGCCCATTCATTTACCAACTTTCTTTTCTAATCCACAGAACAAAGGGGAATGAATACTGCAATCCTTGGACATGCACAGACAACTTAGGTTTTACTTGGACAGGACTAAACCTCTCAGGAAATCTGAACAACTGCTGGTTGCATTTGCTGCAGGGGCAGAGGGGAAGGCCATTTCAAATCAAACCATTTCTAAGTGGATAGGCCACTGCATTCATTTCTGCTATAAGCACCATGGAAAACCTACCCCACAGGGGATAAGACCACATTCAACCAGGGCTGCATCTACCTCTACAGCCTTTCTCAGAGGTGTCCCTACCAAGGACATCCTAGAACCTGCTACCTGGAGTTCTGTACATACCTTCAGCAAGCATTACCACTTGCCAATTTTTTCTAAATCCAGGGCTGGCTTTGCCACTGCAGACTTGCAGGGCCTTATAACTGGTCTTAATGCTATCTAATTACCTCCTCCCGTCCTTCGCTTTGGGAAATCTACCCAAATGTGATGACTGCAACAGTGAACCACGAAGAACATAATACAGTTGTGTACACTTACCATAAATGTAGATGTTTGAGTGTATTCACTGTTGCAGTCCTAGTTACCGTCCCTCCAGCCCCCTGACTTCTGTTGACTGTACCTCTATTCTTGTTTACTATGCTTAAAGCTTTTTGGTATATTTGCTTTTTTGTTGGAGGTATAACTTTGTATATAATTGCTTCCCATTATGGAGGCACCTGACATCTGGGGCAAGAAAAACTGATGTAATGGTGTCGGTTGCATGCTTTATACCCCTGACTACCTGACATCATGGAAGATGAGACAGCTACCGACCAGGGCCAGTGTTAGCATTTTGGGGCCCCCAGCAAGTGTCAATCTGGTGGCCCGCTAGGCATTTTAAGTCTAAATATCACCCTGTCACTGGCACCCCTCCTAAGCAATCTTTTAGTTCATGCCGCAAACTTTTAGCATTAGTACCCACAGAATGATCTGTAGCTTTGATGCTGTTACATTACAACAGGCTTGTGTACAACACTGTGCTGGCTCATCTCGCAAAAGGGCATTCACAGTTACTGGCATTTGGCTGCAACAATGACACATTGCAATAACTCTGTTTACAGGGCTGGACTTAGGTGAAATTGCACCCTAGGCACTGTGTACTTTTTCAGCGCCCCCCACATCCTTCAATGTTCCCCTCTATTGTCCCCCCATCTTTGGCTCGTCATAGCATGTACTTTACTTTTTTCTCATCCTTTACTCACATTTTCCGTACTCTTCAGCTTTTTCAAGAAACCATAATATTCTATGTGCTCTAATGTACATTTTAAAGGGCTATTTTGTAATTTTTAGACAACCTTTTAATCCAGTGATGGCTTGAACAGAAATTACAATTAAGGAAAGAAATCCAGTATGGTTCAGCTTTAGTTTTCCTTCCATCCTTTCAACACATTTTTCATGTTCAAGACAGAGGAGTAATAATTTAAGAAATAACTCTAATAAAATTAAATAGGTGCCTCCAGAAGCTACAGGGTTTATAGATTCTCTGGGATGCGTTTTAGAGCATTTTCCCAACCTTTTTATCCAACAGTGGTCTAAACAAAAAATTATGAGGAAGAAACGAATTTCAGTCTTTTTTTTTTTCTTTCAAGAAAGACCTAAGTTGTGAACAAGGCTTAATGTTCAAAGATGACAAAATAGGAGCTCATAATAAGCTAGCAAAACAATTGCTGTGAGGATAAACACGTCCTGTCTGGGAATACAGTCTGCCTCCTTGACCACCACCCCCAAAAAGACAGTAAATGCCTATGTATCCCTCTGTTGTTAGATTGGGGTGGAAGCAGAGATTCAAATTGCCACGGGCATGTATTTCAAGTGTCTGCTGACATACATAGCATGCCTCCTCACCGCAATCCCCAAAGGGAGCCACCTGTATTATGTACCTGATGTGTGATTGTGAGGAAAGTGAAAAAACATAATGATTACAGTAATGTATTCCACTGTATTGCTCCTAGATGGTACACTGCCCCTACTCAAGATAGTGACCTTCTTTGTCCACCTCTGAGGTCTGTGAGAAAAGCAAAAGAAAAATGACTACACTGTCCCCATCTCAAACACAAGTTACAATGACCTCCTATGCACACCTCTAAGGTTTGACTGTGATGAAAATTAAAGTAGTAATAACCACACAATCCCCAACACCCCCCATAATCTATATCAACTTTCTGTTAAAACACGTCATCAAGGCTGGTTTTGGAATGGGTGCGGTTAAGAGAAGGGGCCATTATCAGCTTTATCCTAAAAGGATCTTATCACAGTTTTGTTCAGGTTAAAGAGTGTAGTCAGAAAATTAATACATTTTTTTTCTCCTCATTTTTCCCCAACTAGCAAAAACTTTTGTGGGGGGCCCCCACACAGAATCAAGGATGATTAAGGGAGCCCCCCCCCGTATCCATTTATATAGTCTGGGGAGTGGGGCCCACCACACTTCTAGAAGATCTTAGTATCCGAATGTTCTGTGATATATTTTTTGCTTTACTTTTGAAGTATAATTACTTGTTAGCTGCATTTTTTTTTACGGATACCCAGAAGAGTGAAATGTATGTGTCTTGGCATTATCGGGTGTGCACATATACAAATCAGTGAACACACACACAGGCATATCAGTACTAGCTTTGTACTTGTTTCAGCAAACAGCAATACATTGTGGAACACTGGTACTGCCACACCAGATCAGTGATTGCTGTTTAGCAGTCGTCAGACAGCATCAGGGGGAACTCACTTTTATTTGCCTCATTGAGGAGTAATGCATACCTGTGACTGTGTCGGATTTCAGAGACATTTCCTGATTTTGCCTCATAATTTTGTTTTTTTTTTTTTATAAAAAAGTTTGACTTCCTGGTAAATCCCTCAGGATTTCAGACAGCCAATAAATTCAGACATCAGAGTTTTACACTTCTCATTGTCCAAAAATGCATGTCGATGCAAAAGGTGTTATTGTATTAACTTTTTAAGTGAATTAGAGTAATATTTAAAACATGTTCCTGGTTTTGAGCCTTTATTCTGCAATTATTTTTGGCATTGCACAGAACTGTTCAGCAACAAACTTGAATTTTATAGTATCTGGTATTCTGCTGGTATTTATAAAACTTCCTGAAAGGGAAAAGAATTCTTGAAGTTCGGGAGCTTCCGCTCTTCTTAAAATCAAAGGTGTGCACCTAGATCAGTTGCTCTTGGCTGCTTGGTGATCCGTCTAGTGCTTACTTTTCTCATGTTTATCAGCTTTAGCCTGAATGGTTCATATCACAGCCCTGTTAAGGTAAAAGTGTATGATCGGGAAATCAGTACATTTTTCTCCTCATTTTTCCACAACCAACAGCAGCTTTTGTAGGGCCCCTACACAGTCAAGGATGATTAAGGGGGGCCCTGCAGCCACAGGTATTGCAAGTACCTGAAGTTGGCTATGTTAATTTTAGTGGAGACAGTGTCCACCAGCAGGATTTAACTATGCTAAGGGCACAATGTCAGTGGTAAAATATTTAATGGAATTGTGAAGCCTGTTACTTGATAAAACACTGTTACTATAACCAGAATATCTTTGAATTTGAATTTTAAAGGAGATATAAATAAGAGTTATTATTATCCACCTGGTTTAGAAAGTATATAGGATTGCTGTACTAGCTTTTGTTGGTTTGAGACATGATATAAAATAACAATTTAAGATAAATTGCTGTGGTTGGGGTCCCCCGGCCACCGCAGGGTTCACAGGTGCCTAAAGCCGGCTATGAACCGACGCAGGACCCAAGGCTTTGACATTCAGGCTGACTGACGTCTACTGCAAGCAGATAACCCAAATGTGATGACTGCAACAGTGAATACACTCAAACTTCTACATTTATGGTAAGTGTACATAACTGTACTTTTATACTGCTGATGTGGTTTCCTTGGCTGAGTGTTCTGCAGGCAGCTAATTCTGGTGGTTATGTTCTTGTATGTGGGTATACTGCTAATTTGGCTAGAGACATTTCTTTTGTTTCAGAGGATGATTAAGAATCGGTTAAGGACAGAGGTGATTCCTTACACTAAGTCTAGTCTATCATGATTCTTTGGAAGGTGAGCCTGAGCTTAAATCTAAACAAGTTTTCAGATGTTCTTCGTTCCACATTGCTGCAGTCCTAACTATTGGGGTAGTCCGCTGTCCAGTCGGCCCGAATACCTAAGTATAAGGCTGACGTCGGTCAGGGCGCATTAGACTGACGTCAGAACGTCAGGGTACTAATGCGCATGACCGACGCCATATCCTCAGTCTTTTTTGCCGCATGGTCCGATGCAGAAGCAGTTTTGCGAGTGCAGGTTGGCGTTCTGAAATTTTCTGAAGTCGGAGTTTCAGACCGAATCAAAGTTGGCTAAGTACCCGTTGGGAACATTTTGTTTTTCTTGCCTCAGTATTTAACCGGATGTCAGAAAAAGTGAATAACTGTATTTCTTGTGGGAAACAGATACCTCATAGGGATTACCATACCTTGTGTATACCTTGTTTAGGGCCTGAGCACGGCGTTGTTGGATGCCGCTCTTGTGCTAGATTTAACAAACGCACTATTAAGAGAAGGTTAGACTGTGCCAGGTTAGTGTTTGGGAAGCGTTGCAATTATAAAATGCCGTCGGATGTTCCGGCGCCGCTTCGTCAAAAGCGCAAGGACAAAACAGCAAAGCCTAGGGTTGATGAACCGGCAGTCCCAGGCGTCGGTTCTTTAGAAACTCAGTGGAGCCAGAGGTTTTGCCAGGAGTTTCTTTGGAGTCTCAGGCAGAGACTTTACTGTTACAGGATGTGCCTTCTCAGGAGGTAGGCCAGGCTGAAGGGGCTTCTCCGGTAACTGTTCTTCCCTCTCTTCCCAAGGTAGTTAGAGCCTCTCCTTCTGTTTCCAAAACTTCTTTGAGAGGTAGGCCAAGTTTAGCTTCAGTGGGGGCTTCTCCTAACACTTCAGGTTCTGTGCCTAAGAAACATATGCTTAAAATGGCAGAAGATTTGATTTCTATGATTAGAGGATCTATGCCCCCTCCTGATAAGAGGCCTAGGGTGGAACCTGAGTTTGAGAGTTTTGAACAGTGTTCAGAGGCTTCTGAGTCTTCTGCGGAAGATTTGCAAGAGTATCCTCCTTATTCTGATTCTGATGTGGATGATTCCACTCCTACAGCTTCTCCTCCTGAGGATTTCTCATTTTCAGAGACTCTGCATTCCATGAGGGAACACTTTAAATGGGAAGGCCAGGATTACTCTGATTCCAGGAAAAGGCTTAGGGAATTCTTGTTTTTACCCCAGCATAGGCCCTTAGCTATACCTCCTGTGTTGAATGTGGTGGAAGATGTTTTTGCAGAGGCTTCCCTGAATCCTGATTCTTTGCCTCCTGCTCCTGTTAAACCTGATAGGTACTATAGGGTGCCTGAGGCTCATAAGTATCTTTTTAAGAGTCCTAGGGCAGACCCGGAGATTGTTTCTCAGGGACCTAAAGGTGTTAAGGCCTCTGTTGTTAAAAACCCTGTTCCCACTGATAAAGAGGCAAGGGCTTTGGATAGATGGGGAAAGAAAGTGTATACTTCTTCCACTTTAGCCATGAGGGCGTTGAATTGTCAGTTTCACATGCTAAAATATCAAAATTATCTCCTTTCACAATTGAAATCTAAGGTGGATGCTTTGGCGGAAGGTATTGAGTGTAAAGAGTTGCTGGATTTAGTTCATGTGTCTGAACAAGTGGGTAAGCATTCTTTGCAATGTGGTTTTGATGCTGTACAGGCCTCCTCGAGGGTGGCTGCCACTAGTTCTGTTCTTCGCAGGCATGCCTGGTTGAGGGATCAGAATTTAGCTGAGCATGTTAAGACAAGGATTTTGGATGCTCCTTTACAGTCTGATGTGTTGTTTGGTTCGCCTGTGGAAGCAGTTTTAAAGAAAATGGAGGACAAAGCTAAGTCTATGCAAACTGTTAAGGATTTTTGCAGGTGCAGCCACCGAAGTTTAGTACAAATTGGCCTACTAAGGGATGGACATATCCTGCTTATGATTCCCAGTCTAGGGGTAGGTCTAGGCGTGGTAGGAGCAGGGCTCAAGATTCTTTTAGGCCTAGAACAGGAGTTCACCTGCTCAGACTTCTGGTGAGGGCAGGGGTCAGTCCTTTCGTAAACAGACCCAATGACCTGCCTTTTCAGCTGCCAGTAGATTCTCGTCTGGCAGCTCCTTTGGGAGGAAGACTGTCTCTTTTCACAGAAAATTGGGATTTAATTACTCAAGACAGATGGGTGTTGGATATCATTCACCACGGTTACAGGTTTTATTTCCATACATTGCCCCCTTTCAAAGGCATGCCAGACGTTCCTCCTCCACAAAGGAAAGAGGCTCACAAGCAAATTTCTCAGTTACTCCAAATAGGGGCCATTCAGCCAGTCCCTGTATCAGAAAGGGGCCTAGGATTTTATTCTCGCCTGTTCCTAGTACCAAAGAAGGGGAACACGTGGAGACCAATTTTGGATTTATCTATCCTCAACACTTATCTGGACATTCCCAAGTTCAAGATGTTGACGTTACAACAGCTTTTACCTCTGCTGGGCAAAGATCACTGGATGGTAACTTTAGATCTCAAGGAAGCTTACCTTCATGTGCCTATAAGACTAAGTTGCAGGAAGTATCTGCGTTTTCGAGCTGGAAATTCTCATTATCAGTTCTCTGCATTGCCCTTTGGCTTATCTACTGCCCCCAGAGTATTCACAAAGGTTCTGGCTCCAGTGATAGCTTACTTCAGGCTACAAGGAATTCAAATCTATCCTTACTTGGACGACTGCCTGATTCTGGCTCAAGAAAAGGAAGACCTTCTACAGCATCTGGAACATGTTATAGCAGTGCTAAGATGCCTAGGGTATTCTGTGAACGAAATAAAGTCCAGTCTAGTACCCTCTCAAGACATGTGCTTTCTGGGTGTGAGACTGAATACAGCAGCCCAGATGGCCTTTTTAACCCCGGACAAACAAAAGAGTCTATCACTTTACTTCCATCAACTATCTCATCAGTCCGTGCTGACTGCAAGGACAGTCCTTCAAGCATTAGGGTCCATGGCATCTTGTATTCTGGTGCTTCCCAATGCCAAACTGCATATGAGGAAGCTACAATGGTATCTCAAAAATGTATGGACACAGCACTGCCAGGATTTGGACACTGTCATTCAAATAATACCTTGCCTTCAAAAAGAATTTTTGTGGTGGGCTCAGGAATGTCACCTAAACAAGGGACTCTCTGTGACCCGGCCAGAGGCGAGTCAGATTTTAACGACAGATGCCTCGGACATTGCTTGGGGAGCTCATCTACATGGAAAGTGGATACAAGACAAGTGGCCTGCCAGACTACAGCATCTACATATCAACATGAAGGAGATGTTGGCAGTCCAGTTTGCATTAATGGCTTTCAAGGAGTTACTTCTTCCAGGGCAGGTGTTGATTCTAACAGACAACACAACTGTCATGTGGTACATCAACAAACAAGGGGGAACACATTCTTATCCTCTATGCAGTCAAGCAATGATTTTATGGGAGACTGCGCTCAGCTTGCAACTAACTCTTCAGGCAAGGTTTCTGCCGGGAGCACAGAACTCCTTAGCAGATGTGTTAAGCAGACAAATCATGGATCCCCACGAGTGGAAACTGGATCTTCATGTATTTCAGAAATTGACAGTGTCATGGGGAACTCCAGACATAGATCTGTTCGCTTCTCCACTAAACCACCAGCTGCCAAAGTTTTGCAAAAAGGGGTTTCATCACACAGCTTGGAAAGTGGATGCTCTGTCTTTCAGTTGGAAAAATCTTCATGTGTATGCCTTTCCACCTCTGCCTCTTCTTCCAAAGGTGCTCTTAAAGGTCAGACAAGACAAGCCGAGGATGATTTTAATAGCTCCAGATTGGCCTCGGCAACACTGGTACCCACTACTAAGGAGTCTGGTAAGGAAGCCTCCATGGCCTTTACCTTTGATTCCACATCTGTTATCTCAGAAGGAAGGTCATCTGCTCAATGTCAAGCTTCACTCTCTTCATCTAACAGCCTGGCATATTCTGTGTTGAAACACAGCAGGTCTCAACTTCCTCAACAAGTTTTAAATGTGATTATGGAAGCTAGAAGACCTAGTACAAGGAAAGTGTACGCTGAAAAATGGAAGAGATTTTTATTTTGGAGTACAGCAAAGAATTTGGAGATTTCTGAGCCTAATTTGAGTGTGGCTCTTCAATATCTTACTGAGTTATTGGACAAAGGTTTGTCCTTCTCTTCCATTAAGATTCATGCTGCAGCAATTTCAGCTCACTATGATTGTGACCCACCATTGTTTTCGCATCCTTTGTTCAAGCAGTTTCTTAGAGGGGCAAAGAATATAAGACCCCCACGTAGAGCTCCTACTCCTGCTTGGGATCTCAATTTTGTGTTGGAAAAACTTACTCTACAACCTTTTGAGCCTGCAGCTACTGCTGAATTGAAATACTTGTCATGGAAGACTGCTTTTCTGTTGGCTATTACTTCTGCAAGAAGGGTGTCTGAGTTGCAGGCCCTTATGGCAGTAGAGCCCTTTTAGATTTTCCATAAGGATAGGGTATCATTACGTACTAATCCTTCTTTTATGCCTAAGGTGGTTTCTAGTGTGGCTTTAAACCAAACTATTCATTTGCCTACTTTTTATGCAGACCCCCAAAATAAAGGGGAAAAGATTTTGCACACTTTAGATGTGCACAGGCAATTGCGTTATTATTTGAGCAGGACTAAGGATTTTAGGCAGTCTCAGCAGTTGTTTGTTTCTTTTGCTTTGAGTTCTTAGGGCAAGCCTGTGTCAAAACAAACTATTTCTAGGTGGATTGGGTTTTGCATTGCATTTTGTTATTCCCATCATGGCAAGGAGATTCCAGCTGGGATTAGGCCTCATTCCACTAGGGCTACTGCCACTTCAACAGCATTTCTAAGGGGTGGCAACTAAGGATATTTTGGAGGCAGCTACTTGGAGTTCAGTGCATACTTTCTCTAAGCATTATCACCTTCCTCTCTACTCTAAGTCTAGGGCTGGTTTTGCCACAGCTATTTTGCAAGGCATGTTGTCAGCTCCTGCTTCTTTATGATTTGCCAGCCTCCCTTACCTCTGCTTTGGGATTCTACCCAATAGTTAGGACTGCAGCAATGTGGAGCGAAGAACATAGTACAGTTTTGTACCTACCATAAATGTAGATGTTCGAGGATCCACATTGCTGCAGTCCAATTTACCCTCCCTCCTTCCCCTCTGTGTTTAGGGGTGGTTGTGTAGGTGAGGTTATATGCTGATATTTTTGTATATATTGTACATATTTTTGGTGCAGGTATATTGGGACTTGTCTTTTTAGGGTCTTCTGACATCTGGGGCAAGAAAAGACTGAGGATATGGCGTCGGTCATGCGCATTAGTACCCTGACGTTCTGACGTCAGTCTAATGCGCCCTGACCGACGTCAGCCTTATACTTTGGTATTCGGGCCGACTGGACAGCGGACTACCCCAATAGTTAGGACTGCAGCAATGTGGATCCTCGAACATCTACATTTATGGTAGGTACAAAACTGTACTTTTTTCTCAGGTGATTGCTAGATGTAGTGATGATTTTTTTTTTGGCAGCAGTCTGGTACTACCCCAGAGCTAGGCAGGGTATATGACCTCATAGAGGACAAAATGCTCAATCCTGTAGCTCCTCCCATTACTTTTACTGTCCTTGGAAGATATTTATAAAGCTGTCTGCAATGCACCAGTATCCATTCCAGTAGTCCCTAAAAACCCTCAGAGAAAATATAGGGTCTCCTCAGATATAGTGTGTCTCTCTCCTCATTTGTTTGTTAACCTAACTGCAGTCGTCCCCAAATGCCTGCTCAGATAACATGTCTTTAGCTTCATCTAATCCAGTACACCATTAGAGGGAAAATGGTTAGATCTTCAGGACAAAATAATGCGTCTTTCTAGCAATGTAGCCTTTAGAATGTTAAATTGTCAAGTCTGCGTATGGAAATTTGTTTTACAGTGTGTGTATACAGTTTGGATGATTATTTCTAATTTGACTCCGGTTTTGGAACATGTTTTGAGAGGTGTGTTTGAATGTGCAGATACGGTATCAAGGAATGCTTCCTCTTTTGTTGTATTAAGACAGTATGCTTGGTTACATAATCAGAACTTCTCTAATAATTTAAAAGCTGAAGTGCTGAGTGCACTTTTAAGTTTGGAATTGGTGTTTGAGCCCTCTGTTACACAGACTGTCAAACAGTGGGATGATAGCAGCAAATTTAATGCATGGGGTATCTAGGATATTTCATTGCAGAACCCTCGGCATCCACATTTTTCCTAGTTAGACTTACTGACTTGTACAGATTCTGTATTCATTTGTTTGGAGGCCTGAGACAAGGTTGCATCCCTCCTTTCCTAGCTGGGCTGCAAATGGAACCTTCAAAAATCATTCCTCTCACCCTCTCAATGAATTGTTTACTTGGGGTGTTAGATATACACTGTAAAAATGATGGCCTTCCTGCCATAAGACAGTTCTGACTTGTCAGGGAATTTTCTTTGCTTTCTGTCTCCTAGACATTTCCTCAGCAAGAGAGTTCCTCAAAATTCTAAGGCTCATGGCATCAGTGATCCCCATGATGCCACTAGACAGACTACACATGAGAAAAAATCAGTGGTACCTAAAGAAATGTTGATCCCAAAGCCTTCATCCTTTGGATTTCCAGGTACTGGTACTGGGATCTTAGGAGGTTACTAGGCTAATGGCCCTGGGACCCTTACAAGCCTAGCCAAGAGTTTATCCCCAAAAAAGAAACTTCAGTTAGCACCCGTCGCTCCTGTCAGTGAGGGACACAGGTGGAACCCCTGGGACAAATCTATGGCTTCCCATCCACTCATCAAGGTTGTGCTTGAAGAGGTTCAGTGACTTATTCTGTTTGACATGTATGGGAAGTCTATTCCAGAGACTGGGCAGCTTCTGGGAGACAAACCTGTCCCTCCAACAAGTTTTGTTAATGTGGCATATTAGATTTAGGCCTTTTGAATGGGTAATGTGCGAGGAGTTTGACTTACAGATATGGAGCATCTCTAGTAGGGCAAGGTCCAAGATTGCTTTGCAGGCAAGACACAGATCACCTCTGAGCAAATCTGTATGATACCGTTTTATTGCGCTTTATTAAACAGGAACTGCAGTGGTGGAGGGACCAGCTGTCTCTGATTTCAGGACTTCTTTTCTCTCTTCCACTCCAGTCCAGTCTGCCCAGATGGACTCTTCATGTTTTGTGTAAGAAGCAGTGTCCATGGAAGTTCAAATGCAGGGTTTGTGAGGTTCTTGGAACACTCTAAAGAACATAAATGTAAACGATTTTGGCAGTGATTTATGCCTTAAAAATGTTCGACAAACACATTGCCTTGCTGGCATTCTGATAGTAGTGCCTTGCTGTCTTCCTCTGGCAGCCTTTTAAAGCTCAGAGTCCCTCTCGCTGCCTGTCTGTGAGTGTGATAGACCAATCACCTAGCAATACAGGGACTGCCTTATAGACCCAAAGACAGGACCCTGTAAGTTTTCTAGTGCCATAGTAATTGAAGGATCTGGATGTCTTGGAAGACTATTCCTTACCCTGGATCTCTTCAGCTGCTGAGCTCAGATAAGAAGCCCTTTTGGGTTTCATTTCCTCCCTTTGTTTTTTCTGTCAGTGTTTGAATAGTGTTTTCTACTGCTGCTGCTTTTTTTTGCTGGGGAAATTTTTAATAGGTCTGTTTTTTTTTTACTTTGCCTTCATGGGATATGGCTTATAATGTTTATTGTAAGCTGATTGATACTTTCTGGAGAATTTTATCCTTTCAAATGTGTTTTTTGGTCATTTGTGAATGTGTGAGTATCTGTATTAAGCCACGTTTCTACAGTTCCTCTCATTGCCTCGATCATCTTGAGCTGTGAGTTTAATTGTGTCTGTTTCTGTTGATTAAAAGCTTCATTTGGAAGTTTTGACAGGAAAACTTGCTGATTTTGTAGTTTTTTCCTTTGGTGTTAGGATTACTTGGGGTGATTGAGCAGGATTACAGTATTTTAAATTATTTTGTTTCTTTTAAGTCGTGAATTTGGTGCCATTTTGTTTGTTAATCATTTCTGATGAGATGTTTTTCATGAGTTAATACTTTATTTCTTATCCAAAACTGTTTTATGCAGTTTCTAATCATTTGTTTCTGATTTTCATTTTTTTTATAAAAATTGGGGGGCATTTGGCATGTATTTTTTACTTAACTGTATTTCTGAAACTGCTGTGATTCTATTTATGCAGAGTTAAGAATATAATCCCTGCAGAAATAGACTTTGTATTGATATTTAGAGGGAGAATAGTTTTATTTGGTCATTTTTACTGAGTTGACTGTGTAGCTGTTATTGATATTGCTCTAGTTAGCTTTTTGCCCCCTGACTTGATGGACTTGGAAACTGTGCCCCCCACCCTTTACCCCTTGTGCATTTAAAAAAACATAGAAATAAATCAAGAAATATGCCTCATCCTATGACTTGTGACTCCATAGTAGACTTGGTCAGGCTATTGAACCACTCATTTTCTTTTGCCTCCTGATATTCTGGGATGGTGGAAGTACCACAACTGTGAGTAACATGATGATCAGACACATCCTTCAGGACTGTACCATTTCCCGGTTCAGGTACAGAACTAAACCGTCTAGGTGCAGGAGAAGTCAGGGATACAGAATCTGGTGTGTGTGTGTGTGTGTGTGTGTGTGTGTGTGTGTGTGTGTGTGTGTGTGTGTGTGTGTCACCCCGAGGTTCTTCCACTAGTGTAGTGCATGCAGAAAGAGACAGATGACTTACCACATTGCAGGGCAACTGTCTCCATCTGTGTTTTCACCTGAGTTGGTGGCTATGGCTTTATCCATTATTCAGGCCATTGATTATGGGGTGCAAACCTGGTTTATGAGTAATGCCAGTGCTCCCACCTCCCCATTCAACTATCCAATGTTCTGTATTTTGAAGGGGATTCAAAATCTGGAGGTTTTGGCTGGGTCAGAGACTGACCAGTCAGTCTCCTGTGAGGTTGAATAGGTTCCAAAACCCAAAAAGATGTTTTCCTTTTCCCAAATGCGGACCAATTTTAGGGATGTATTCAGTTGGGAGCAGTCGTCTTCTTCCCTTGAGATCAGCAGAGTGTATCATTTTTTGGAGGGTGAAGCCCCAGACATGGCAATCTTCCCTCTGTTGATCTCAGTATTGGAGGATTTTTTTTAAAGAAAGCTGGCAATTCTCCTCTGCTGAATGAGACTGTGCCTAAAAATGTTTAGGAAATTCAGTGTGTGCTCGGACATGCCTGGTCTCCAAGTCTTCTTGTCTGCGGACTCTGGATCTGTGTCTCCAGCAACCTTTGCCTATAAAAAGATAATGTGTTCATCATGCCCAGTCCTTCAAGATAAACTAAGCAAGTGGCTAGGATCTCGGGGAAGGAAGCTGGCACAGTCCAGCATGGTAGATTTTAAAGTGTTTAACTACCAGTGTTTTATGTGGAAATTTGTTTTGAGATGTATGTATAGTTTAGATGAATTTGCTGCATTGTTTTCTTCTGAGCAAAAAGACTATGTGAAAGAGGTTGTTTCCAGTGTTTCTCAAGTGTCTAAACATGCTTTAGAGTGCCTTGGAGGGGGCCAGTACTGTTTCTAGAAATGCAGTGACTTAGATAGTGGTAAGGAGGTATGCTTGGTTGCAGAGCCAAAACTTTTCTGATGAGCCAAAAAATGAAATTTTGAATGTTTCACTTTATTCTGATTGTGTGCTTGGTAGAGCACCTAATCAAAATCATAAAACAGTGGGATGACAGAAGTAAACTGATGCAAGGGGTGTGTAAAATATTCGTTATTCCCAAGTCCCCCCCCCCCCCAACAAACAAAATCCCCAGCCAAATAAAAACCAAGGCACCAAAAGGAAATAGCAGGATGAGAACTCCAACAAACATAAAGAAGGGTTCCTTTCCAAAAAGTATAACCTCCCCTTTCCAATCTGTGACTGGAAGAAATGTATAGTTATCCCCTTTGGGAAAAAAACATGTACCCGTGAATTACCACTTAGGTGCCAGTACACTAAACACTGAAAGTGTGATAAGAGACTTAGGGACACAGGTGGACAGTGGTCTCAACTTCAATAACCACATCGCCACAACAGTCAGGAAATCCTTCTATGTGGCACACCTCATCACTAAGGGCTTTTCTTGCAGAAAAAAGGAGGTCATTGTCCCACTGTACTCATCCCTCATTAGACCCATCATAGAGTACAACACCCCGTTTGGTATGTACCTCACAAGACCTCTACAACAACTGGAAAAGCCGCAGAAACACCTCACTAAAAGAATCACAGGCCTAAAGCAGATGCCCCATGCTGACCATCTAAAAAAACTCCAGCTGTACTTTCACATATCGTCTACTCAGAGGTGATCTCTGCTTAACATACAGGCCATGTCAAACCCAGAGCTGTTAGACATGCTACACTTAAAGAAATTCCAATCCCTCAGAGCCACACGCTCCAGGGATCTAAACCTTGTCATCACAATGAACAAAACATGCTGGAGGGATAGGTTCCTGATCCAAAGACTCCCCAGACTCTGGAATAGACTACCCATACATGTCCAGCAGAGTGCCTCTTTGGCCCTCTTCAAAAGGAACCTTGACGATTGGATGGGAGATAGAAAATTCACCCTGGGGATTACATCAGTCGCCCTGCTAAACAGCGGTCCAGGGAAGTAAATATTGTGGGAAGAAATAGCCAGGGAATTCTTATGGCTAGACTTGTATAGGCCCTAGGGCTAATAGCCCAGTACCAGCTTATGAATCTATGATGAACCTTCCCAGGAGTGGCCAGCCTACAAAAATTACCCCAAGAGTGCAGCGACTACTCATATAAGAGGTCACAAAAGAACCTAGAACAACATCTAGAGAACTGCAGGCCTCACTTGCCACGGTTAAGGTCAGTGTTCATGACTCAACAATAATAGAGACTGGGCAAAAATGGCATGCATGGCAGAGTTCCAAGGCGAAAACCACTGCTGACCAAAAAGAACATAAAGGGCTCATCTCACTTATGCCAAAAACCATGTTGATGATCCCCCAGACTTTTGGGGTCTATATTAGATCAACGAACGCTTAAAAAAGCGAACACTGATCGATCAACCTTATGTAAGCGAAAGCTTACAATCTCGAACTGTCAGATCAGCGATTTTTTTTCCTAGCACACCAAACCAACAGAAATCCACACACATACACCTAAAATTTGACACCTAACCCTACAATAAACTATGCACACACCACTAACTATCCACTTATCTTAACCCAAACCCTAACCCTAAGGTCCGTCACTATCGCACACTCACCTCACGTGGTCCCTAACTCACCTAAACCTGCCCTAACGTCCACACAGTTGCACAAATACCTAACCCGAGCCCTAACCCTAACTCACCTAACCTACCCTAACACTCACATCCACATAATCGCACACTTACCTGAATTCGACCTGTAACTTTCCACCACAGCACTGAAAATACTGAAGCAACAGAAACGGACAACCAAATTCTTTCCCTAGGAAAAAATTTTGGTTTTTGTTGCTTCGATATTTTGAACATTCGCTAAAATAAGGTCGATCAATCAGCGTTCGCTTGTTTAAGCGTTCGCTGATCTAATAGAGACCCGACTTTTGGGAAAATATTCTGTGGACTGACTAAACAAATGTTGAACTTTTTGGGAGGTGTGCATCACATTACATCTGGCATAAAAGTAACACAGCATTTCAGAAAAAGAACATCAGGCCAGCAGTGAAACATTGTGGTGGTAGTGTGATGGTCTGGGGCTGCTTTACTGCTTCTTGACCTGGGCTATTTGCTGTGATTGATGGAACCATGAAATGTTCATCGTGTTTCACTGTTGCAGTCATTACACTTGGGTTATCCTGCTGGCAGGCTACCCTCAGTCGGCCTGAATTCCAAAGTCCTGGTCCAGCGTCGGTTGCTGCCGCCTCTTCCCTGACGTCAGTGCGCCAGGGGTATATAAGATGCAGCAGACGCCATTTTCTTCAGTCTTTCTTGCCGCGCGGTGCCTGAAGCAAAAGCAGTTCGCAGGTGCCGGTCGGCCGACTCCTGAAATTTTCGAAATAGAATTTCAGGACTGAAGTCTTCAATAAAGCTAAGTACCCCGTTGGGGAAACGTTTTCTTGCTCCAGACCGATGTCAGTAAAACTTAACAATTGTATTTCTTGTGGGAAGCAAATACCTCATAAGGATTTTCACTCTTACTGTATTCCTTGCCTAGGCCTTGACCACGACATTGCTAGTTGTCGGTTTTGTGCTAGATTCAACCAATGCACTATTAAGCGTCGGTTTGATTTTGCTTTACATTACTTTGGTCGAAGGTTTAACTACATAATGCCATTGGAACAACCGATGACCGGAATTCATAAAAAACGCAAAGACAAAGAAAAGGACAGGCCTCCGAGGTCCAAAACCGACAACGAAGCCTCTTCTAGGCCAGTCGCCGGTTCTCAGTGAGGCGCTTTCGCAGCCCCTGACACCCGCTACCTCAAAGCCACAGGCCGCTTCGGACTCCCACGTGGAGACAACTAGGCCTCTGGAAACTCAAGGTATTGGGCCTGCAGAAACTGTTCCCTCAGATGGGTCCTGAGCCGCTGAGCAGGCATCTGCTTCTGAGGGTGTTTTCAGACCTACACAGCTTGCTATCAAGTCTACTTCTGCAGCCAAGGCAAAGTCTAAAACACCATTAAAGACAAAGAAACAAGTACAGCATTCTCCTGGACAGTCATCCATGCCAAAGAAACAGATGCTTAAAATGGACGAGGACATAATTACTTTGATCAGGGGTTCCCATCCCCCTCCTGATAAAAAGCCTAGGCAAGACACTGACTATGAATCCTCTGACCAGGTTTCTATTTTTTCTGATTCCTTTTCAGAACAGGGATATTCTCTTCCTCCATATGAGGACTCTGATGCTGAAGAATCTATCCTTTCAGCCTCTCTTCCTGAGGATTACTCTTTTGGGGAAACTCTGCACACCATGAGGGAGCATTTTCATTGGGAGAGCCAGGATTATTCAGAATCCAAGAAAAGGCTCAGAGACTTTTTTACTGCCTCAGCACAGGCCCCTTGCTATCCCCCCTGTTCTAGATATTGTCGTTTATGTTTTTTCTGAATTCAGTTTGTCTCCTGATTCTTTACCCCCTGCTCCAGTCAAGCCAGATAGGTACTACAAGGTCCCAGACTCTCATACATTTCTTTATAAAAACCCTGCTGCTGACCCAGAACCAATTTCTCAGGGTCCCAAAGGGTGTCAAGGCTTCCACTGCAAAAAACCCTGTTCCCCCTGATAGGGATTCTAGAGCACTGGATAGATGGGGGAAAAAAGTTTACACTTCTGCTATTTAGCTGTAAGGGCTTTAAACTGCCAGTTTCACATACTTAAATATCAACAATACCTAATGTCTTTGCTAAAACAGAAAATGCTTACAAGCTCAGAATGCCCTGACAATAAGGAAATGCAGGATTTATTGCATGCAGCTGAACAAGTGGGAAAGCATACTCTGTAGGGTTGCCACCTTTTCAAATGGCCAAAGTGGGACATTTTTGGAACACATATCAGATTTTACAGGCCGACACATACCCGCAGCCAGTACAAAGGATAGAACTTTACTTTTTTGCCTAAATAAAAGCTTATTCTTGTAGCGGTTTAGTTGCTTATTCTGTTTCTTGTAGCATTTAGGTATTTTAGATACAGAAATAATTATTTTATGTAACTATTACATAACATATGGGACATAATTATGTCCTACAATCTCAGGACATTTGCCATTTTTAATATTTTTTGTCAGGACACGACTGCCCAAAGAGGGACTGTCCCTCACAAAGTGGGACAGGTGGTAACCCTAATACTCTGCAATGTGGTTTTGATTCATTAGAGGCTTCTTGCAGAGCCGCAGTTACAGGCTCTGTCATTCGAAGGCATGCTTGGTTAAAAGAACAAAGTTTACCTGATCATGTTAAAGCAAAATTATTGGATGCTCCATTACAGCATGATACTTTGTTTGGTGTTAAGGCAGAAGAGGTGTTAAAGAAAATGGAGGATAAAGCAAAATCAATGCAGACAGTAAAGGATTTCTTTACAGGTTCAACCACGTAGATTTAGCAGGAACTGGCCTTCTAAAAATTGGTCCTTTCCAGTGTCAGACAGGCCACAAAGAGGCAGATACAGACGCCCAAGAAGCAGATCTCAGCCTCAAGGCTCATACAGACCTAAACAATGGGATGCTTCAGCCCCCAAAGGTGAAGACAAATCAAATCACAACCTTTTAGGAAACAATCCCAATGACTTCCCTCTACAAAAGCCAAGCACTTACCTTTTGACAGCACCCTTAGGGGGAAAACTAGCACTTTTCTCACAAAATTGGCATATGATCACCCAGGACAAATGGGTACTGAATATTGTTTCTCAGGGTTACAGGTTCCACTTTCACACCCTACCAAGGTCAAAATGTATGCCAGACCTGCCACAAAACCAATGGGCAGAGGCACAAAAACAAATTTCTGCTCTCATGGACATGAGAGCTATTCAGAAAGTACCACAGCAAGAACAGGGGCAAGGATTTTACTCAAGACTTTTCCTGGTACCCAGAAAGGACAAGGCATGGAGACCAATACTGGACCTGTCAATTCTAAATACTTTCCTGGATGTTCCAAAATTCAAAATGTTGACACTGCAGCAGCTTCTACCCATGCTGGGCAAGAAGGCTTGGCTAGTTACGTTGGACCTCAGAGGCATACCTGCATGTCCCAATCAGACAATCTTGCAGAAGATACCTCAGATTCATAGCTGGCTCAATGCATTAATAATTCTCTGCACTGCCCTTTGGCTTATCTACTGCGCCCAGGGTCTTCACAAAATGCCTGGCACCAGTAATTGCATTTTGCAGACAAAAAGGAATTCAAATAGTATCCCTACTTGGACGACTGCCTTATTCAAGCAGAGAGCAAGGACATTCTACTAAAGCATCTGGCGTTTGTAAAAGAATTACTAATTTGCCTAGGGTACACAGTAAACAAAAAGAAATCAAAACTAGTGCCCTCTCAAGAGATACTATTCCTGGGTGCAAGCTTAAATACACCTGCCCAGATGGCTTATCTCATGCCAGACAAGCAAAGGCAACGGACTCATTACTTTCAAATGATGGCAACAAAGACCCGGCTACCTGCAAGAAAAATTTTGCAGGCTTTGGGCTTCATGGCATCTTGCATCCTGCTAATTCTATATGCAAGACTGCATATGAGGAAGCTACAGTGGTACCTAAAAAGTATTTTGACTCAACATTGCCACAGCCTGGAAACAATAACTCTTATTCCCTGCATGCAACTGGAGTTTCGATGGTGGGCACTGGCCTGTCACCACAACAAGGGACAGCCTTTCACTTTACCCACAGCCAGGCAGACACTAACAACAGATGCATCTGATTATGCCTGGGGGGGCACACATGACAGGAATATGTATTCAGGGCATGTGGCCCACGGAACAAAAGCATCTTCACATCAATCAAAAAGAGATGCTAGCTGTACAGAATGCCCTGACAGCCTTCAAAGACCTACTACATCCAGGACAGCTGTTACTAAAGACGGACAATACTACAGTTATGTGGTACATAAGCAAGGGGGCACACATTCCTACCCCCTCTGCAGACAAGCCATGATTTTGTGGAACACAGCACTGACCTGTCAAGTACATCTGCAGGCACAATTCCTGCCAGGAAAGGAAAATACTCTGGCAGACGAACTAAGCAAAAACCTCATGGACCCTCACGAGTGGAAACTAAATCCACAGGTCTTCAACATGATAACAAGGAAATGGGGATGCCCAGACATAGATCTCTTTGCCTCCCCTCACAACTACCAACTACAGAGATTCTGCACAAGGACTTGCCACTCACAAGCATGGAAAGTGGGATGCTCTGTCTTTCAGCTGGAAAACCGTAACAGTTTATGCCTTTCCACCACTGCCTCTCCTTCCCAAGGTGCTTCTAAAAGCCAGACAAGAGAAGCCAAAAATGATTTTGATTGCCCCAGACTGGCCACGCTAGCACTGGTACCCAATCCTAAAGAACTTGTCTCAAGGCCCAGCCTGGACTTTACCTCTAATGCCTCAACTTCTGACTCAACAAAACAATCAGATCCTGCACAGCCAACTCAGAACCTTAAATCTGGCTGCATGGCGGATAATATAGCCACTCAAAACACACCTCTCTCTAAAGCTGTTATGGATGTCGTTTTGGAAGCCAGGAGGCCCAGCACCAGGAAATCTTGCGCAGAAAAATGGAAGAGAGTCTGTGCTTGGAACTAGGCACAAGGACTTGAACCACTTGTTCCAAATATTCCTCAGATTTTACAATACCTAACTGAGATGTTGGACAAAGGCCTATCCTTCTCATCAATTAAGATCCATGCCTCTGCCATTTCAGCTCATTACAATACGGAACCTCCTATTTTCTCTCATCCACTGCTAAGACAGTGCCTCAGAGGGGCAAAAAACATAAGACACCCAAGGAGAGCACAGATACATACATGGGACCTCAACTTTGTCTTAGAAAAGCTCACACTACCTCCTTTTGAGCCAGCCAATACAGCAGACATAAAATTCTTATCATGGAAAACTGCTCTGCTTCTAGCAATAACTTCAGCAAGAAGAGTCTCAGAGTTACAGGCATTAATGGCAGTGGAACCTTTTATCATTTTTCATCCGGACAGGGTTTCTCTAAGGACAAACCCAACATTTATGCCAAAGGTAGTATCCAGTGTGGCTCTTAACCAAACCATTCATTTGCCAACATTTTATCCAAATCCCCAGAATAAAGGGGAGAGACTTCTGCACTCTTTGGACATACACAGGCAGCTACGCTTCTACTGGGACAAAACAAAAGCTTTCAGAAAAACTGAGCAACTGTTTGTGGCATATGCTGCAGTATCACAAGGAAAGGCTATCTCAAAGCAGACTATTTCAAAATGGATAGGACACTGTATTCGTTTCTGCTATGCACAGCATGTCAAGTCAGTGCCTAAGAATATTAGGCCACATTCTACCATGGCAGCAGCCACTTCAGCAGCCTTTCTCAGAGGAGTACCAACCAAGGAAATTTTGGAGGCTGCAACTTGGAGTTCAGTGCACACTTTTACCAAGCATACCTCTTTACTCTAAATCCAGAGCAGGCTTTGCCACTGCAGTTCTGCAGGGCCTCATAGCCTCTCCTAATCCTATTTAGACCCAGCCACCCTACCTCAGCTTTGGGATTCAACCCAAGTGTAATGACTGCAACAGTGAAACATGATGAACATAGTACAGTTGTGTACCTACCATAAATGTAGATGTTCGAGTGTATTCACTGTTGCAGTCCAGGTTACCCACCCTCCATCCCCCTTTCTTTGCTGGGACTTATCTATACTTCTCTATCCTATACTACCTATGCGGTGTATTTGCTTGTAGATGAAGGTATTGTTTTTATATTACTGTATGTTTTTATTAGCAACATGTATTGCCTACCTTCTTGGGGGCACCTGACATCTGGGGCAAGAAAAACTGAAGAAAATAGCGTTGGCTGCATCTTATATACCCCTGGCGCACTGACGCCAGGGAAGAGGCGACAGCAACTGACGCCGGACCAGGACTTTGGAATTCAGGCCGACTGAGGGTAGCCTGCCAGCAGGATAACCCAAGTGTAATGACTGCAACAGTGAATACACTCAAACATCTACATTTATGGTAGGCAGACAACTGTACTTTCTGCTCTCTACCAAAAAATCCTGAAGGAGAATGTCTGGCCATCAGTTCGTGACCTCAAGCTGAAGCGCACTTGGGATGTTCTTCGTGTTTCTCTGTTGCAGTCATCACATTTGGGTTATCTGTCTGCTGGTAGCCCTCAGCCGGCCTGAATACCAGAGTCTTGGGATTTCTGTGTCGGATGCTGTCGTTTCTTCTTGACGTCAGGTCGCCAGAGGTATAAAACATGCAGCCGACGCCATTACATCAGTCTTTCTTGCCGTGCGGTGCCCGAAGCAGAAGCAGTTCGCAAGTGCTGTTCGGCCGCCTCCTGAAATTTTCATTTTACGAGTTTCAGACCTGAAGTCTTCTAAAAGATAAGTACCCCATTTGGGGATCCTTTTTTCTTACTCTAATGATGTCAGAAAAAATTAATTGTCTTGGCTGTGGAAAGCAAATACCTTACAGAGATTTTCATTCTTACTGCGTCACCTCTTTAGGCCCAGACCACGACGTCCCTCGCTGTCGGTTTTGTGCCTTGTTCATTGCCCGAGCTATTCATCGTCAGGCAATTTTTGTAGCTAAATTCTTTTGCTCTATGTCTCCGTACTCCGAAATGGCTTCGATAAGCCATCGGACTACCAATCTTCCGAAAAAATGTAAGGATAAATACAGAGACAGACCGCATAGGTCCAAAACTGCCAACGACACTTCAGTTAAGCTAGTCGCCAGTGCACTGGTACTCAGTGAGGCGCTTCCACAGCCCCTGATACCAGCTTCTACTGATTCCCAGGCCTCTACTGAGGTCCATTTGGAGTCCGGTATGCCGCAAGATGCTTCTTCGACTATGGAACCTGCGAATGTCTCTACCTTGGATGGGTCCAGAGCCGCTGTGCAGGCACTGGCTTCTGAAGGTGTATTCAGGCCTTCCGATTTTTATATTAAACTGAAGACTTCATTTCAGACCAGAATTTCTCAGGCCTAAAATTCACACTACGCCTTGGAAACTGATGACCAAAGTGCATTCACAGGCCCACATGCCGCAAAAACAAATGCTTAGAATGGCTGAAGACCTCGTTACATTAATTAGGGGAAGTCAGCCTTCCCCCTCAGAGACCAAGAACTGATTTTCCTTCTGATTCTTCTGCTCAGTAATCGGATAACTCTGATCCTTCTGATTACCAGGACACACTCTTATCTTCCTGTGAGGAGTCTGATGCAGAGGATTCCATTCCCTGTATTTCCCTTCCAGAAGATTTTTCTTTTGATGAAACCATGCCTTACCCTTGGAGAGCATTTTCGCTGAGAGATCCAGGAATACTACTCAGTCCAAGAAGAGACTCGGGGAATTTTTAAACTTACCTCAGCACAGGCCTCTAGCTATCCCTCCTGTTCTGGAAATTGTACATGATGTTTTCTTGGAATCCACCCTTACCCCTGATACTTTGCCTCCAGCTCCCAGGAAACCTGACAAGTATATAAAGTACCTGACTCCCACAAATTCCTTTTTAAGAATCCTACTGTGGATACAGAGACCATTTCCCAGGGACCTAAAGGCATTATGGCTACAGCTACCAAAAATCTTAACCCTTCAGACAGGGATTCTAGGGCTTTAGACAGATGGGGTAAGAAGGTATACAACTCTGCTACTGTGGCCATTAGGGTTTAAATTGCCAGTTCATATGTTAAAGTATCAGCAGCATGTTATGTAGCTAATTAAACAGAAAGTTATGTTGATTCCTGACTGTGCAGAACACAAGATTTAATGCGTTCTGCTAACCAAGTTGGTAAACATACTTTGCAGTGTTGGTTTGATGCTTTAGAAGCATCTTGCTGGGCTGCTGTAACTGGGTCTGTTCTTAGAAGGCATGCTTGGCTTAAGGAACAAAACTTGACAGATCATGTCAAAGCAAAATTACTGGATGCACCTTTAGGAGGGAAACTTGCCCTGCATGCCAAAAACTGGGAATACATTACCCAAGACAGATGGGTCTTAAACATTGTTTCCCAGGGATACAGATTCCACTTCTACTCACTCCCAACCCTTAGGGGATGGCCAGCCCTCCCCCCAAATCAGTGGGCAGAGTCCCAAAAGCAAGTACTTTCTCTTCTCAGTATCAAGGCTATTCAGCCTGTCCCAGTAGAACAAAGGGGACAAGGCTTTTATTCCAAACTGTTTTGTGTGCCCAGAAAAGAAAACTCTTGGCGTCCTATCCTGGATCTGTCTATTCTCAACACCTTTCTGGTGGTTCCAAAATTCAAAATGCTAACTCTCCAACAGCTTCTTCCTGTGCTAGCCAAGCACTCCTGGCTAGCAACCCTAGACTTAAAAAAAGCTCCATCCCCATAAGGGAATCTTGCAGGAAATACCTACGCTTCAGAGCAGACTCTATGCACTATCAGTTCTCTGCACTTCCCTTTGGCTTATCTACTGTGCTCTGGGGTATTCACAAAGTGCCTAGCTCCAGCCATTGCATATTGCAGGCAGAGAAGAATTCAAATTTACCCATACTTGGACAATTGCCTGATTCAGGCGGACAGTCAGGAATTGCTGCTTCAGCACCTGGCATTTATAAAAGGGACTTCTAGCTTCACTGGGGTACACCATCAATGAAATGAAATCACAGCTGGTACCCAGCCAACAGATTGTATTCCTGGGAGCAAGCTTGAACACAATTTCCCAGATGGCATTCCTCACTCCAGAAAAACACATTTGACAAACTACTTCAATCTACTGGCCACCAACACCCAGCTATCTGCAAGAAAAATACTGCAAGCCCTAGGGTTCATGACCTCTTGCATTTTACTAATTCCATATGCAAGACTGCATATGAGGAAACTTCAGAGGTAACTAAAATGTCTCTAGTGTCAACATTCTCAGGACCTGGAAACAGTGATTCCTATCATTCCTTGTCTAAGGACAGATTTCCTTTGGTGGGCAGAGGCCTGCAACCACAACAAGGGACTTCCTTTCTCTCTACCCCCTGCCGCCCAAACTCTAACAACAGATGCATCAGACTATGCATGTGGGGCTCACATGGCAGGGCAGTGCATTCAGGGCAAGTGGAACCCAAAGCAAATGCACCTGCATATAAATCAAAAAGAAATGTTAGCTGTGCAGAATGCTCTGACAGCCTTCAAAGGCCTTATTCTTCCAGGACAACTATTGGTAAAGACAGACACCACAGTTATGTGGTACATAAGCAAGGGGGAACCCACTCGTACCCCCTCTGCAGACTAGCCATGGCTCTGTGGAACACAGCCTTGAACTGGCAGACGACCTAAGCAGACATCTCATGAACCCACATGAGTGGAAACTGGAGCCAAAGTTATTTAACATTCTGAGAAACAAATGGGGGAGCTCAGAGATAGACCTGTTTGCCTCCTTTCATATCTACCAATTGGACAAATTCTGCACAAGGACTCCCCACAGACAAGCTTGGAAAGTGGATGCCCTGTCTTCTACCTGGGAAAGCCTCTCAGTTTATGCCTTTCTCCCTCTGCCTCTCCTCTCGAAAGTTTTACCAAAGATCAAACAGGACAAACCAAGGACAATACTCATTGCACCAGACTGGCCACACCAATGCTGGTACCCTCTCTTGCGCAGTATGTCACTACTGGAACCATGGCACCTGCCTCAGACTCCTTCCCTAGTGTCCCAGCAGGAGGGCCAGATTCTGTACCCCCAGCTTCAAACCCTGAACCTGGCAGCCTGGCTAATTACCTGAGTTCTCTTATACCATCCCTTAGCAAACAGGTGCTGGATATGTCATCCTGGAGGCAAGGAGGCCTAGTACTGGAAAATCCTATGCTGAAAAGTGGAAAAGATTCTGTTCCTGGAGCCAGACTCAGGGAATGGGCACTACAGTGCCCAATTTACCCCATATTCTTCAATATTTAACAGAGATGATTCACAAGGGCCTTTCCTTCTCTTCCATTAAAATTTGTGCCTCAGCCATTTCAGCATATTATAATACTGAGCCCACCCCTCTTCTCACCCCCCTACTGAAACAATTCCTCAGAGGGGCCAAAAATGTAAGACCACAGAGGAAATCCCCTACTCCTGCCTGGGACCTTAACTTTGTATTGAAAAAGCTAACTCTACCTCCTTTTGAGCCAGCTGCAACTGCGGAGTTAAAATTCCTTACTTGAAAAACAGCCTTCCTCCTAGCCATTACTTCAGCAAGAAGGGTGTCTGAATTATGGGCCTTCATGGCAGTGGAGCCTTTCATCATCTTTCATGTGGACAGGGTGTCCCTCAAGACCAATCCTTCATTTATGCCCAAGGTGGTATCCAGTGTAGCCCTTAATCAGTTCATTCATTTGCCAACCTTCTTTTCTAATCCACAGAATAAAGGGGAACAAATACTGCACTCTTTGGACGTGCACAGACAACTTAAATTTTACTTGGACAGGACCAAGCCTCTCAGGAAATCTCTACTGCTGCTAGTTGCCTTTGCTGCAGGGGCAGAGGGGAAGGCCATTTCAAAACAAACCATTTCTAAGTATAAAGGTCATTGTATTCTTTTCTGCTATAAGCACCATGGAAAACCTACCCCACAGGGGATAAGACCCCATTTTACCAGGGCTGCATCTACTTCTACAGCCTTTCTCAGAGGTGTTCCTACCAGGGACATCCTAGAAGCTGCTACCTGGAGTTCTGTATATACCTTCACTTGCCAATTGTTCTCTAAATCCAGAGCTGGTTTTGCCACTGCAGTCTTGCAGGGCCTAATAGCTACTCCTAATGCTCAATAACTGCCTCTTCCCTTCCTTAGCTTTGGGAATCTACCCAAGTGTAATGACTGCAACAGTGAAACATGAAGAACATAGTACAGGTGTGTACACTTACCATAAATGTAGATGTTAGAGTGTATTCACTGTTGCAGTCCCTCCAGCCCCCTGACTTCTATTGGCTATACCTCTATTCTTGTTTACTATACTTGAGCTTTCTGGTGTATTTGCTTTTTGTTGGAGATGTAACTATATATTTAATTGCTTCCCATTATGGGGGCACCTGACATCTGGGGCAAGAAAAACTGATGTAATGGCGTCAGCTGCATGCTTTATACCCCTGACTACCTGGCGTCATGGAAGATGAGACAGCAACCGACGCAGGATCCAAGACTTTGATAATCTGGATGACTGAGGGCTACCTGCAAGCAGATAACCCAAATGTAATGACTGCAACAGTGAATACACTCAAACATCTACATTTATGGCAAGTGTAGACAACTGTAATTTATCGCAAACGCTTGATTGCAGTTGTTGCTGCTAAGGGTGGCACAACCAGTTATTAGGTTTAGGGGCAATTATTTTTTCACATAGGGCCACATAGGTTTGGATATTTTTTTCCCTTAATAAATAAAATCATCACTTAAAAATTGTATTTTGTGTTTACTTGGGTTATCTTTGTCTAAAATGTATAGTTGTTTGATAATCTGAAACATTTAAGTGTGACAAACATGCAAAAAAAAATAAGAAATCAGGAAGGGGGCAAATACTTTAAAGGGAGCTAATCTACAGCACGTTCTTTACCTAGATTTCAGAACCAAAATACTACTAGTAAACCTTTTCATTAATCTGTGGATGTTCTGTTGCATTAAATTTCAACTGCCATATGTATTCCTTTTTTCCAAGATATGCTTCCCAACCCCCATTCTTGTATTCTGGGGTACCCTTTCCAAAATAGAAAATAAAATATCTTAAAATTCCCACATCCCAAGGTGTTTGAGTAAGGCATTTTCACATCTTTCTTTGATACTGTATATGTATGTGTGTGTGTGTGTGTGTGTGTATATATATATATATATATATATATATATATATATTTATATATATATAATTTCTAGTTTGTTCTTTCTGTTATACCTACATAAAATGCTTCACATGATAAACATTGGGCTACATAGACCACACCTTTAGTGTTACAATTGTATCTATCCCTACATTGTATTACCCTGGAGTAATCTGCTATAACATTGCTACATTCCAAAATGTACCTACAGTGTTTATATGCTCCACACATTGACATTATCCCATTTCCAAATTCACCCTCCTTATTGCATCTCTTTTCCATAATAGTCTTCAAAATCATGTCTCGGTTAAACACAAATTTAGGTGCAGTTACCAACCTGATATAATAAATAAAACCCCAAAAAACTCCCTTCCAGTTCTTTAAAATAATATCTTTAATTTCAGTGTTCATTCCATTATAAGTCAGTATACAAACACCGTCTTAAAGTCTTCACTGTTTCTGTTGATACCACTCTTATAACCTTTCCCTCCTAATAGCGGACAAAACCTTCCAGTCCTAGCCCTTGATTCTTTGTCCGTTACATCTTGAACAAATCTCCTTGTATAACCACAATCCAAAAACATTTTACTCAATTGTTCCATCCCATGTTTAAAATCTTTGTCTTCTGATGTCATCCTAGGCAGCCTCACAAATTGACCTTTAACCGGATTTCTTTTTTGCCACATTGAGTGAGCACTTGTGAAGTGCAAATAACTATTGGACCAAATGGCCTTCTGAAAAATATTTGATTTAAATCTCTCTCTCACAATCCTTACTAAAAGTAAAATATAAGTAATTAATTTTCTCAGAATCATAATCTATAATAAACTAAAAATTGTGTTACATGATTAATATAATAATAAAATTCCTTTAGTTGATCATGGGTCCCTTTCCATAAAATTAATATGTCATCAAGGAATCAAAAATCTGTTAAAATATATTCATAATCATTACTAAATATAATTCCTTTCCTAGTACCATAGAACAGTATAGCCACCCCTCTCTTTTGCCTCTAGTAATCACCCTCAAAATATGTATTATTATTTATTAAAATGTTTTCCGTCATTTCAGCTACAAGATTCACAGAGTCTTGGTTCATATTAGTGCCTATATATAACGCCTCCTGAAACCACTCAAGTCCTTCCTCATGTGGTATAACTTAAAAATGGTCCTTAACATCCATGGTGAGAAATATCAATGTCTTGTCAAAATCCACAAGATCATGGAAAGGAGGGAGCTGAATGCAGTGTGCTACCCACAGTAGACAGTAAAAAAAAAAAACAGTGAGTGATGACAAAGAGACCTTGATATATAGTTGAATCAGCCCTTTTCGCTTAAGAACTTGCTGAATGCTGACAAGGAAATTCAAGAGGCAAGACTGCCTTTCTGATAAAATTAAGAAATCTGAAAAATTATTAAAAAAGTTAAGGGGTTACAGCTGGATAATGTTTTCATTAAAGAATGCATTAAGGTTGAACATGTGCCAGAAGAGTTAAGGATATGGAAATAATTTGAATGGATTAGAACAAGGCTCCATTTCATATCATGACCTGGAATCATTTGAACTGTCTTGAAATATATGGCATTATTGATTAGGGACACTAAAAGGGAAGTAATTCTTTGAAGATACTCACAAGGAAATTATTGTTGATTTATTATTTTAAATGTGTGGATTATCTTACAAATTATGTGTTTAGGAGGACTACAGTATACTGTAATGAAATGTTTAAACCGAAGGAGAGAAAATTTTTTAGGGGCAAAAGAGCAGACCCTACGATAGCAAATAAGCATACGCAGTACCTAGAGGGATGGGTAATTTAAGTGAAATTGTGTGATCTGATGTCAATTTTCATTCATTCCTCAACAACTGAGTTCATATCCAACCCTTGTGTATGACTGCAATTATTTTCTGCTCATGGCTACTAACAATCTCTCGTGCTCCTCCCTTACTCAATGCTCTATCCCCTAACATACCTCAGATCTCGTTAGCTGCTTTCGCGTTCGGACGAGGTCACTGTGAGCTCTTGAACTTGGTATTCAAAATTAGAGATGTCATATTATTATTATTATTATTATTATTATTATTATTATTATTATTATTATTATTATTATTATTATTTCTCTAATTACTTTTTTCTGTAGTTGATATATTCCTTCCTTCATACACATTAGTGTAATTCTTTCTACCATTGTTGGTAAACTTCTTTTTCTACATCTATCCCATTTTATACCCTAGTTTGGTCTTCCATACCATGATTGGTATCTCCTTTTCTATCTTTAAAAAAAACATAGCTTTATTTTTCTTCCTTAATCCTGCCTATAAAATGCCTGTAAAACCACCTGGTTTTAAAAAGGGCCACAAGTGCGCTCACAAGTTACTGCTCTCTGATGCTCATGCCTTATGCATTTATTGTCTAGACCCTGAGCCTCTTCAAAAAGACTGACACATTTATAAATTTTTAATCCTTGGGCTATATTGGACCATAAGAACAAGCTCATTTTAAAAGGCTTGCTTCCTTCAACCTTCTCAGAGACTTTATCTGGAGCTCAACCCTGCAAACCTGTGTCTGAGGAACAGTCCAAAAAGCCTTTACATCTGTCAGGCTCCCTCCACCCCTTCTTCAGATCTGCTGGTGGAGCCTTTAGAGAAGGAACTTAAGAACTCTGATCCGAAAACTGCTCCTTCACCGAAGCAGGCATCAGACACGAAATTGGCTTCCTTGGATCCTGGATTGTTAGATATGAAGCTTTTACCTAGGACCAGATATTCTCTCTCCATTGATCTGGAACCCTCTCGGGTCCCGTCTCCATATTTAGTCTCTTGCTTTCATTCCAGGACTCCCTGTGTGGCCTCATCCATCTCATTCCTCCAGAAGTCTGACCGAAGCTGATGGGATAGAATGATGAAGTTTCTCTCGGCACAGATTCAGATGGGAATTCTTCCGGCTCCTACCCCTTCAGGTCAGGAAGCCCTTCACAGATGTTATTTGTGTTTCACTGTTGCAGTCATTACATTTGGGGTTATCTGCCTGCAGGTAGCCCTCAGCTTGCCTGAATACCAGAGTCTTGGATTCTTGCGTCGGATGCTCTCTCTTCTTTCATGACGTCAGGTCATCAGGGGTATAAAACATGCAGCCGACTCCATTTCATCAGTCTTTCTTGCCGCGCGGTGGCCGAAGCAGAAACAGTTCTCGTGTCGGTCGGCCGACTCCTGAAATTTTCGTTTTCGAGTTTCAGAAGCAAAGTTTTCAAAAAAGCCAAGTACCCCGTTGGGGATCCTTTTTCTTGCTCTTATCTGATGTCAGTAAAAGTTAACAATTGTCTTACCTGTGGAAACAAATACCTCATAAAGATTTTCATTCGTACTGCATTCCTTGCTTAGGCCCAGACCACGACATCCCTCGCTGTTGGTTTTGTGCTTTATTCAACCCCCGAACTATTCGTTATCTGTCTATTTTTGCAGCAAATTGTTTTGGTACTCGGTATAACTATCCAGAAATGGCTTCGGTAAGCCATCCGATTACCGATATTCTGAAAAATCGTAACGATAAAGACAGAGACAGACCGCATAGGTCCAAAACTGCCGACGATGCTTCCGTTAAGCTAGTCACAAGTCCACTGGTACTCAGTGAGGCGCTTTCTCAGCCCCTAATACCTGCTACTTCAGATTTGCAGGCCTGTACTGAGACCCATTCGGAGTCCAGTATGCCGCGAGATGTTTTGTCGATTATGGAACCTGCAGATGTCTCTACCTTGAATGGGTCCAGAGCCACTGTGCAGGCACCGGCTTCTGAGAGTGTATTCAGGCCTACAGACTTGCATTTTAAACCGACGCCATCTTCTTCATCCAGGCCTAAAACTCGACCCACGCCTAGAAAACTGACTTCCAAACTGCATGGTCAGGCCCATATGCCTAAAAAACATGCTTAGAATGGCTGAAGACCTTATTACTTTAATTGGGGGAAGCCAGCCTTCCCCCTCTAAGAGACCTAGAACTGATTTTCCTTCTGATTCTTCTGATCAGGATTTTGATATTTCTCTTTCTTCTGATTACCAGGATTTGCCCTTATCTACCTCTGAAGATTCTGATGCAGAGGATTCCAATCCGTCTGCTTCCCCTCCAGATTTTTCTTTTGGTGAAACCTTGCGCACACTAGGGAGCATTTCTGCTGGGAAATCTAGGATTTCTCTGACTCCAAAAAGAGGCTTAGGGAATTCTTACTCTTTTCTCAACACAGGCCTTTAGCTACCCCTCCTATTCTGGATATTGTAGATGCTTTCTTGGAATCTAGCCTGTTCCCAGACACTTTACCTCTAGCTCCCAGAAAACCTGACAGGTATTACAGAGTTACCTGACTCTCACAAGTTCATCTTCAAGAATCCTTCTGCGGATCCAGAGACCATTTCCCAAGGTCCAAAGGGCATTAAGGCGTTTGCTGCCAAAAATCCTACCCCTTCTGATAGAGATTCTAGAGCCTTGGACAGATGGGGAAAGAAAGTATACACTTCTGCTACTTTGGCCATTAGGGCTTTAAATTGCCAGTTTCATATGTTAAAGTACCGGCAGCATATTATGGGACTACTTAAAGGAAAACTCCGGGCTCGAACACTATACGACTCAACTGCAGGTGTTTCTTTAGCCCAGGTGTTTCTTTACCCCTGTAAACTTCCAGCCATCTGTGGTTTTCAGAATGCAACAAGAAGTTAGTTAGTTCTACATATCTCACTTTCCCTAGCGTAGTTCAGGAAACCCATCCCCCATTCTTTAGTATCGTATCCTTTGAGTTGGAATAGGTCTCCCCAGTTGTGACGTACCTTCGACACAGTCAAATCAGTAGTTCCCTCTCCTGCTGATCCACCCACACTGTGACGTCGACATTAACTAGGATGGCCCGTTTATCAGCTAATTATAAAGGTCTGCATTACTTTGTTGTAGAACTCTATATTTCATCCACTGTTTCCTTCCGGAGTAAAAGCAGTATTGGATCAAGAGTTTCCTCCAGCTAATCTGCAGGCAAAGTCCACAGAGAAATACATTACTTGCTAACTGTATGGGTAAGTACGCTACATACAAATTTCTGCCGCAAACTAATTGTTATGCCTTGTTGTGGGTCTGTGCTGCAATGCTCACAGTATTTTCCTGGTTTTGTTTTACCATAGGTTCTTTCAGTCCATGCTGTCTCCAATCACCCTGCTGCAGTGTGTGCATGTATTTGTATGAGTGTTTCTTCCTGCATGTGTGCAAGCGAAGCATGACTGAAAGCAGTATGTATGTGTGAATGTTGAAAATTCTGTCTTTGACTGTATGAGAGAGAGTGAGCAATGTTTGTGTGTGTTTTTGCATGTGTGAATGTTGAACAGACCGTAACCCCGAGTATATGAGAGAGAGAGAGTTGCCGAGGTATGAGAAAATGAATAGTGCGTGCCTGAAACCAGTATGCCTCAGTGTGTCTGTGTGTATGAGAGATGAGGGGGGGGTGTTACATGCATCTGAACATCTGTGAAGTCTGTCTGAAAACAAGAGCATCCATT
The DNA here is from genome assembly GCF_019279795.1 of Protopterus annectens. Lineage (NCBI taxonomy): Eukaryota > Metazoa > Chordata > Ceratodontiformes > Protopteridae > Protopterus > Protopterus annectens. The sequence goes on from NC_056730.1 coordinate 424,809,444, forward strand.
TCTTTTTTTTTTTTTTTAATCCTTTCACTACTTGTTTCATCCATTTAGCTGCACGGTATACATCTAACTGTAATAAGCTGATCGCTTACAATGTATCGATCGGCTTATTACAGTCAATTCCTTTTTATTTTTCCCGGGCTCTAATTGAGGAGGTGGGATGCTGCCAATAGTTGTGCCATGCATCTGTTTAGTGTGCTGGAAGGAAGGAGCATCCACTATTTTTTTTTTCTCTTGAGTCATTTTCTCCTTTCACTAAATACTTCTGCCACTGGCATTTATCTGCGCCGTTTTATCCTTCACTAATTTTTTTCAGCAATTTAGCTGTGCCGTATAGATCTAAATGTAATAAGCCGATCGCTTACATTGTATCGATCAGCTTATTACACTGAAGTCTCTTTTTTTGTGGTCTCTTGCTGAGAGGGTGTTGTGCTGCCAGTAGTTTTGTAACTATCAACTTTTGCCCCCAACTTGCAGGACAATATGGACGTTCCTGCAAAAAGCTGTAGAGTCAAGTGGTTTTCAGGTGGTGTTTTGCTTTGTGTATGTATATGTTTGAGTGTGTTTCTCCTGATTGCATGTGGGTTCGTGAATGCATGCGTGAAGGCAGAATGTCTGTGTGTGTGAATGCAGAAGAGACTGTGTAAGCATGTGTTTGTGTATGAGACAGCGATGTGTGTGTGTTGCAGAGAGCGATGCAGAAGAGCATGAATAGTGCGTGCGAGAAAACAATGTGTGTGTCTGTGTGAATGCATAACATGCTGTGTATGCGTGAATGAGAGAGAGTAATGCAGGAGAGAAAAAAGGCAAGTGCTTGTGTGAAAGCAGTATGTGTGCCTGTGTGAATGCAGAATAGGGTTTGCATGCGTGTATATGAGAGAGACTAGGCGATGTTTGGGATACTGAACAGTGCGTGGGTGAAAAGGAAAATGTGTGTGTGTGTGTGTGTGTGTGTGTGTGAGAATGCTGAACAGACTATGTCTGTGAATGTATATGAACGAGAGAGTTGCCAGTGGTTGAGAAAATGAATGATGTGTGTCTGGAAGCAGAATGTCTGCGTGTGTCTGTGTGTATGAGAGATGGGGGGCATCCATCTGGCCATTTATTTAGTCTGCACGAAAGTGCACCATTGTCTCTCTTTTTTTTTTTTTTTTTTTTTTTTTTCATTTACCGAAAATTTAAAGTTTGCATCAGCCACTGCAGCTAAGAGCAGTGGGCTGTACATAGAACTGTAATAAGTCAATCACTTACAATGTATTGATCGGCTTATTACAGTGAAGTTCTTGAATTTTTTTTTTTTCAGTAGCTCTTGCTGAGGGGGTGTGGTGCTGGATCATACCACAACTCTCAACCTCTTACAACCCAAAATCTGGACAATGCCACAAATATTGGGGGGGGGGGGGTGAGAGGCAAAGCCTGACATTATGGGGGGAAGAGGCCCAAAAATAGGGACAAATTTTAAATGTTCTTCTGATTCACTTAAAAAGTTGATAGAATAACAGGATTTGTGATTCCATGTATTTTCTGAAGGATGTGAAGTTTGAAACTCAAATGCATGTCATTATTTAGTGACTTTAGTTCTAGTATCATCGCAGTGATTTGTCAAACAAATGGAATTTTTATGAACAAGGCAAAAATATGGCTCAAAAAAATGGACATTCTGCCAAAATCTGTACAGTTGAGAGAGATGAGTCCTACTCTCCTCACCAGATGTAGTTTGTTTCAGATATTTTTCAGTACAGCTAGAATTATCCAGTCATAGGTTCATAGGTTTATACTAGGCTATCTGCCCTAAGGCATTTATAAGCCTAGCCCAAATTTTTGTGGCTTACGCCACCCCTTATATGTGGCCATTAGTTTGTTGTGCCTCTGTCCAGCAGTGACACAGAGATGATTCCCGGGGTAAACCTACGATCTCCCATCCACAGGTCTAGATTTCTCTTGAACAGAGTCAGTGAGGTGCTCTGCCTCACATGGACCGGGATTTTATTCCACAGCATAGGGAGTCTCTGAGTGATAAATCTATCCCCCCAGCACGTCCTATTTATATCCGTGCTAAGGTTTAAGTCGCTTGCTCTAGTGGTTTTGGTGGATTTGGATTTTTTGAGGTGGAGCATGTCCATTAATTCCGGGTTGGACATGGCCTTGTATGTCAGGCACATGTCACCTCTGAGCAGACGGTATGCGACTGAATAGAGCTGGAGTTTCTTCAATCTGGCAGCATATGACAGATTTTGGAGTCCCTTTATCCTTTTGGTGAGGAACTTTTGGGGTCTCTCCAATTGCTGCAGATGTCGGGTGAGATACATCCCGAATGGGGCATTGTACTCGATCATTGGTCTGATAAGTGAAGAGTACAGGGGAACAATGACCTCACTATATCTGGATGTGAATCCCTTCATGATCAGGTGGGCAATGTAGAAGGTCTTTCTAACCACTTTAGCAATGTGAGTGTCAAAAGAAAGGCCACTGTCAACCTGGGTCCCCAGGTCCCTGATAACCTCTTCTGTGCTTAGTGGATTGCCACCTATATGGTAGCTTGGGGTTACCTTGTTTTTCCCGAAGGGTATGACTATACATTTTTGGCGTTTAACTTCAGGCCATGGCTCTGGCACCAGCTATCTGTTTCCGCGAGTCCCTTCTGAAGGATATCCGTGTCCGATGCACTTTCCACTATGGCCCAGTTTGCAGTCGTCTGCAAACTTTGTCAGCCAAAGTCCTCCCATGTTGGCCTGTACTTCTGAGAAGTAGATGCCAAACAATAGGGGCCAAGGACCGAGCCCTGTGGGACACCACTTGTGACCGGCTTGGAGTCTGACACAGCGCCAGCAACTCTAACCCTGTGGGTTCTGTCCTTAAGCCAGTTTGCAACCCATCTTGTGACATATGGGTTTACATTTAAGCTGGTAAGTTTTTCTACAATACCAGAGTGGGGTATTGTGTCGAAAGCCTTTGCAAGGTCAAGGTAGGCTGTATGGACTGCCTTTCCCTCATCAATGGCCTTGGTGACTGTTTCGAAGAAGTCGACCAAGTTCAAAAGGCATGATCTTCCCTTGACAAAGCCAAACTGGGTCGGGTCCAATGTCTGCAAGTCCCCTATATCTTTGTTTATGAGCTCCATTATGATCCTCTCCATAGCTTTGCAGACTAGACTTGTTAAGCTTATGGGGCGGTAATTACCAGGGTCCGTGGCGCGCCTTTGTGGAGTGGGACCACAGTTGCCGTCGCCACTCCTTGGGCACGTATCCTGTGGTAAGGCTGAGATTAAACAGCTGCCTTATCTGCGGGTTTAATTCCTCATTTAGCTCGTGTAGCACACAGCCGGGGACACCATCCGGTCCCATTGATGCTGTGTTTTAGCTTTAGAGAGAGCAGCTTTCACCTGCGCATTTGAGATGTCCGGGAGGCTACACTCGGCTGGGATAGTTATCTCTCCTTTAGCGGGGGAGAGGGGGTGAAGTTTGCACTGAACCTGTCTGCCAGTATGTTGGCAATGTCTGTGGGTTCAGTGATTTTTGTATCATTTTGGACTAATTCTGAGCATATCTGGGAGTTTCCACCCAGGTTCCTAACATAGCTGAAAAAGGCCTTATGATTGTCCTTTGAATCCATGGCAATTTTCTCTCAAAATTGGCCTTAGTTGATTTTATGAGTGCTCGTATTTTTTACTAATAATGATCAGGGTGACTTCCCTTTTATGGATTTTGTTCTATCATGTAATAGCTTTCTCCTCTTATTGTAAAGTTTGTTAATGGCTGGGGTCCACCAGACTGGACGTTTGCCCTTTGTGGAAAGAGTCTTGGTTTTATTTGGGATTGCCTGATCCATGCAGTCCTGGAGGTGTTCATAGAAGGCATTTGTAAGGGCTTCCAGCTTGGGTTGTGGTTTCCTCTGGCTCAGGGGCCTTGAAGGATACCACACCAGTCTTGAGTAGTGTGAAGTTTGCTTTAGAAGTTCTTCACTATGGTCTTTTTGTTTGGGGTGGGGCGGGATGTGGATTTCCAGTGAGATTAGTTTATGATCAGATATCACCAATGAGGGATATACTTCCGGTGTGGAGCATTTTGTCCCCATGTTTGTGACAATGAGATCTAGTATATTTTCTCCTCTCGTGGGAACAGTGACTAGCTGTTCCATGGCATTTGAATTTATGAACTCCAGGAACCGTTGGGCTAGAAAGTTAGGGCTTGAGTAATGTTCCCAGTCTATATTCGGGTAGTTGAAGTCACCCAATATGATGGTGTTTGGAGATACATTTATACCCTCCAGTGTCTTCAGGAAGGCTGTGTGGGGTTCCTGAGTTTGAGAGGGTGGCCTGTAGCATGCTACAATTTGTAGAGCAGTTTTGCCTATGGTTAGTTGCACCTGGATGGTTTCCGAAGCTTCGTGCGTTGCCACCAACCTGGAGGTGTGGGTATCCTTTATGAATATGGATACACCCCCTCCTTTTGTGGTGTGGTCATCATATGGCACTCCAGTGCCATAGGAAGGGAGGTGTGATGACAATACCTGATTCAGGTGTCAACATGGAAGGGTGCTTATAACCTGTAATTAAGGGATCATGTGGTACACATTATATGGAGACATGATTTTCAAACTGATTTTTTTAAAGGTAGTACCTTTAAAAAATAACAGAAGCTTGAGAGCTAGACGGTCTATAATGTTACACAATAAGCAGCTGATATGGGATCTTGGTTTAATATCTGAAGGATGTTGGTATGAAAATAGGTTTAGTACATAATGATTGCATTTCTTTGTAAGGATCTCTAAACTGTACTTTTATAATATGTGAGTGTGTGTGTGTGTGTGTGGGGGGGGCAGCAAATGTCTTTGTTACCCAGGATGTCAAATCCCTTTGCTATAGCTGTGGGGGCTTCACAATGTTTCCGTTTTGTTTTTCATGTGAGACAAAGCAACCCATACCTCATGCAGTCTGATTTAGTACCTATACTCCCTTAATTAAAATAGTTAACTAGGGGGTCACAAAACTGCACCACAGAAGGATGTCATGGAGCTCCAGTACACCTGGTGCCTGGACACAACTGTGGACATTACTCATGTTTTGGTGTACACATACTGCTGTTTGGTGATGATCAGGCTAGACTGCTGAAGCTCCATTCACAGTAGTATATGAAGAATCGAAATGAGCATAGCATCATAGGAAGTTACTAGGGTATTGGCCCTGAGGCCCTTACAAGCCTAGCCAAAAATTTAGCCCATGTTGCAACAAGTCAGGACCCTGTGTCACTGTCCAGCGGGGCATAGGTTGAATCTCAGGGGTGTATTTTCTGTTCCGCATCCAGTTATCGAAGGGCTTGGCCAGGTCAAAGTATGAGGTGTGCACAGCCTTCCCCTCGTCTATGGCCTTAGTGACTGTCTCAAAGAAGTCCACCAAATTTAACAGGCATGACCTCCCCTTGACAAAACCAAACTATGTCAGATCAAGTGTCTGGATGTTGCCAATGTCCTTGTTAATGAGCTCCAGGATAATCTGCTCCATGGCTTTGCAGATCAGGCTAGTTAGGCTGATGGGTCTATAATTTCCTGGTCAGTGTGCACTCCACCTTTGAGCAAAGGAATGAAAATAGCTGTCCTCCACTTGGCTGGGACGAAGCCGGTACTCGGGCTTTGGTTGAATAGGGTGCTTAATGGTGCTGCAAGTTTCTGCCCGAGTTCATGTTGATAGAATACAATGTTTTGCATTAGCCTGTGTGTCATGATGAAGCCATCCTCCAGTGGACTAAAATTCTTTATTTCTAATGGCTGAAATTTTCAGATCTCTGATGGTGTCCTGGTTGCAGCTGCTTAGATGATGTCTCCTGTATAACTGTCTTGATACTTTTTTGTTGTTTGTTTGTTTTATCTGCTTAGGGGATTTATCTGGTATAACTGTCTTGATGCTTTTTTCCAAAACTTTCCATGCGCTGATATTCCCCACAGTCATGGCTAGTGGTGGTACATGATGGTACGATCAGCACCAGTATGCAATGCTGCTGGGGTGATGTTTATAGAGCTTTCAGGTTCTTTATGAAATATTCTAGTTTGCTGCTCTTTTCAGTATCCCTATGTGCACCAGAGTGCTATGCTTATAGTCAGTCATAGTACTCCCATGTAAGGAAAGCCACACAATAAAGACTCTTTACCACAGATGAGGAATGATATTTCTGATTATAGTGTCTGGACCATAAATCAACCATTTTAAGTTCCTGCACTGTTAGGGATAGTCCCTTCATTTGTTGCTAGTTTATTTGTATATTTTGGTAATATTAATACAAGACGTACAGCTACAGACTCTTCCGCCATTCCCAGCATGTTCACAAGTACTTGATTGTTTTTTTTTTCTTTCCCAAATGCCGACATCCAGGATCCACTATGTATAATGTAAGCCTGCCTGGAAAGAACTATTGTATGAAATATCTTTTGATTGTATATCTACTACTGTATAAAATTGTTTGTTGTGGAGCTTTTCTCCCCGGGCCTCTGCTGTAAATGGACCTAGTTCCAGTCGGACTTTCCCAGTAAACAAAAGTAAAATAAATAAACATTTCTCCCCTCTTTTTCTGTCAGTACATGTTCTTGACTAGGTCAGAAGCATGTTAGCAGAGTATGGCTATTACTTACTGTTTATTGTGTCAATGATTATTCTTTCCATGGCTGTACATGTGAGACTAGTCAAGCTTATGGATCGTTAGTTTCCCCAAGTCCAGGGATGGCACTCCCTTGTCAGAGGCATAACAGCTGCACTTGGCATTCAGGCACAATTGTTGCAGTGCTTTGGCTTTGAAAAACGCATTGAGGACATATTCCTTACTGATAGCTGAGGGACCTGTAGTTGGTGGTATTTCCTGAGATCGGTGTCTGGGGGAGGAAAGCAGGGTAAATTCGGACCTGAGTTTATCAGCCATTAGATTTGCTGCATCTTCAGAGAAATAGGGCTTTTAAGCCTATCTGTCTATGGTTGATTTTTGAGGCCCTGGATTCTCTTGGTGATGAACCTCTGATGGTGTCCTGGTAAAAGGAGGTTTGCAAATATTTACGTAAGGGCGTTTCCTGGTTTTGCAAGGGAGACTGGGTTAGGTCCGATTAGTATGTTGTCCGAAGTTTCTTGTGCTTTCTAAGCTTTATTTCCCATATTAGCTTCCTTCCCTTGTTTGAATGTTGTACTTTTCTTGTGCTGCACTTTTTGCTTTACTTTTGAGTTAAATGCAGGGTACTCAAAAAGTTAGCATAGTCGCATCAAGGAAATCAAAACAAATTAGAGAGAGGAATCTGGCAAGTTGTGAGCTGCAGACTGAGCCATGGCAGCCTCTTCTTTACAATCTCCTTATCTATATCCTTAATATTTATATGAACATACCACTAAACATTCAAAGGTTCTCATTGTCTGTATAAATTAGCATCCATCACCAAATGTTACTGTTTTTTCACAATCTTGATTTCTCATACTGGGCCTTTTTGTAAACCTGTTCTACAGTGTCTATCTACCTGCCTTATATACTACACTAATTTGCATAAATGCTTGTATTTACGTCTTTGCATTATTGATTTATTGCTTTGTACTTGTACTGTGCTCTTGTATAAAAAGAGTCACATTGAGAGCTTTTCTCCTCTTGACTCCAGTGAAAGTAGATTCTTCCCAGTTGGATACTTCCAGCTAAATAAATAAAAATGACTCGCTGAATGAATGACTACATGTTGTTCTTATTTCTTTGGGTTACATCTGTGAGCCAGTTTGCAACCCACCTAGTGATAGAGGGATTGGTGCTTAGCTTAGTGAGCTTTTCTATTATTCCAAAGTTTAGTTAGTACAGCTGAGAATTGGATGCTGCAGTCCTCATGTTACTGAAGGTTGTAAGCCTCCTAACTGATGTTTTGTGCAAAATTCACAGATTTCCTTCTTAGTTTTGGAAACACCATAGCATAACTTGTTTGTTTGCGTCTTTCGACTTTTCCCGGTTAGGGGTTGCCACAGCAGAACTCCGGTCCGCTAATGATTGGCAGTAGATTTTTACGTACTGGCTTGCCGGGCCTAACGCACAACCTGCAGCGAAGGAATGCCCATTCACTCATGTCGCCACTTGTAATGTGACAATATGAAGAACTCTATTTGGCTGAGTAGTGTCGGTTGCACATTAACAACCCAATAGATGAGCAGTTTAACATGACTGAAAATATTCACAAAGATAGCAATGGCTCAAATCAAAATTACTAATGCAGATAAAGGAATATAGATTTGCTAAATAATTTTCTTTGGAATTTGAGAAGATGATAGTAAGTTAAAAAAAAAATGCATCCGTTATATGCATAATGCGAGTGATACTTAATTTCCCAAAATATACAGTAGCCACTCGGTGGTGGTGCTGCGATAGCGCTGTCGCTTCACAGTAAGACGTTGTCCCGTTCGATTCTCAGCTAGAGCGTCTTCTGTCTGGAGACATGCGTGAATGGGTGTACCTTCGATGAAGGTTGTGCGTCAGGGCTGGTGACTCGGCACTTAAAAATCTACTGCCAATCATTAGCGGACCGGAGTTCCGCTGTGGCGACCCCTAACCAGGAAAAGCCGAAAGACACAACAACATAACAGTAGCCACTCTCCCAAAAAAAACAAGTCTTTCACTGCATGGCATGGACTGCAGAATACAGTGAGTTTTCACTACATTCTTTTACTGTGCCATTATCACGGAGTCAGGTTTGCAAATTACTGTTTCGCTGAAATTTAAAAAAATATGGAGCTGAGTAGAATGTCAGTAAATTACGGAAACTGCATGTCACAAGACAGCTGTTCCTCAGAAAGAAAGTAAAAATAAGTTACATAAAAATGTTTTGTAGACATAATTAGGGGTATATCAAAAGTCACTATTAATAAAACACACTGAAATAATCAAGAATTTTCTGAAACGTACTTCAAAAATATTAATTTGAAATTGTTTATTTTATGTATTATTTATTTATTTGCAGTTGGTTTACCAGGATAGTCCATTGGGCCAAAATGAACCCGTTTTCAATGGAGTCCTGGGGAGAAAAGCTCCAAACAATCAAAGTTACAATAGGTTATACATGATAATTATACAAGTATAAAAGATTCAAGCAAACAATTACAAAATAGTAGAGGAAACATTACAGCTAATACAAACTAGAGATGAAACTCTTACAACTAATACACATTAGTGATGAAGCTTACAGGGTACAGACAAAGAAGGAATGTTGCAAAGTAAATAATGAGAAGTCAAATTACATAAATCTTTCTGCTGCTAATTCTTACTGCAGGCAGAGGGGAAGAAATTTAGATTGGAATTCCCTTCCTTTGTATTCTAGCTGTCAATTGCAGTTACAGTTTTTACACCTCTGCAGTAGTGTGGGGGTAGGGACTGTCAATTCAGGTTGGACTACAAAAAAACACTGAGAACAAAAGCCTCCAATTTAGCTACTTCTCTGCCTGCAACTGGATAACTTCAAAGTATGGTGTAAAGCAAGCCCTGAGCAAAACGTAAATGAGGGTGATTAGCAACAGAAAAGAAGCAGCCCTGTTACAGAAGGAATACAAACTGACAGTGAGTCACACATTTCCCATTATCTGTCAATGGCATGGGAATTCACAGTTACTTCCTTATGTCTGGCATGAGTCATAGAAAGAAGACTTGAAATGCTTTATGGGAAAGAGAAAGAGTTGAAGGAGAAGAACATCACGTTAATATGTCAAGCCCCATCTGTAGCCATGTTGTGGTAAACATGCTAAAATTATAAATAAAGCACCTAGAGTGATTTTGAGGTGTTAAAATAGGTCTGGAAACATAGGTAGACTGAAAAAACATATTTTTTAGTTCTAGGGTGGAGTTTTCCTGTAAACAGAAAATGATGTTGATTCCTGACTGTGCTAAACACAAAGAATTACACGATTTAATGCATTCTGCTGAACAAGTTGGTAAACATACTTTGCAATGTGGTTTTGACTCTTTAGAAGCATCTTGCAGGGCTGCTGTCGCTGGTCTGTACTTAGAAGGCATGCTTGGCTTAAGGAGCAAAACTTGCCAGATCATGTTCAAGCTAAATTACTGGATGCTCCCTTAAATCAAGACCGCCTGTTTGGCAACAAAGCAGAAGTCCTGAAAAAGATGGAGGAAAAAGCTAAATCTATGCAAACGGTTAAATATTTCTTGCAAGTACAGCCTCCCAGATTTAGTAGGCATTGGCCTTCAAAGACTTGGTCCTTTCCAGTCTCTTCCAGGCCTTCTCAGTCCAAACCCAGGAACAGCAGACCACCTAGGTTACAGTCTCCGGCTACGCACAGGCCTAAGCAGTGGGGGGCTCCCATTTCCAAAGCAGGAAGTAGTAGGACCCCCCCCCCCACTGAAAAAAGTCACAATGACTTAACCTTAACCCTTTCAAGCCCTGCTCAACTGCCTGCTCCCTTAGGAGGAAAGCTCGCCCTGCATGCAAAAAACTGGGAACTTATTACCCAGGACAAATGGGTTTTAAATATAGTTTCCCGAGGATACAGATTCCATTTCCACACCCTACCCAACCCCAAACGGTTGGCCAGACCTACCCCCAAATCAGTGAGCAGAGGCACAACAGCAGGTTCTCTCTCTTCTAAGTATCAGGGCTATTCAACCTGTCCCAGCAGAAGAAAGGGGACAAGGTTTTTATTCAAGACTTTTCCTGGTACCCAGTAAAGAAAGCTCCCGGCATCCTATCCTGGACCTCTCTATTCTAAACACCTTTTTGGTAATCCCAAAATTCAAAATGCTAAAACTTCAACTGCTGCTTCCTGTGCTAGGCAAAGATGCCTGGTTGGCAACCTTAGACTTAAAGGAAGCTTACCTACACATCCCAGTAGTGGAATCTTGCACGAAATACCTACGCTTCAGGGCAGGTTTCATGCACTGTCAGTTCTCTGCACTTCTCTTTGGCTTATCTACTGCACCCAAGGTATTCACAAAGTGTCTAGCTCCAGCCATTTCATTTTGCAGGCAGAGAAATATTCAGATATACCCATACCTGGACGATTGATTCAGGCAGAAAGCCAGGACTTGCTATTAAAACAGCTGGCATTCGTAAAGAAGCTTCTAACCTCACTGGGGTACACCATAAACGAAAAGAAATCTCATCTAGTACCCTGCCAACAGATTGTATTCCTGGGAGCAAGCTTGAACACAACTTCTCAGATGGCTTTCTTCGCTCCATAGAAACAAGTTTATTTGACAGCCTGCTTTAAACTATTGGCCAGAAAGACCCAGCTATCTGCAAGAAAATTTCTGCAAGCTCTGGGGTTCATGGCCTTTTACATTCTACTAATTCCATATGCAAGACCGCATATGAGGAAACTACAATGGTATCTAAAAAGCCTATTGTGCCAACATTTTCAGGACCTGGAATAAATGATTTCTATCATTCCTTGTATAAAGACAGTTACTTTAGTGAGTAAGGCCTGCTGCCACAACAAGGGGCTCCCTTTCACTCTACCCCCTGCCACCCAAACCCTAAAAACAGATGCATCAGACAATGCATGGGGGGCTCACTTGGCAGGGCAGTGCATTCAGGGCAAATGGAACCTGAGGCAAATGCACCTGCATATCAGCCAAAAAGAAATGTTAGCTGTACAGAATTCCCTGACAGCCTTCAAAGACCGCATCCTTCCAGGACAATTATTGATAAAGACAGACAGCACCACAGTTATGTGGTACATAAACAAGCAGGGGGGAACCCACTCGTACCCTCTCTGCAGTCTAGCAATGGCTCTGTGGAACACAGCCTTTTGAGCTAGCAGGTGCACCTACAAGTTCAATTCCTGCCAGGCAAGCTAAATTCAGTGGCAGACCTAAGCAGAAATCTCATGGACCGACACGAATGGAAACTGGAATCAAAAATATTCAACCTCCTGAGGAACAAGTGGGGGACTCCAGAGCTAGACCTGGTTGCCTCCCCCCCAGAACTACCAATTGGACAAATTCTGCATAAGGACTCCCCACAGTCAAGCTTGGAAAGTGGATGCCCTGTCCTTTACCTGGGAAAGCCTCTCGGTTTATGCCTTTCCCATTCTTCCTCTCCTATTGAAGGTTCTGTTAAAGATCAAACAGGACAAGCCAAAGACAATACTGATTGCACCAGACTGGCCACACCAGCATTGGTACCCCCTCTTGCACAATATGATACTGCTGGAGCCATGGCACCTACCTGAGACACCTTCCTTGCTGTCCCAGCAGGCGGGCCAGATTCTGCACCCTCAGCTTCAAACCCTGAACCTTGCAGCCTCGCTAATTCCTTGAGCTGATACGTGTTAGAAAAGAAACCAACAAGTAAATCCAAAAAATGGAATGGAGTCCACTGGCAAGTATATACCAACGCAGAATGGTAAAAACAGTCCTGTATTAGAATAAAAATGATTATCAGTATTCACCAATGTAAAATAAGTGTTTTCGTCCCCAATTATACAATTCAGGAGACTTTATCAAACAAGAACTGAACATTAAAGCAGAGTTTAAATACTAAAAACACTGAAAATGTCCCTCCCAGATGACATCACTTCCTGGCAGAGCACAAAGTTCTAATTAAAGAAATAGTGCATCTTCCTGGCAAAGCACAAAGTTCTAATTAAAGAAACAGTGTATCTAAAAAGAACATTCAGCTAAAAAACATATACAAGTGCAAATCGCATGCATAAAATAATAATTAATAAATAAATAACTAATATATATTGGCAGTACTCTAATAAATATAAACAACAATAATTGTTCATGTATAATCATGCAACTCTCAACAAAGGATAAACAAATGCACAATAAGTATGGAATTCTAAATTAGGTTCCATATAACAAAGTATTGGCAGCTTTGTAAAAACTCGCCCTAAACTCTTATATGACAGAATTTAGCAACTGTCGTGAAAATGTGCAGCATATGGTTTAAATGCTCGTATTACATAGGTTAAAACTGTTTGTTTAAAAGTATATATATTTTTAATACAGTAAGACAACTAAATGGGAAGAAATGTGGGCAATCAAAATATATACTGGAACACCACTGCCTTCTCCAATAGTCTAAGAAGCTGATGCTTAAATATATAAACATAAAACTTATCTCATGTGATGCAACAATATGTAAACCTAGTAAGTACAAACTAAGTAAATAACTAATAGTTAAAAAATAACTAAATAGTTAAAAGGTGTATTTCCATTAGTTTCTACCTAATCCTTTTATTTTTAGCAAACTACTAATGGAAATGTTATCATTTAAGCCTGGCAAACATGCAGCATTCCTTGAGCTCTCCAATAGCATCCCTCAGTAAGCAGGTGCTCGATGTCATTCTGGAAGCAAGGAGGCCTAGTACTAGAAAATCATATGCTGAAAAGTGAAAAAGTTACTGTTCCTGGAGCCAGACTCGGGGGGGGGGGGGCACAACGGTGCCCAGCTTACCTCATATTCTTCAGTATTTAACAGTACTCCACAAGGCCCTATCCTTCTTGTCAATTAAAATTCTTGCTTTTGCCATTTCAGCACATTATAATACTGAACCACCCCTCTTCTCTCACCCCCTGCTAAAGCAATTACTCAGAGGGACCAAAAATTTAAGATCCCTCCCCAGGCGAGCCCCTTCTCCAGCCTGGGACCTTAACCTTGTATTGAAAAAGCTCACTCTCCCACCATTTGAACCAGCTGCAACTGCAGAGTTGAAATTCCTTTCTTGGAAAACAGCTTTCCTTCTAGCCATCACTTAAGCAAGAAGAGTGTCTGAATTACAGGCCCTTATGGCTGTGGAGCCCTTCATTATCTTCCATGCAGACAGGGTTTCCCTCAGGACCAGTCCTTCCTTTATGCCCAAGGTGGTGTCTAGTGTGGCCTTAAATCAGTCCATTCATTTGCCTACCTTTTTCCTGAATCCACAGAACAAAGGAGAACGAATACTGCACTCTTTGGACGTGCACAGACAACTTAGATTTTATTTGGACAGGACTAAGCCTCTCAGAAAATCTGAACAGCTGCTAGTTGGCTTGCTGCAAGGGCAGAGGGGAAGGCCATTTCAAAGCAAACAATTTCTAAATGGATAGCCCATTGCATTCATTTCTGCTATAAGCACCGTGGAAAACCTACCCCACAAGGGGATAAGATCACATTCCACCAGGGCTGCATCTACCTCTACAGCCTTTCTCAGAGGAGTCCCTACCAGGGACATCCTAGAAGCTGCTACCTGGAGCGCTGTACATACCTTCACCAAGCATTACCACATGCCTGTTTTTTCTAAATCCAGAGCTGGTTTTGCCACTGCAGTCTTGCAGGGCTTAATAGCCGGACCTAATGCTCTCAAACTTCCTCCTCCTCCCTTCCTTAGCTTTGGGAATCGACCCAGATGTAATGACTGCAACAGTGAAACATGAAGAACATAGTACAGTTGTGTACACTTAGGATAAATGTAGATGTTCGAGTATATTCACTGTTGCAGTACTGGTTACCCTCCCTCCAGCCCCCTGACTTCTCTTGCCTCTACCTTTCCTTCTTGTTTAGTGTATTTAAGCTTTCTGGTGTATTTGCTTTTTGTTGGAGGTGTACCTTAGCATATAATTGCTTCCCATTGTGGGGGGCACCTGACATCTGGGGCAAGAAAAACTGATGTAATGGTGTCGGCTGCATGTTTTATACTCCTGACATCATGGAAGAAGAGACAGCATCCAACACAGGAATCCAAGACTCTGGTATTCAGGCCGGATGAGGGCTACCTGCAGGCAGATAACCCCAAATGTAATGACTGCAGCAGTGAATACACTCGAACAGCTACATTTATGGTATGTGTACACAACTGTACTTTCTACACCTGTGATCTCAGCTCCTTCTCCAATCTGACTAGTGGTTTCAGAGCCCTTGGATCCCTGTTTTGTGGAACCATCTGGGTCGAATTCAAAGATCATTGTTTCTTCGGTTCCAAGACCTTTTTTGAGTATACCGGCTCTGAGTGTGTTGGAGTTGACGAGTCCCTGTCACATCCAAGTGTTGGAGTCTACTCTAAAATTATTGGAGCCACCTCTACCCCTCGGAGCTTTGGCACTGGATAGCCTGGCTCCAACCTCTGTCTCAGGTAGACTGCCTTCAGGGCAGGGGGGAGCTGATGGGGCAGAAGCTTGCCTTCTTGGCTTCTTCGACTTCCATCTCACTGGAGCGTTCTGCTTTCGAGGTAGTGGAGAGAGTGTTTTCTGCTTATGCATGATGGATAGTTCCTCCCTCCTCGGATCTCCCCTTTGGATCCCATTTGTATCTGCGCCTTGAGCCTCATCACTGTATTCTGCAGGGACAGCCACCCCAAAGTCTCCATCCTACCTGGTAGGAAGAGAAAGTGCAAGAGGAGGCAGTTAAACTCCCCTCAGGAGTCAGTCACTAAATATACCAATTTTGATGAGGGTGAAGGGGTCACCAAGATCACTATCCAAGGATGTCTGTTTTGGAGACATCCTAGAGATCCTTGAGCAGATGGGTAATTGGTCTACCGATAACACTTCTCAAGACAAATCGGTATTCCTGCAGGCCTTTGGGTCTGGTCTGTCTAAATCCTGGTTGACTCCATCCACCAGTGAGCTCATTGACTTGATCCCTAAGTGGGCGTGGAAGGAACCAGAAGTGGTTGAGCTGATCCCCAAGAGATCAGAGCAGATTTTGGCACCACCTCAAGGAAAGGAATTTTGGAGCAAGGGAGTTTCAGTAGATGCCATGGTAATGGCAGAAGCCACCAAGAAGAAACTTGCGGAACTGAGTTCCACTGTCCATCCCTGTAACAGGGAGTCAAGGTTCTTGGACAGATTTGGGAAGCGTGTTTATGCTGCGATGACATGTGCACTCAGATCGCTGAATTATTTGGCACAGTTTACTAGATTTCAGAGGGATTTGATTAAGGACTTCTCCAAAGCCTTCACGGGGTCCAGTTTTTGTTTGGCTCAGACTTCTGTGACCTTGCAGTTGGCTATCCTACAGTCAATTACTAGTTCGTCCATAAGGCTCATTCCACATATGGCTGAAGGTACCTCAAGGGCTGTGGGTTCAGGCATTTCCATTAGGAGGCATGCCTGGATGTGCTTGTGTGGGTTTGCAGAGCCCTTCAGGTCTTCCTTTGTCAGTGCACCTTTTGACGGAACCACTTTGTTTGGCCGTAAGGTAAAAGGCACACACTCCAGTTGCGAGCAATATGGAAGGACCCTCTCTGCAGTAAGAGTATGTTTTTCAGTCCCTCAAAGAGCCGTTTCAAGGAATCAGTGAGGAGGTTGGAAAATGTGGTCCAGAAAGTCACAGGGTTCTTCCCAAGATCCATGTGGAGATAATACCCCCGGGGCAGAGGGGGAAACTCGAATGGAAGGCGGTGCCCATGCAGAAGAGGAGACCCACAGAAGCAGGGGTCCAGAGATTCCTTCTCCGACATACTCTACCAGCACTCCTGAAAGGAGGCTTGATTGTCCAACTCTGGAAGCAGTTGGTGGTAGTTTATCCCAGCATCAAAGAGCCTTGCTAGCTTGCTAGACATTACAAAAGATACATGGTTGCAGAGGATTATTAGCAGAGGTCATATAATTCCCTTTTCCAAAACAGTGTAAGAAACTTCTCTCTGTGGAAGATTTTCAGTCCATATATTTCTAGTTAATCAATGTATATTAATCGGATCAGACAATAGTAGTAGAAGTAGTGAACGTAAACTCGTCTTAAGTCAAAACAAAACAAAAAGTAGTAATAGAAAATATATAATTGTACAGCATTACTAAGTATTCAAAAGTAATCCAAGCAAGGCAGGCAGTCTGTTTCCAGTCGAAAATCCTTTATTAAGTACACAGACAAGTGATCCAAGTAAAACAAAAATAAGAGTAATAATTTCCTCACAAGCTTTCTAAAGATATATATATATATATATATATATATATATATACATACTTTTTATCAGGCATGGGAGTGATTTATTGTGCTGTAAAACAGTGTTATTGGTTCTCATATTAAATTCACATCCCTTCCCCCATCAGTGTGACATTTGAGCTGGTCCTACCCTACTTAGTAGCTGTCATAATAATATATAACCCTTATGTACTTTAAAATTATCTAATGCTGTGGTACCTCATATTTAACCAAATTATTAAGTAGATTATTAAGTCTGTGATTTTTTCCAAGACAATATACTACACGGCTGGAAATATATCAACCTTAGTTCATTTGGCAATCAAAAATATATATATAAATATATACATATACATTTTGCGTGTAAAAAAATCAATTTCTATTTTCATAACCTATTGTTACCAAAGATCTCTTTCGTTCTTCTAGACTTCTTCAGGTCTGTGTAAAAGAACCCTAAAAACCTATATAATTGTATAATTAGTTAGTATTGTCATTACACATCATTTTGAATAAACGGGAAAAAAGAACCAGAAAAAAATAAAAATAAGAAAAAATGTATATATGATAATCGAAACAAAATATACACTTAAATTTCAACTGATTTAAAATGGTATTTAAAACCAATTTGTAGAGTAAAATAAAATACAATTAGTCATGTGGCAATTTTCTAAGTTCCAGTGCACTTTTACTTGAACAGTAGTAATTTAGTCCAGGCTTCTTAAAAGAGTTCAGATTTAATTGCCACAGGAGTTCATGTTTCTCCAGAATATTCGGGATGTCTCCTTCAAGATCACCCATGTCTGCGTGATCCAGGATCTGGAACTTAAAACCTGTGTGTCTCTTATGAAGAGAAAGGTGTTTGGCTAGTGCATTATTTTTACATCCAGAGCGGATTTCTGACAGATGACATGAAATCCTGCACTTGAGTTTATTTACAGTCTTGCCCACATAGAATGCATCACATTCATTGCCTGTGCCCTGTAAATTACCTTTTTAGTGTTAGTCACCCCCTGCACTGTTTTTAATGATCTTTTTTAAATAAGGGCAATAAAAACCATCACCTTGCTGTATAAATATACAAAATGTACAATTAGTTTCACATCTTTTAGTGCTTTTCTCAGCTGGTCTAGGTTTAAATTCAACAAAACTTCTAATGTTCCTGGCCGTCCTATAAACAAATGATGGGGCTTCACCTAAGATGTTAATCAGAAAAGGGTTTCCTGTGACAGTGTCCCAGTTTTCTTCAGTAATATTTTTGATACTGTGATAATCCAAAGTGTATGTCAGGATGCAGCTATTTTTGCATTTGTTATTCTCTGTGGAATTACTTAACATTTTTCTACTGGGGAGGTTGAGTGAAGGTGCTTCAGTCCTTTTCAGTTCTATAATGGGTTTCAGGATGTTATTTAACATCTGACTTTCATAGCCTCTCACCAGAAAATCATTCTCTAAAGTTGTTCAGGTTTCTCAAAAATGGTTCCATCTCTGTGGTAATTCAAGCTAATCTATAGCCTTGGGACTTCACTACATTACTATACTTGGTTTTTGTAGGATGTAGACTTTTACTGTGGAGTAATAAGTTAACCCTCATTGGTTTTCTGAATAGATCAGTGGTGATTCTGTTATTGTTGGTGTCCTTAGAAGTCTGCATATCTAAGAAAGTGGTTGAAATACAGCTATGGGAAGAGGTAAACTTCAGGAAGGGGGTTGTTTGAGGTAAGTGATAAAATCTCCAAGCTGCAAGGTGTCACCTTCCCACACAATAAAGACATCATCAATAAAACGTAAAATAGCGTGTAATATGCTGCATGTAATCTGTGTTGTTTAACACAAAATCCTCCTCCCATTTGCCCAGGGCTATGTTAGCTATGTTGGGAGCCATGGCAGCCCCCGTTGCTATACCAGTTTTTTTGTTTGTAGTGTTTGCCATTGAAAGTAAAGAAATTGAAGTCCAGTGCAAGATTAATGAGCTTGCTTAACTTTTGCATTTGTGCCTGTGTACCCTGATTATGTTTCTTAAAAGACTCCATAGCTGCTGTTATACAGTAATTGTGAGGGAGCACTGTGTATAAGGGTTCCACATCAATAGTTACCAAAATACTGTCAGCTTCCATTGTAATGTTTTTTATTTTCTTCAAAAAATCCGTTGAATCTCTTATGTATGACTTATTCTTTTCTGCTAGAGGTTTCAACAAGTATTCAAGGTAAATGGCTGTGGCTTCAGTAAGGGAACCTCCACTTGCTACCACCGGTATATAAGGTGGGTCTTCTCTGTTCTTGTGTGGCTTTGCTATTCCAAAAAAGTAAGGTAAACGTGGGCATGGGCTCCATAAATAATTATAAACATTTTCAGTGATAAGTTTTTCTTCCCATAATGTGGTGAGATTAGTGTTCCATAAATCATATGCTCTTTTTATGTCATCCATGGTAAATAACTCATAAAACCTGATGTTAAGTTGCCTGTCTCGCCTTCGTTCTTGCTGGTTGGGATCGGAGCCGATCCTTGGCTCCGACTCAGCCATCTTCTATAGCTTGAGAGCTGTTTACTGGCTCGAGGCTACCCCTTATCCCATGATGCCTACCCAGATCTCGTTTGCCGCTTCAGCTGCGAGGTGTCATTTTTCTGGCTCAGGCTAGTATAACGTTTCTTTGTAGAACTTTTTTACCAGAAAATCTTTTTCCTAGGGATTATTGTTAACTTTTAGTCTTATTTTTGTTGTGTTAGCTACGTTTGTATTTGTAGCTTCCTTCCCTTCCTTGTAGAACTCATTTAATTTAGAGAGTTTTCCCCCCTCCCCCCTCCTTATCCTTTTCTTGTCAGGTTAGCCATTTAGGTTAGAGGCTTTCCTTCTACCTTCTTTATTGGCTAGCTGTTTAAGTTAGAGGCTTTCCTATTAAAAAAAAAAAAAAAAAACTTTAGCTGTAGTCTGTAGTGTACTGTGTTTTTCTGTAGACTGTATTTTGATTTGTTAGCTATTGTTGTATTTCTTGTTACAGGATGTCAAAAGAATCCAAAGTGTCTGGGTTCAAGAAGTGTGACAGATGGGCACACTTCTTGCGTCTATTGTTTAGGCGCTGTGCACCTGCAGGACTCTTGTTCTATCTGCCATGCATTTAGTCCAAGAGTTCTGCAGGAGCGTAAGAATAAGCTTGTTCTTAAGGGTCTTTTAAAGCCCCAGGATTCACCGGCTAAGACTCAGCCTGTGAAATCCCCTAAATCTACCAAGCCGTCGGCTTCAACTTCGGAGCCGTCTTTGGTTCAGACTCTACCTGCTACTTCGGTTCCGGCTGGAACCGATAAGACTATCTCCCCGTCGGCTCCATTTGAAACTTTGGAGCCTTCGCGGAGCCACAAGAGGCTGAGGTCTCCTTCTTTGGAATCGATACATTCAGCTCCTCTGTCTCCCATGCTTCAGAGCGAGCGCAGTCACAGATCTGCTCACTCCTCTCGATCCTCTAGGCTGTCGGATCACGACGTGGCTAAAGTCGCAGGCACTTGCCAAGATGTTGTCCAGCCCTCCTCAACAGGTGTCTGCTCCATCCACTTCTATCGATGTTCCTCCTTCAACTCCATTGAGCTCGGAGTTGGAGTTCGTTGGGGTTCGAGTAGTGGAACCGTCGGCTCCGATAACTCTCACCTTCAGTTCCGTTATCTGCTCCAATTCCCTTGATGGTGCAGTCTGTCGAGGGATCTAGGCGCCGTGGCTCCCTCGTCGGCTTTGAGGGGGGGAGTGGCATCGGACCCTTGTCCGACCCAGTGTCCCTCTCAGAGCTTCAGCACAGGTGAGCTCGGCTCCTACATCGGCCTCAAAGCCGTCTCCCTTGGTGCAGAGAAGGATTCCAATTTCCTCGGAACCGGAGCCTTCTCTGCATCATGGCAGGGACGCCTTCGATGTCATGAGCAGTGTGCTGGCCACTGAGTCAGCTCCACTATCGGCCCCACTGGCTCCGTCCCCTGTAGTGCCTGTGCCATCCTCTGCTCCTCCTCCAGACCCCAAGCGTAGGGAACCGGCGCTCCAGGACACCCCATTGGGTGTTTCCTCTTCTTCCGAGGCCTGCCCTGATCATTCAGTGGTGCCCCCTCGTAAGAAGAAGTGCAGGAAGAAGAACATTGACTCCCCCAAGTCTGTCACTTCTGATACAGACATAGATGATTCGGAAGGGTCCCCGAGATCCCCCTCTGAAAATGTTTCCTTTTCGGACATCCTAAAATTGCTTAAGCAGAGGGGGAACTGGAATCCCCTAGCCCCTACCGAGGATGAGTCTGTATTCCTGGATGTGTTCGGTTCCCGACCTTCCACCTCCTGGGTTTCTCCTCCTTTCGATCCACTTATGTTAGTGGTGGCTCGAAAGGCTTGGTCAACTCCGGATACAGTGGAATCAACTCCATGGAGACCTGGCAAGTTCATCACAGCACCCCATGATAAGCAGTTCCTTACCAAATGTGTTCCTGTTGATGCCATGGTGGTAGCAGCAGCCACCAAAAAAGAGTTAGCGGAGACGTCTTCGTCTGTCCATCTTCCTAACAAGGAGTTTAGGACCATGGACAGATACGGGAAGCGAATGTTTGCTTCAGCAACCTTTTCTATGAGGTCACTGAACTACTTATGCCATTTTACCAGGCTTCAGAGGGATCTCCTTAAAGAGCTCTGAGATACCCTTCAAGATCCATCAGCTGAGGGGGCTCAAGCTAAAGTGGCTTCCCAGCTGGAGATGCTTAATTCTGTAGTCAGCTCCTCCATGAGGCTCATTTCCTATGCAGCCGATGGTGCGAGTAGAGCCGCAGGTATGGGTGTGGCCCTTAGGAGGCATGAATGGATGCGGCTGTGTAATTTTGCGGAACCCTTTAGAGCGTCATTCACCAACGCCCCCTTTGATGGTTCCTTTCTTTTTGGACCACAAGTGAAAGACACTTTGACTAGGTGTGAGGAAGAAGGAAAGACTCTCTCTGCCGTGGGAGTCCGTTTTTCCACTCCTTCCAGACCATACCCCAAAGGTCAAAAGAGTGGTAAAATGTGGTTCCGAAAATCCCAGGGAGCCTCGCCTGACACACGTAGCGATTTTTCCTCCAGGGGCAGAGGGAGAAACAACAACAGACGCCGCCCTCATGGCAGAGGGGGTCCACAGAACCAGGGCAACAGAATCTTTCTCTGATAAGCCCTTTCAGCATCTCTGAAGTGTTGCCCGACTGCCTGCCTCTGGAGGCAGTCGGGGGAAGATTTTCACTGTACCCAAAAGCCTGGCAGAATTTAACGCAAGACAAATGGGTACGGTCCATTATATCCAGAGGTTACAAAATTCCCTTCTCTCAACCCCCCCCTTACCATCAAGGAAATCCCTTCCAGATGTTCCACCCAATCTGAGGGACCAAGCAGTCATAGAAGTTTCAAAACTGCTAGAAAAAAAAAGTGTCATCCAGGAAGTCCCGGCAGACCAACACTGATCCGGAACTTACTCGAGGTTCTTTTTGGTACCAAAAAAGACAGGGGACTGGAGACCGATTCTGGATCTCAGCAGACTAAACAAATCTGTTCAAAGAACAAAGTTTCGGATGGTCACGCTACAGTCCATTCTACCCTTTCTGGGTCAGGACAATTGGATGTGCTCCATAGATCTTCAGGATTCGTACTACCATATCAAAATGGACAGGTGCTCCAGGAGATTTCTTCGCTTCCGGCTGGGAGCCAGCCATTACCAGTTCAGAGCTCTACCCTTTGGTCTCACCACAGCCCCCAGGGTGTTCACCAAATGTATGGCAGTGGTCACGGCTCACCTGAGATGTCTAGGATTCCAGGTGTTTCCATATCTAGAAGACTGGCTCCTCACTGCTACTACCAGGCATCAACTTATGCAAGCCAGGGACTACACAATCACAATTTGCTCTCAGCTAGGAATTACAATAAACTTCGAAAAATCTGCCTTGTTGCCCTGTCAGTCTATCACCTATATAGGAGCAGACTTAGACACAAGGAACATGTCCACAAGGCTACCGCCAGAAAGGCTGTCTACAGTTCGCCAGCAAGTACAAATTCTAATGCAGAGCAAAAGAATCCAAGTCAGGTTCATCCTTCAAACTCTGGGTTTCATGGCAGTGGCAATTCTTCTAATCCCACTGGCCAGTTTTCACTCGAGGATCCTTCAGTGGCTTCTGTTCACACAGTCCTCTTTTCAACAGCTGCCCATGTCTCACATGATCATGATTACAAAAGCATGCAAAAGGCACCTTTCCTGGTGGATTGTCTCCCCACTAGTGACTCGGGGCAGACCCTTCATTCAGCCCCCTCCGGTTGCCATCACAGATGCCTCCCTGATAGGGTGTGGGGGGGCATTATCAGGGCAGGACAGTCCAAGGCAGTTGGCAGCCTCACAAGTACCATCTGCATATAAACGTTCTAGAAATGAGAGCCGTGCTCCTAGCGTTGCAAGCTCTTCAGGACTCTCTCCCTTCTGGGACCATTGCAATCCAAACGGACAAAATGTCAGTGGTGTGTTGCATCAACAAGCAGGGCGGAACCAGGTCCTACCCCCTATGTCGAGAAGCACTCAGACTCTGGCAGTAGACTATTTCCTCCCAAAGATTTCTGATTGCGATGCACATCCCTGGGAGGTCTAACGTCATAGCGGACAGGCTCTGCAGAGCTATTCTCATGCCTCACGAGTGGTCTCTGAATCAGGTAGTTGCAGATCTTATCTTCCGCAAATGGAGACAGCCTTGCTGCGATCTTTTTGCCACCCCCTTCAACAGCAAATGCAGCAACTACTTCTCCCTTCTTCTGCTTCCAGGTCACTCACCCAGAGACGCTCTAGTCCACGATTGGCCTCAGGGACTTCTTTATGCCTTCCCCTGTTTCCAACTCATACAGAAAGCAATATTGTTGGGCTGCAAAATGATCCTCATTACCCCCTACTGGCCTCGACAGATATGGTTTCTGTTCCTGCACCATTACCTTCTTGATCAGCCCTGGACTCTGGATCCGATTCCAGACCTACTGATTCATCAATCAGGCAGGCTGCATCAATCCCTCCAAACACTCTAGCTCAAAGCTTGGTTGCTCCACTTCCAACCTTAGCCAGGCTTCCCAACATTTCCCCGACCGTACGTGAGATTATTGTCTCCTCTCACAAGTCCACAACTAGAAAAACTTATGCTAGCAAATTGAAACGTTTTTCTTGTTGGGCAGAGGTTAGGAACGTAGCTCCCTTCTCAGCCCCAATCCACGAAATTTTGGAATTCGTAGCACAACTTTTTCATTCTGGGTCCGCTTCTGCTACAATCGGGGTTCAATTGGTGGCCATTTCTAACTTTCATGTTGGGCTGTCAAATTCAAACATTATGTCTCATAAGCTCTGTAAAGCTTTTTTAAGAGGGACTACTCTCCTTAGACCTCCAGTGAGAGATCCCCCTCCTCCATGGGACCTTCATTTGGTACTAACCTCCTTAATTCTGCCCCCCTTCGAACCAGCAGCGTCCTGCTCCATTAAGTTTCTATCTTGGAAAACACCCTTTCTGGTAGCTATTACTTCAGCCAGACACATCTCTGAACTTCAGGCACTATGTTCGTCCTCCATACTTGGTTTTTCATAAGGACAGGGTTGCTCTGAGGACTAATCCTTCATTTCTTCTGAAAGTCTGCTGAGAAAATAATTTAAACCAATCTATAGACCTTCCTGTGTTTTTCCCTAACCACACCAACAAGGCAGAATACAAATTACACCAACTGGACGTTCATAGACAATTGTGTTTTTACTTGCACAGGACTAAGGAAATATGGAAGTCGGACCAACTATTCCTTTCCTATGCTCTAGGCAAACAAGGTCTTCCAGTTTCCAAGGTGACCTTATCCAGGTGGTTGTCTCACATTATTATTTTCATTTATCAATTAAGAAACAGAGAGTTGCCTATCAAACCGAAAGGTCATTCTACTAGGGCCTTGGCCACCTCTGTAGCCTTCCAATCTAGGTTGCCCGTGGATTCTATCTATGCAGCTGCTATGTGGGCAAATCCTCATACCTTTATTTCTCATTACAAGCTAGATATAGTCTCCAGGAGCAGAGATGACTTTGGAACAGACTCTTCAGAACAGTGGAACCAATGAGCCACCCAGGATTGTAGGTGCTAGGGACGCTGTCCCAACCAACAAGAACAAAGGCGAGATAGACAACTTAACATAAAGAAGTTATGTACCTACCATAACGTTCCATGTTAGTTGTCTTCATCTCGCATTCTTTCTTGCATCCCACCCTCAGTCCCCCTGTCCTATTGGACTGAGAGGAGTTCTGGTTTCACTGGCTGAGTGTTCTCTGATTTGTTTCCTCTACTGACTAAGAGAGTGTGACAGATATGCTCAACCTTTTTGTTTGGACAGGTTGATTTTCTGGCTATGTCTGGGGTTAGCTATTTCAAACGAGATCTGGGTAGCTATCACTAGACATCATGGGATAAGGGGTAGCCTCGAGCCAATAAACAGCTCTCGAGCTATAGAAGATGGCCGAGTTCGATCCGAGGATCGGCTCTGATCCCAACCAACAAGAAAGACGGTGAGATGAAGACAACTAGCATGGAACGTTATGGTAGGTACATAACTTCTTTTTATTGTACAGCATGTTCTCTATCTTTTGGTTGTAGCTAGTGGTATCAGTCACAAGTATACCTCCTCCCTTGTTTGCCTTCATTACATGCCTAGATTTATCATTGCCTAGCTCAAGCAATGCTTTTTTTTCTCCCTGTGTTAAGTTATAAAGTTTTTTCTTTGTAGGTTTTTTAAGCAGTTTCCTGATATCCATCTCACATTTCACTTCGAAAGCAGCTAGTGTTTGATGTATATATGATATAAACAAAGACATTGGCAACCTCCAGACACTGGACCCCACCCAGTTTGGGTTTGTGAAGGGCCGATCTTGTCTCCTGAATCTGATTGACTTCTTCGAATCGGTCTCCAGAGCTGTGAACGAGGGTAAGGAGGTCCACACAGCCTATCTGGACCTCGCCAAGGCCTTTGACACCATCCCCCACTTTGGAATCATAGATAAACTTACCAAGCTAGGCATAAATCCCTACGTCACTCGATGGGTTGCCAACTGGCTTACTGACAGAACCCAGACCTTAAAAGTAGCCGACTCCAAATCCAACTCCAGACACGTGACAAGTGAAGTACCTCAGGGTTCAGTCCTGGGACCACTCTTGTTTGACATCTACTTCTCTGAAGTACAGGCCATCATTAAGGGACTCTGGCTAACAAAGTTTGCAGATGACTGCAAACTGGGAGCCATTATTGAATCCCCAAATGATGTGGATATTCTACAAAAGGGCCTTACAGAAACAGATGCCTGGTGCCAGAGCCATGGGCTCAAGCTTAATGGCAAGAAATGTATAGTCATCCCCTTTGGAAAAAAACATGTACCCATGAACTACCACATAGGTGGCAGGACACTAAACATCGAAAGTGTGATGAGAGACTTAGGGACACAAGTGGACAGTGGTCTCACTTTTGATAACCACATCGCCACAACAGTCAGAAAATCCTTCTACGTGGCACACCTCATCACTAAGGGCTTTTCATCCAGAAAAAAGGAGGTCATTGTCCCACTGTACTCATCCCTCATTAGACCCATTATGGAGTATAATGCCCAATTTGGCATGTACCTCACAAGACATCTGCAACAGCTGGAAAAAACACAGAAATACCTCACTAAAAGGATCACAGGCCTAAAGCAGATGCCATATGCTGACCATCTAAAAAAAACTCCAGCTATACTCTGTGGCATATTGTCTACTCAGAGGCGATCTCTGCTTAACATACAAGGCCATGTCAAACCCTGAGCTGTTGGACATGCTCCACTTAAAGAAATCCCAATCCCTCAGAGCCACACGCTCCAGGGATCTAAACCTTATCATCACAATGAACAAAACATGCTGGAGGGATAGGTTCCTGACCCAGAGACTCCTCATACTGTGGAATAGACTGCCCATACATGTCAAGCAGAGCACCTCATTGGCCCTCTTCAAAAGGAACCTTGATGATTGGATGGGAGATAGGAAATTCACCCCAGGGATCATGTCAGTCGCCCTGCTAGACAGGGGCCCAGAGAAGTAAATATTGTGGGAAAAAATTTCCAGGGAATTGTTATGGCTAGGCTTGCATAGGCCTTAGGGCCAGTAGCCTAGTACCAACCTATGAACTTATGTAGTGGTGGACAATAGTTGCTAGGCCTTTTTATAGTTTCATCAATAGGCTTATTTTCAGTGTCATTACTTTTGCCATAAAACTGTACCCTTAAGTTGAGCTTCCCCACAAACATTTTACGGTCTATCAGTACCTGAGCAACCTCACTCATGCAGCTTGGTACAAAAGTAAGTCCTTTGGACGACACACTTTTTTCCTCTTCAGTCAGTGCTTTAACATAGTGGTTCCAGATAAGTGGAGCACCTGTTATTGTGGCTGATTCAAAACGTTACAGTGGAAGCTGACAGTATTTTGGCAACTGTTGATTTGGAATCCTTATACACAGTGCTCCCTCACAATTACTGTATAACAGCAGCTATGGAGTCTTTTAAGAAACATAATCAGGGTACACAGGCACAACTGCAAAAGTTAAGCAAGCTCATTAATCTTGTACTGGACTTCAATTTCTTTACTTTCAATAGCAAACACTACAAACAAAAAACTGGTATAACAATGGGGACTGCCATGGCTCCCAGCATAGCTAACATAGCCCTGGGCAAATGGAAGGAGGACTTCGTGTTAAACAACACAGATTACATGCAGCATATCACATGCTGTTTACACTTTATTGATGATGTCTTTATTGTGCAGGAAGGTGACACCTTGCAGCTTGGAGATTTTATCACTTACCTCAATCAAACAACCCCCTTCCTGAAGTTTACCTCTTCCCATAGCTGTACTTCAACCACTTTCTTAGATATGCAGATTTCCAAGGATACCAACAATAACAGAATCACCACTGATCTATTCAGAAAACCAATGAGGGTTAACTTATTACTCCACAGTAAAAGTCTACATCCTACAAGTCTACATCCTACAAAAACCAAGTATAATGTTGTGAAGTCCCAAGGCTATAGATTAGCTTGAATTACCACAGAGATGGAACCATTTTTGAGAAACCGGAACAACTTAGAGAATGATTTTCTAGTGAGAGGCTGTGAAAGTCAGATGTTAAAAAACATCCTGGAACCCATTATAGAACTGAAAAGGACTGAAACATCTTCACTCAACCTCCCCATTAGAAAAATGTTAAGTAATTCCACAGAGAATAACACATGCAAAAATAGCTGCATCCTGACATACACTTTGGATTATCACAGTATCAAAAATATTATTGAAGAAAACTGGGACATTTACAGGGAACCCTTTTTTGATTAACAAGACTGTAAATAAACTCAAGCGTAGGATATCATGTCATGTCATGTCAGAAATCCACTCTGGATGTAAAAATAATGCACTAGCCAAACACCTTTCTCTTCATAAAAGACGCACAAGTTTTAAGTTCCAGATACTGGATCACATAGACATGGGTGATCCTGAAGGAGACATCCCGAATATTCTGGAGAAACATGAACTCGTGTGGCAATTAAATCTGAACTCTTTTAGGAAGCCTGGACTAAACTACTACTGTTCAATTAAAAGTGCATTGGAACTTAGAAAATTGCCACATTGTTTACATGACTAATTGTATTTTATTTTATTTTATTCTACACATTGATTTTAAATACCATTTTAAATCAGCTGAAATTTAAATGTATATTTTGTTTCCATCATCATATATACATTTTTTTCTTATTTTTATTTTTTTCTGGTTCTTTTTTCCACTTTATTCAAAATGATGTGTAATAACAATACTAACTAAATATACAATTATATAGTTTTTTAGGGTTCTTGTACACAGACCTGAAGAAGTCTAGAAGGACGAAAGTAATCTTTGTTAACAATAGGTTATGAAAATAGAAATTGATTTTTACATGCAAAATGTATATGTATATATTTATATATATTTTTTGATTGCCAAATGAACTAAGGTTGATATATTTCCAGCCATGTAGTATGTTGTCTTGGATAAAATCACAGACTTAATAATCTACTTAATAATTTGGTTAAATAAGAGGTAACACATCATTATATAATTTTATTTAAAGTACATAAGGGTTATATATTATTATGACAACTGCTAAGTAGGGCAGGGTCAGCTCGAATGTAACACTGATGGGGGAAGGGATGTGAATTTAACGTGTACCAATAACACTTTGTTTTACAGCACAATAAACCACTCCCATGCCTGATAGCCTGATAAAAAGTATATATATATATATATATATATATATATATATATATATTTAGAAAGCTTGTAAGGAAATTATTACTCTATTTTTGTTTTACTTGGATCGCTTGTCTGTGTACTTAAAGGATTTTCGACTGGAAACAGACTGCCTGCCTTGCTTGGATTACTTTCGAATACTTAGTAATGCTGTACAATTATATATTTTATATTATTACTTTTTGTTTTGTTTTGTTTTGACTTAAGACGAGATTACGTTCGCTACTTCTACTACTATTGTCTGATCTGATTAATATACAGTGATTAACTAGAATATATGGACTGAAAATTTTCCACACAGAGATGTTTCTTGCACTGTTTTGTTTTTGGACCCACTACACTTTAGTGGGTTGTTTTGAGACTTCGGGGATACTACGGAGATTACTTGTTTTTTTTATAATTCCCTTTTCCCTGCCAGCTCCACCTGTATGCAAAATCCCCGATGTTCTGCCCATTTAGAGGAAAGCAGCAGCACTAGAAATAGAAAATCTGCTAGAAAAAAAGTAATTCAAGAGGTCCCACCAGACCAGATAGAATCTGGAACTTACTCAAGATTCATTTTAGTGCCAAAGAAAACGGGACTGGAGACTGATTCTGGATCTCGGCAGTCTGAACAAATTATAGTCCACAACGAAAAACCAGGAACCGATACACCTCAAAAACAAACAACTTTTATTTACACACCAAATCAATTCTGTTAGTGCCTCGGCTAAAAATAGCCTTTACAGAGAAAATTCACCTCTAAAATGAACTACTTTTATACAAAAAAGTTTGAACAATCATCTAATTTTGGTGATGGATTACAGTTTTACTTTTTTCTGTGGTTTTAATAGTCTGAACAAATTAGTGTAGTACACCAAGTTCCAGATGGTCACAGTTCAGTCCATTCTACCCTTTTTGTACAAGGACAACTGGATGTGCTCGATAGACCTTCAATATGTGTACTATCACATAAAAATAAACAGACAATCCAGAAGGTACTTATGCTTCTGGCTGTGAGCCAGTCATTACCAGTTCAGCGCACTGCCATTTGGCCTCACCACAGCCCCTAGGGTGTTCACTAAATGCATGGCAGTGGTAGCAGCTCACTTGAGACTGTAGGGATTATGAGTGTTTCCGTACTTGAATGACTGACTCATAACCTCTCTGACCAGGCATCTACTGATAAAATCTCACAACCAGATACTTTAGACTTGCTCCCTACTGGGGATTATCATAAATTACAGCAAATCTCCGAACCATCTCAGACTTTGGAATTCATAGATGCAGTTTTTAACACTGTATCCATGGCAGCCTGTCTTCCTTTTCCAAGAGTAAAGACTATCAGATTCGAGGTCAGAAATATCATCCAAAATTCCAAAGTTTCAGCCCGATTGATTCTACAAGCCTTGGGATCAATGTCTACAGCGATAGTTCTAGTTTCTCTAGCAAGATTTCATATGAGGATTCTTCAGTGGATGTTAGCAGCTCAGTGGTCCATTCTTCATCAGCATATGTCCACTCAGATATGATTTACCAAGCGTGAAAAGATACCTTTGGTGGTGGATCCGCTCAGATCAGGTTTTTCCTTAGCCCTAGACTATAGTGACCATGGCCGCATTCCAGATTAGGTGGGGGGGCACTTCCTGGGAAAAACAGTCCAAGGTACATTGTCTCCCCGAAGAGGCCAATTTGCATATGAATGTCCTGGAAATAAGATCAATGCTCTTATTGTTGCAGGCTTTCCAAGACTGTCTCCCTTTCGGGACAGTTGTGATTCAAACAGACAATATGTTCATGGTTTGGTAGATCAACAAACAAGGATGAACCAGATCTTACCCTTGTGTTGAGAAGCTCTCAGACTTTGGCAGTGGGTGATCTCATCCATCCGATTTCTGATAGCAACCCACATTCAATGGGAATCCAACATGATAGCGGACAAGTTGAGCAGGTCCATTCTACTACCTCACGAATGGTCTCTCAACAAGAAAGTGGTGGAAATGTTTTTTCGTCTTTGGGGCAAGCCGTGCTGCAAGCTATTTGCATTTTCCCTAAACAGCAAGTGCAGCAGGTTCTTTGCCCTAATCCCCCCACCAGCAAGTCACCAAGAGATGCTGTCCTACACAATTAGTCCCCAGTCTATGCTTATCCCCAATTTCCTTTTTCCCCAAGTTTCTGCAGAAAACATCCCAGTTGCCGATTGAAGAGCAAAGTCATCCTCATTGCCCCTAACTGGCCTGGACAAATGTGGTTCCCCTTCCTGTGGCCTCATCAAGTCTATCCTCCTTGGAGTCTGGATCCAATTCCAGACCTTATGGCTCACCTGACAGGCATGCTTCACCCGGTTATCTCAAACCTAAAACTGACCGCATGGTTTCTCCACTTCTATTGATAGCCAGACAACGTATGCTGTCTTCCCCTGTTCTTCATATACTTCTGTCTTCCCACAAGGCTTCCACAAGGAAACTTTACAGACTTACAACACCAGTACATAGTGGCCTTGAATTTTTAGCAACAATTTTCAACGAAGGAGCCAGATCTTTTTGAGAGGTACCCTTCTTTTGAGACCCCCTTATAAGGATCCAACTCCATTATGGGACTTAAATTTGGTATTACATATTTTAATTCACGATGTTAAGTTGTCAATCTCGCCTTCATTCTTGCTGGATGGGTTCGGAGCCGATCCTCGGCTCCGACTCGGCACTTGCTTAGCTTGAGAACTCCTTTTACCAGCTCGAGGCAACCCTATATCCCATGATGCAGGGCGGGACTACCCCAGATCTCGTTTGCCGCTTTGCGAAGAGGTCTCCTTTTTTTGCCAGCTGAGGTAAGTTTGAGTTTTTCAAACAGCTTAAGTCAGGGTTTATCTTCCCCTTTTCCTTTTTTATAGTGTGTAGTGTTCATACAATCCACCCTATTCCCCATATAGTTAAAAACTTTACTTTTTATAAAAAGTTTAAAAATTTTCAGTTAGGCCTAGGCCTCCCTTATTAATCCCTATCTGTGTGTCTGTGTTTGTGGGATTAATTGTGTGACTGTTTTGGGGTGTGTGTGTGAGTATTTTTGTTACTCTTTTTCTTGGACAATGTCTAAGGAGGTAAAGGTCTCGGGCTTCAAGAAGTGTGACTCGTGCTGTCAGAAAATGTCTCTGACAGACGGTCACACTTCTTGTGTTTACTGCCTGGGGCCTTTACACCTGCAGGACTCCTGTGCTTTGTGTCACTCTTTTAGCCAGCGAGTCCTGCAGGAAAGGAGGACTAAATTAATCCTCCGTGGCTTACTAAAGCTGGAAGGTTCACCCACTAAACCTGGGTCTAGTAAACCTTCCAAGCCATCTAAGGGTCAGGCTACAGCTTCCAAGCCTTCCCCGGTGGCTCCGACTCCTTCGGAGTCGAGATCGGCTCCGGCCGGAGCCGATCTTTCTTCTTCTCAGGTAGGGTCGGTTCCGATCGGTTCCGACACCCAATCTGCTGTTGCCTTGTCGGCTCCGGCTGGAGCCGACATATTATCCAGTATCGGGCCGAAGCCTTCGGCTCCATCTGGAACCCAGAGGACGTCGGCTCCGATGACTTCATCCAAGAAGAGATCTCGGTCCCCTTCTTTGGAATCTATCCACTCGGCTCCGGGGTCTCCTCTTTTGTCGGAGCGGAGTCATCAGAGCCGATCTTCGAGATCTTCCAGGCTGTCTGACCACGATTTAGAGAGGGTGGTAAGCAGGCTGTTGAAGTCGCAGGCACTGGCCCAAATGCTCCATAGCCCGTCTCAGCAGACTTCGGCTATTGCTTCACCCCTTGAACTTCCTCCTCCGACTCCCCACCAGAGTTCGGAGCCGGAGCTTCTCGGGACAGCGACTGTGTCGGCGCCGGAGCCGATGCATCCTTTTCCGGCTCCGTCGTCTTCGGCTCCGATCTCCTCCTTGAGACCTTCCTTGGAGGGATCCGGTCATCGAGTTTCCCTTGTCGGCTCCGAGGGGGCTAGTGGCATCGGACCCTTGTCCGACCCCGCTCTCCCTCTCGGGGCTTCGGCTTTGGTAAGCTCGGCACCGACATCGGCCTCGGAGCCTTCCCTCTCAGTGGAGCCGGGAGTTCCTATTTCCTTGGAACGGGAATATTCCGAACTCCCGGGGAGGGGAGCCTTTGAGGTGATGAGGAGTGTCCTGGCACCTGAGCCAGGTCAACGGTCCATCCCTCTAGCTCCCCCCTCTTCGGTGCCTGTAGACGCCTCTTGCCAGCCTCTTGCTCTCAGGCCCAGGGATCCATCGGGAAGAGGACATGTAAGAGGAAACACACAGACTCCCCTGAGTCTACTACATCTGATACCGACTTAGATGAGTCGGAGGGTTCCCCACGATCCCCCTCTGAGGATGTCTCCTTTTCAGACATCCTTGAGCTCCTCAAACAGAGGGGGAATTGGCCCTCCATTGACCCCTCCGAGGATGAGTCGGTATACCTGGAGGCTTTTGGATCCCGACCCTCCACCTCCTGGGTGTCTCCGCCTTTCGACCCACTTATGCAGGTAGTGGCTCGAAAGGCGTGGGCAGCTCCAGATTCTGTGGAACCTGTCCCCAGGAGACCATCCAAATTTATTACGGCCCCTGCAGACAAGCAGTTTCTTTCCAAGGGTGTCTCTGTGGATGCTATGGTGGTGGCGGCCACCAAGAAGGAACTTGCGGATCCTTCAGTACCTGTCCATCCTCCTAACAAAGATTCTAGGACCATGGACAGGTATGGAAAGCGGATGTTTTCTTCAGCGACCTTTGCTATGCGTTCGCTGAACTACCTTTGTAACTTCACCAGGCTTCAAAGAGATATTCTCAAGGAACTAGGTGAAGTGGTCCAGGATCCTTCTGCTGCTGGGGCTCAAGAAAAGATTGCCTCACAGCTAGCAATCCTGAATTCCTTAACCAACTCCTCCATGCGGCTCATATCCTATGCAGCCGATGGAGCGAGCAGGGCGCAGGCACAGGAGTGGCTCTTAGACGTCAAGCCTGGATGCGGCTTTGTAATTTTGCGGACCCCTTTAAGGCGTCCTTCACCAATACCCCCTTTGACGGTTCGGCTTTGTTCGGACCTCAGGTGAAGGAAACCTTGACCAGGTGTGAGCAGGACGGCAAAACTCTTTCTGCCGTTGGAGTCCATTTTTCCACCCCTTCTAGACCCTATCCCAAGGGTCAGAAGGGAGGGAAGATGTGGTTCCGCAAAGCCCAAGGAGCTGCGCCGGACACACGTGGTCAGTTTACCCCCAGAGGCAGAGGGGGTAACAATAATAGACGCCGCCCTAGGGGCAGAGGGGGTCCTCAGAACCAGGGCAACAGGGAGTCTCTTCCTGAGAAGCCCTTTCAGCACCCCTGAGGTGTTGCCCGACTGTCCACCCTTGGAGGCAGTCGGGGGAAGGATTTCGCTGTACCCAGTAGCCTGGCGTTCCCTTTCACAAGATATGTGGGTACAGTCGATCATATCCGAGGGTTACAAAATCCCTTCAAAGGTATCCCACCTCTACAATCCCTTCCAGACATCTCACCCGGTCAAAGGGATTTGGCAGAACAGGAGGTTTCAAAGCTCCTAGAAAAAAGAGCCGTCCAGACTGTTCCGGCAGACCAAGTAGGATCCGGCGTCTACTCGAGATTCTTTTTGGTCCCCAAAAGGACGGGAGATTGGAGACCAATATTAGACCTAAGCAGTCTAAACAGATTTGTCAAGAAGGCAAGATTCCGGATGGTCACGCTTCAGTCCATTCTGCCCTTTCTGGGCAAGGACAACTGGATGTGCTCGATAGACCTTCAGGACGCGTACTATCACATAAAGATTCACAGGCGCTCCAGAAGGTTTCTCTGCTTTCGGTTAGGGACCAGTCATTATTAATTCAGAGCCCTGCCCTTTGGCCTCACTTCAGCCCCCAGAGTATTTACCAAATGCATGGCAGTGGTCACAGCTCATCTGAGAAGTCAAGGATTCCAGGTGTTTCCTTATTTGGACGACTGGCTCCTCTCCGCCTCCACCAGGCATCAGCTTCTTCAGACCAGAGACTACACTCTGCAGCTTTGCAAAAGTTTGGGAATTTCAGTGAATTTCGAAAAATCTTCTCTGCGGCCTTGCCAATCTATCACCTTTATAGGCGCAGAATTAAACACCGTCAAATTGTCAGCCAGACTAACAGATCAGAGAAGTCTGGACATCCAAAAATTCGTTCGAATATTATTGCAGAGCAGCAAAGTCAAAGCCAAATTGGTTCTAAAAGTTCTAGGTCTTATGGCTGCGGCCATTGTTCTTCTACCACTGGCTCGCTTCCACATGCGTCTGCTGCAGTGAATGTTATTCACTCAGTGGTCGTTCCACAGTCTTCCGATGAAGCACCAGATCTTAGTCACACAATCGTGCAGAGCTCATCTGAACTGGTGGATATCTTCCCCTCTCCTTCACCAGGGCCGACCATTTGTTCCCCCTCCTCCGGTTGCCACAGTCACTACGGATGCCTCTCTGATCGGGTGGGGGGGGCATTATCAGGGCAGGATGGTCCACGGGACGTGGCAACCCATAGAATACCATCTGCACATAAATGTCCTGGAGATGAGAGCGGTGCTTTTAACGTTGCAAGCCCTCAACGGCTTTCTTCCCGCGGGGACTATTGCAGTGCAAGCGGACAACATGTCCGTGGTCTGGTACATCAACAAGCAGGGCGGGACCAGGTCCTATCTGTTATGTCGAGAAGCTCTCAGACTTTGGCAATGGGCAATCTCGTCTCATCGGTTTCTGATAGCAACGCACATCCCCGGCAGGTCCAACCTCTTGGCGGACAGGCTGAGCAGAGACATTCTCATGCCTCACGAGTGGTCTCTCAATCAATCTATTGTGGACCAGATTTTTCTGAAGTGGGGCACACCTTGTTGCGATCTTTTTGCTACTCCCCAAAACAACAAGTGCCCCGACTTCTTCACACTCTTTCCCCTACCAGGCCAACCCCTGAGAGACTCTCTAACCCAGGATTGGCCCCGGGGACTTCTTTACGCTTTTCCGCCCTTTCCCTTGATTCCACAAGTCATTCAGAAAGCCACCGTTTTGAGGGCCAAGTTGATTCTCATTGCCCCTTACTGGCCTCGACAAATTTGGTTCCCGACTCTGCATCGTCACCTCCTGGTGCGACCTTGGCATCTGGACCCAGTTCCGGATCTTTTGATCCACCAATCGGGTCAACAGCACCGGGCCATTCATTCTCTCAACCTCACTGCGTGGTTGCTCCACTTCCTTCCCTAGCCAGGCTTCCTATGATCTCTAGTCGTCCACCAGAACCGTGTATGCTAGCAAGTGGCGACGTTTTTCCCTTTGGGCAAGATCCAAGCACATTGATCCCTTTACTGCTCCTGTGCATTCTGTTTTAGATTTCCTGGCCGAAGTTTTTCAGTCAGGATCTTCTTCTTCAACAGTCAAAGTTCAACTGGCGGCCATTTCCAAATATCATGTTGGATTTCAAGATCATAACATTGTCACATAGGCTATGTAAAGCCTTTCTGAGAGGAGTTTTTCTTCTGAAGCTGCCAATAAAACATCCTCCTCCACAGTGGGATCTGAATTTAATGTTAGCATCCTTGATTTTACCACCCTTCGAACCGTCTGCCTCATGTTCCTTGAAGTTATTGACCTGGAAAACTATATTCTTACTGGCTGTCACTTCAGCAAGAAGGGTTTCCGAAATTCAAGCTCTCTGCATCCATTCCCCTTACTTGGTTTTTCACAAGGACAGGGTATCCTTAAGAACTAACCCGTCCTTTCTTCCCAAAGTTGTTTCTCAAACTAATATTAATCAATCCATCGATCTACCAGTCTTTTTCCCAAATTACTCTGACAGAGCTGAACAAAAGCTTCATTTTTTGGATGTCCATCGTCAGCTCAGGTACTATTTGCATAGAACTAAACAGTTCAGGAAGTCGGACCAATTATTTGTCTCCTATGCAGAAAACAGGAAAGGTCTCCCAGTTTCTAAGGTGACCTTATCTAGATGGTTGTCTTCCACCATTTCTTATGTGTATTCGCTCAGGGGCAAGCAACTACCTTCTAAACCGAAAGCACACTCAACTAGGAGTCTATCCACTTCTGCAGCCTTTCAGGACAGACTACCCATTGATACCATTTGTGCAGCAGCTACTTGGGCCACACCTCATACCTTTGTCTCTCATTACAAATTAGATTTGGCCTCCAGAGACAGGGCCAGCTTTGGTTCCACAGTTCTCAAGAGTCTGTTCCATTGAGCCACCCGGGATACAGGTGCTAGGGACGCGGTCCCATCCAGCAAGAATGAAGGCGAGATTGACAACTTAACATTTAGAAGTTATGTACATACCATAACGTTCCATGTTAGTTGTCTTCTCTCGCCTTCTTTCTTGCGTCCCTCCCTCCATCCCCCTGGCCTGGACAGATCTTGAAGAGTTTCCTCTTCTCAGGTTGTTCCCTCCTGAGTCTTCAGTAGAAGAGTAATTTGTTAGGAGTTTTTTATTTTCCTAGTTCTACTAGGTTATTCCTTAGCAGGGTATGTTAGCTACCAAACGAGATCTGAGGTAGTCCCGCCTTGCATCATGGGATATAGGGTTGCCTCGAGCTGGTAAAAGGAGTTTCAAGCTAAGCAAGTGCCGAGTCGGAGCCGAGGATCGGCTCCGAACCCATCCAGCAAGAAAGAAGGGGAGAGAAGACAACTAACATGGAACGTTATGGTATGTACATAACTTCTAATTTTGAACCAGCAGCTATGCGAGTTAAAATTTTTGACTTGGAAAACTATATTTTCTGTAGCCATCACTTCTGCTAAAAGACTGACAAATTCAAACACCGTTGCTAAACCTCCTTACTTAGTATTTCATAAGGAAAGGGTGGCTTTACGAACTAATCCTACCTTCCTTCCTAAGGTGGTGGCAGAATCAAACCTCAATCAGTCTAATAATTTGGCAGTGTTCTTTCCAAATTTTACAAACAAAGATGAATATACGTTACATTTACTGGAAGTTCACAGACAGTTGTGTTTTTACTTGCATAGAACAAAACATTTAGGAAAACAGATCAGTTGTTTGCTTCCTTTTTCAGATTCCAAATTAGCATGCCAGTCACAAAGGTAACCTTAGCCAAATTGTGCCTTTCCTTACAAAAAACCTTTGAGAGCCCGTTCAACCAGGTCCATGGCAACATCTTCAGTATTTTTATCTAGGGTTTCCATGGACAATGTATATGCACCTGCTGCTTGGGCTAATCTTCATACTTTTATTACTTATTATAAATTGGGTCTGGTGTCACAGGGGAAGAGCAGCCTTCAGCTGAACTGTGCTCAAGAATATCCTTCCTTAGAGTCCTCCTGAGATTTCAGGTAGCTGGGGACTCTAGCAGTTGTTGAGGAATTAATGAAAATTGACATCAGATAAAAAAAAGTTATATTCTCACCATAACATTCCGTCTGTGTTGTCAATTTTCATTCTTCATCTCCCCTCCCACCAATCCTCTGCCTTTGAATTAATGACTTTTGGAAGACCTTGTAATGGAACCACTATTCCTTATGTTGAGCTCCAGATATGGATTTCTGTTAACATAATGCTAATGTTTCCTTTTATTCTATAAGCCAGCAAACAAGATCTGAGGTATGTTAGGGGATAGGGCATTATGGGTAAAGGATGAGTTTGAAAGTTTGTTAGTGGCTACAGGCTGAAAATAACGGCTGAGTTGGCTCCGAGGGTTGTATCCAAACCCATTTGTTGAGAAAAAATTAAAATGGACAACACAGATGGAACATTATTTTATTTATTACATTTGTTTACCGGGTAGTGTCCGACTTGGCAAGTAGCCTGTTTTCACCAGAGACCACTACCATAATACATAAAAATAATATTATAAAAATTAAAAATACGAACAAGAGTAATGATATAATAAAAATATGATAAATTAAATAATATAGTACAAATAATACACAATACATCTCGATACAGAGAAATTCTAGTGTCATATTAGACCAGTAGCCCATAGGTTCTTGAACATGATTCTTAGAACAGTAGCCCATGGTTTTCTTGGTTGATTGAGTATAAAAAACTGAAGCTGAAGGGGGAGCATTGCAACAGATACATTAGATATGCAGTAATATGAGGTGAGTAATTTTTTTATGTGCTGTTCAAAACTCTGCATCCGTGTTGTCTGTTTTCATCCTTCCTCAGCTTCCCACCCACCATTCCCTCTTCCCCTTTTGTTTGGACCTTGATATGACCTTAGGGATACTCCTGAATAGCTTCTGCTGTGTGGACTCCAGAGTCATCGTCGCTGATTTCATTTCCCCATCTTTTTACCTTTTTATTACTTACTCAGAAATAATGTGGGCTGCCTCTTCCATTTTTGATATTCCATTTGATAACTTGAGGGCAAACTTGATCTGAGGTAACTCACAAATAGGGGATTTATGGGTAAGGAGAGGAGCTCGAGCTACAGAGCCTAAAGTCTGTTCAGTGGCTATGGACAGATCTGAGACCCATCAGTTGAGGAAGGATGAAAACAGACAACACAGATGCAGAGTTAGTGTGTACATAACTATAATTTTTGTGTGAAGTGTTTTTATTTTGGTCTAGAATCTCTATAGGTGAAGTATCGCTTGCATTTCCACTTTGACAACTTACCTGCCATTGAAGGTGTTTTTGACAGGAATATTGTGCATTTCTTACACATTACAATGTTTTGGCAACATGTGAAAGTTTGCTTGCTATTTGTGCAAACTGCTTAACAACTTAACTTCCGGCTAGCGTTTCTGACTACATCCCAAGAATCCTCCTTGGTCACAACATGGATATTTACCCCACTCCTGCTGGTCCAACTTACATTGTTCCTAGAAAAGAAAAAAAACTTGCCAGAGAGCCCTTGCCATCTCTCTCAGTCTTCGTGTAATGCAGTGGTGGGAGAGACTGTAGTGTCCAACAGTCATTCTTCAGACCACTCAGTTTACCTCTTTGGTGGTTTCTTGTGTAGTCCTTTCAGTATCCATGAACTGGGGATCAGCCATAGCATCTTTAGCTGTTTGTGTGCAAGCCGGGCATGGGAGTACCATGTTTATTAGGATATGGAGGCACACTGGGGGATGCTGCTGGATGTGTCTGGGTGAAGAGACCCCCTCTTGACTGGCCATATATTCTTCTGCAGGTCTTTCACTACAGATATGTGCAACAACAACAAAAAAAAAATAAACATTGTTCATCTCAAGCCATGGCATCTGTAAGAAGGGATGTTTTTCTTACCTTAGCCAAAAATTGTTAGACAAAGTGGTCTTGGTACGCACAGTAAAGTACCTATAAATCAGGTCAAGAAGAATTTTCCTGAGGAAGACTTGTCATTGGATTCTTACATTGACCAAGATAAGGCTGCTTCTCCTGCAATTTCCCAAGCCCAAAACTCTGATGCTAAGGAAAGCTGCTCATCATAACCTGCTTTGGAGGTGTTTTCCCATATTGCCAGGATGAGTGAGTTGTTTTCATGGGAACAAATGGATAGTTCCCTGAAGTGAGGATGTATGTTACAAGTGGATGTGCATCATTCTATGTCTATTCCTCCTCCAGTGCCAGCCCTAGAGGATTTTATGTAATGCTGCCTGTAACAACCTGATTCACAACTTTCAGTCCCCAGAAAAGCAGATGGGCTTTGCAAGGTTTTGCAAACTAACAAGCACTTGTTTTCTCATGTCAGATCAGACCCTCCAGTAATATCAACTTCTACACTAGCAGGGAACAGGCTCTTGTTCTCATCCAACCTTCTCCCAGTGGATAGGGAAGGGGCTATTTGGAGAGATGTAAGAAAAATTTTTCTTCCACTTTGGTGTATAGAATTCTCCACTATTAGAAACATATGTAGAATTTTGTGCTTTTTGTACAGATGGTTTGAGAGCTACCATTCATCCCCTTGAAAGTAGTGCCTGTCGCAAGTCTGTTGTTTCCAGCATATCCCAAGTATCTAAACATGCTTTAAGGAGCTTTTGTGTTTTTCTTATATGCTTTAAGGAGTGTTTGTACAGATGCTGTGTCTTGGGCTTTTACTTCTGTTACTGTTTTGAGGAAATTTTCCTGGTTACGAAGTTTTCTGATGAGGTAACATCTGAAATTTTTAATTCTGCTTTAAGAATGTTTTATTTGGCCCATCTGTTACTTAGGTCCACAAACAATTGAATGAAAAAGGTAAATTAATTTAGGGAGTATCTAAGATTTTTCAAGCTCCCCCTTACAAATCTCCCAGATGTCTCTCATATCTAAGAAGTGGAATAATTAATATATGCTTTGTCAGGCCTAACAGGGAAACTAAAAGAGATGGTAGGAGGGGAACAATAAGAAACTACAATCTTTTCCCAAAAAGAACAGTCTTCAACTTTACAATGTCACTATGCTAATACTGTTACTCCCTCCCTTCCTGCCCCACTCTCTCAAAATCTGTCTCAACTACTGGTTCTGTACATTTCCTCTTTGGCAACAGTTTGTCACAGACTCAATGGTGTTAAACATGGTTTAGGAGGGAAACATTTGTCATTGGATGCAAAAACCTCCATTCAGAAGTGTTCCTCCCCATCCTCTAAACCGTACAGAATGTTTGGCTCCCTATTTGAAATGTCAACGCTCCAAATGCTGCGTGCCGACAACAGCCTGAAAAAAAAAAGATTGAAACTGCAGAAGAGCGAATCTCGAACATCTTCCCTGCATCCCCTGAACTTATGTATACTAACTCCAAACCCACCATATCTTGTAGAAAAGGAAATATTCTGTGAAATGGTCATTTCGGACTTGGGATATGCAAGTCTGTTTTTTTCAAGTTTCAGGACCTGCACTAATAGTTCATGACTTTTCAAATGATTACCAACTTTTTTCCTCAGGTTCTTCAGTACTTACTCACCCTAGGAGTCATAGAATCAGTGTCATTAAATCTAGGGGGTAAAAGCTTCTATTCCAGAAGGTTTCAGGTACTAAAGGGTGAGTCATCTTGGAGGCCATTCTAGATATTTCTTTCCTAAATCTGTATGTGGAAGTACCAAAATTCAAGTTGTTGACCCTTCAGAGTCTGTTACGTCATTCCTAGGAAAGCTGTGTGGTAACATTGGACCTAAAAGAC
This sequence comes from Protopterus annectens, assembly GCF_019279795.1. Classification (NCBI taxonomy): domain Eukaryota; kingdom Metazoa; phylum Chordata; order Ceratodontiformes; family Protopteridae; genus Protopterus; species Protopterus annectens. The sequence goes on from NC_056730.1 coordinate 424,851,701, forward strand.
ATATACCATCACATTTCCATGGTCAAAGGTTTTAGGAAATTTCTCAGAATGTTAAGTTGTCAAACTCGCCTTCATTCTTGCTGGATGGGTTCGGAGCCGATCCTCGGCTCCGACTCGGCACTTGCTAAGCTCGAGAGCTAATTTTACCAGCACGAGGCAACCCTATATCCCATGATGCAAGGCGTGACTACCCAGATCTCGTTTGCCGCTTCGCGAAGAGGTCTTCTTTTACCAGCTCAGGTAGTGTTTTTGTGATTTAACTTTCTACAGTTAAAAATCTTCCCTTTTTCCAGCCTTTTTTTCTCAGTATTAGAGTTAGTCTTTCTATAGCCATCTCCTTAACCCTGTACTCCCTCAACCTAATAGGTTTAGTTATTTTCCCCTTCAGGCCTTAAGCCTCCCTTTCCTTAATTCCTGTCAGGGTGTTTGAGTGTTGTACTTAGTTCCCCCCCCTTCTTCTTAAGTTAACTGTGTGGGTGAACTTTGTGTGTGTGTGTTTGTGCACTGGGCATAATTATGTCCAAAGAATCGAAGGTCTCAGGCTTCAAGAAGTGTGACTCGTGCTGTCAGAAGATGTCTCTGACAGACGGTCACACTTCTTGCGTGTACTGCCTGGGACCTCTACACCTGCAGGACTCCTGTGCCATTTATCATTCTTTTGGCCACAGAGTCCTGCAGGAACGTAGGAATAAATTAATCCTACGAGGCTTATTGAAGCCGGAGAGCTCCCCAACCAAGACCGGGTCGGGGAAGCCCTCTAAGCCACCTAAGCCCCAGGCTTTGAGTTCGAAGCCTTCGGCTGTGGCTCCGACTCCTTTGGAGTCTAGGTCGGCTCCGGCCGGAGCCGATCTTTCTCTCTTAGAGGCGGTGGTATCGGTGCCGGCCGGCTCCGATACACCTGCATCGAAGTCGATGTCGGCTCCGGCTGGAGCCGACATTTCCATGTCCCAGACTGGAGCCGATAAGTTATCGGCTCCGACTGGAACCGAGGGGTCTTCGGCTCCGATGGCTCCAACTAGAAAGAGATCTCGGTCTCCTTCCCTGGAGTCAATTCGCTCTGCTCCGGGATCTCTGCATTCGGAGCGGAGCCATCGGAGCCGATCTTCTAGGTCTTCCAGGCTCTCTGACCACGACTTGGAGAGAGTGGTAAGCAGATTGCTGAAATCACAGGCACTGGCCCAGATGCTCCATAACCCGTCTCAGCAGACAACCGCTATCACTCATCCCCCTGAATTTCCTCCTTCGACTCTCCTCCAGAGTTCGGAGCCGGAGCTTCTCGAAACCTTGACTGTTGGTGCGTCGGAGCTGATACCACCCCTTTCGGCTCCTTTGTCTTCGACTCCGATTTCCTCCATGACACCTTCCATGGAGGGATCCGGTCGTCGTGACTCCCGCGTTGGCTCCGAGGGGGCGAGTGGCATCGGACCCTTGTCCGGCCCCGTTCTCCCTCTCGGAGCTTCGGCGTTGGTGAGTTCGGCACCGACATCGGCCTCGGAGCCTTCTCTTTCGGCGGGGCCGGGAGTTCCTGTTTCTTCGGAGCGGGAGCTCTCTGGCCTCCCTGGAAGGGGAGCCTTTGAGGTGATGAGGAGTGTTCTAGCCCCTCAGCTGAGTCAACAGTCGGTTCCATTAGCTCCCCCCTCCTCGGTGCCTGCTGATATCTCTTCCCACTCTCTTGCTCCTGGACCCAGAGATCCATCGCCCCAGGTTTCCTCACTGGGAAGAACTTCCTCTTCCGAGGTTTCTCCTGATCCTTCGGGGGAACCCCCGCATAAGAGGACGTGCAAGAGGAAGCACATAGACTCCCCTGAGTCTACAACATCTGATACTGACTTAGATGAGTCGGAGGGATCCCCAAGGTCCCCCTCTGAGGATGTCTCCTTTTCAGACATCTTGGAACTCCTTAAACAGAGGGGGAACTGGTCTTCCATTAACCCCTCCGAGGATGAGTCAGTATACCTGGAGGCTTTTGGATCTCGACCTTCCACCTCCTGGGTATCACCGCCTTTCGACCCTCTCATGGAAGTGGTGGCTCGAAGGGCGTGGGCGGCCCCGGATTCTGTGGAACCAGTCCCTAGGAGGCCATCTAAATTTATCACGGCCCCAGTAGACAAGCAGTTTCTCACCAAGGGTGTCCCTGTTGATGCCATGCTGGTGGCAGCTGCCACCAAGAAGGAACTTGCCGATCCTTCTGTACCTATCCATCCTCCTAACAAGGAGTCTAGGACCATGGATAGGTACGGTAAGCGGATTTTTTCCTCAGCGACCTTCACTATGCGCTCGCTGAATTATCTCTGTCACTTTACCCGGCTTCAGAGAGATATTCTCAAGGAACTAGGTGAGGTAGTACAGGATCCGTCAGCTGCCGGGGCTCAAGAAAAAATTACCTCGCAGCTGGGAATCCTAAATTCCTTAACAAACTCCTCCATGCGGCTCATTTCTTATGCGGCCGATGGAGCGAGTAGAGCCGCAGGCACAGGAGTGGCCCTTAGGCGTCAGTCCTGGATGCGGCTTTGCAACTTCGCAGATCCCTTTAAGGCGTCCTTCACAAATACTCCCTTCGATGGTTCGGCTTTGTTTGGACCTCAGGTGAAGGAAACATTGAATAGATGCGAGCAGGACGGCAAGACTCTTTCTGCCGTAGGAGTCCGTTTCTCCACCCCTTGAAGACCTTATCCTAAAGGTCAGAAGGGAGGGAAGATGTGGTTCTGTAAATCTCAGGGAGTCATGCCGGACGCACGTGGTCAGTTTACCCCCAGAGGCAGAGGGGGTAATAAGAATAGACGCCGCCCTAGGGGCAGAGGGGGTCCGCAGAATCAGGGTAGCAGAGAGCCTCTCCCTGCCAAACCCTTCCAGCATCCCTGAGGTGTTGCCCGACTGTCCATGGAGGCAGTCAGGGGAAGATTGTCGCTGTACCCAACAGCCTGGCTTTCCCTTTCTCAAGACATTTGGGTACAGTTGATCATGTCCGAGGGTTACAAGATTCCCTTCGAAAACTATGCTGTTCCTCAGAAGGTATCCCTCCCAGACGTTGCACCCGGTCTAAGGGAGTTCTCAAAGCTGGAGGTATCAAAACTTCTAGCAAAAAGAGCCATCCAGCCATTTCCAGCAGACCAAATAGGATGCGGGATCTACTCAAGATTCTTTTTGGTCCCCCAAAAAACAGGAGATTGGAGACCAATTCTAGACCTCAGCAGACTAAACAAGTTTGTCAAGAAGGCAAGATTCCGGATGGTCACGCTTCAGTCCATTTTACCTTTTTTGGGCAAGGACAACTGGATGTGCTTGGTAGACCTTCAGGATGCGTACTATCACATAAAAATTCACAGGCGCTCCAGAAGGTTTCTCCGCTTTCGGCTGGGGACCAGTCATTTTCAATTCAGAGCCCTGCCCTTTGGTCTCACTACAGCCCCCAGAGTGTTCACCAAATGCATGTCAGCGGTCACGGCTCACCTGAGACGTCAAGGATTCCAGGTGTTTCCGTATCTAGACGACTGGCTCCTCACGGCCACCACCAGGCATCAACTTCTCCAGGCCGGGGACTACACTCTTCATATGTGCAGCCAGTTAGGAATTTCCATAAACTTCGAAAAGTCCTCCTTATTACCTTGCCAGTCTATTACCTTTATAGGCGCAGAACTAGACACTGTTGGGATGTCAGTAAGACTCACAGATCAAAGACTTCTGGACATCCAAAAATATGTTCAGATCATCCTACTCAGCAAAAAGATCAGGGCCAGGTTTGTCCTGAAGGTGCTGGGACTTATGGCGGCTGCCATCGTACTTCTTCCTTTGGCTCGCTTCCATATGCGGCTACTGCAATGGATGTTATTCACCCAGTGGTCCTTCCAGCAACTTCCCATGTGCCACAAGATCATCGTGACACAATCTTGCAAGAGTCACCTGACCTGGTGGATTTCTTCCCCTCAAGTCCTCCAGGGCAGACCGTTTGTTCCACCGGCCCCGGTTGCCACAGTCACATCGGATGCCTCCCTGATCGGGTGGGGGGGGCATTATCAGGGCAGGATGGTCCATGGCACTTGGCAACTCTTCGAATACCATCTGCACATAAATGTCCTAGAGATGAGAGCAGTGCTTTTAACATTGCAAGCCCTCAACAACTTTCTTCCTTTAGGAACTATTGCATTTCAGATGGACAACATGTCCGTAGTATGGTACATCAACAAACAGGGCGGGACCAAGTCCTATCCACTGTGTCGAGAAGCTCTCAGACTTTGGCAGTGGGCAATCTCCTCTCATCGATTTCTGATAGCAACGCACATCCCCGGGAAATCCAACTTCATTGCGGACAGATTGAGCAGAGCTATTCTCATGCCTCACGAGTGGTCTCTCAAACAATCAGTAGTGGAGGAGATTTTTCAGAAGTGGGGCTTCCCTTGCTGCGACCTTTTTGCTACACCCCAAAACAGCAAATGCCCAGACTTCTTCTCCCTCTTTCCACTCCCAGGCCAACCCCCCAGAGACGCTCTAACCCAGGTTTGGCCCCGGGGACGACTTTATGCTTTTCCTCCATTCCCCTTGATACCTCAAGTCATTCAGAAAGCTGCCGTTTTGAGAGCCAAGTTGATTCTCATTGCCCCTTACTGGCCTCGACAAATTTGGTTCCCGTTCCTTCATTGCCATCTATTGGTACAGCCTTGGTGTCTGGACCCAGTTCCAGATCTTTTGACCCACCAGTCGGGTCATCTGCACCAGGCCATTTGCTCTCTCAACCTCACCGCTTGGTTGCTCCACTTCCTTCATTAGCCAGGCTTCCTATGATTTCTAATCCTGTACGGGATATCATAGTAGCTTCTCTGAAGTCCTCTACCAAAAAGATTTATGCTAGTAAGTGGCAGCGTTTTTCCTTCTGGGCAAAGTCCAGGGACTTTTTGGACTTCTTAGCTGAGATTTTTCAGTCGGGTTCTTCTTCTTCGACAGTCAATGTCCAGCTGGCAGCAATCTCAAATTTTCATGTTGGCTTAGCGGACCAGAACATAATGTCTCACAAGCTTTATAAAGCCTTTCTCAGGGGTATCTTTCTACTAAAGCCCCCAATTAAAGATCCTCCTCCGCAATGGGACCTGAATTTAGTGCTGACATCCCTAATTCTTCCCCCCTTCGATCCGGCTGCTACATGCTCTTTAAAATTTCTCTCTTGGAAGACAATTTTTCTGGTGGCTATTACTTCAGCTAGGAGAGTGTCTGAACTTCATGCTCTCTGTGTTCGACCTCCCTACTTGGTTTTCCACAAGGATAGAGCATCTCTAAGAACAAATCCATCCTTTTTGCCCAAGGTGGTTTCCCAGACGAATCTTAACCAGTCTATTGATCTTCCAGTATTTTTCCCGAATTATTCGGACAGAGCGGAACAGAAACTGCATTATTTGGATGTTCATCGCCAGCTCAGATACTACTTGGATAGAACTAAACAGTTCAGAAAATCTGATCAGCTTTTTCTTTCTTATGTAGAAAACAGAAAAGGTCTCCCAGTCTCCAAGGTGACCTTATCGAAATGGCTCTCTTCCACTATTTCCCATGTTTATCTCCTTAGGTGCAAAGAATTGCCCTCTAAACCTGAGGCACATTCTACTAGAGGCCTAGCCACATCTACAGCCTTTCAGGCTAGGCTACCTATTGACACCATTTGTGCAGCAGCCACTTGGGCCACGCCTCATACCTTTGTCTCACATTACAAATTGGACTTGGCCTCCAGAGACAGAGCTAGGTTTGGTTCCACAGTTCTCAAGAGTCTGTTCCATTGAGCCACCCAGGATAGAGGTGCTAGGGACGCGGTCCCATCCAGCAAGAATGAAGGCGAGTTTGACAACTTAACATTAAGAAGTTTTGTACCTACCATAACGTTCCATGTTAGTTGTCTTCTCTCACTTTCTTTCTTGCGTCCCTCCCTCCTTTCCCCCTAGCCTGGACAGACCTTGAAGTTGTACTCTTCTCTGGGGACGAGTTTATTCTTCCTATGGACTCCAGTTGTGGGTGGTCACTGGTTTTACTAGTTCCCCTGTGTTGTGTTTACACATTTGGTTACTTTCTTCTCCTTCTGTTGGAAGAAGATAATGGGCATATTTCTATAGCTACCATACGAGATCTGGGTAGTCACGCCTTGCATCATGGGATATAGGGTTGCCTCGAGCTGGTAAAATTAGCTCTCGAGCTTAGCAAGTGCCGAGTCGGAGCCGAGGATCGGCTCCGAACCCATTCAGCAAGAAAGAAGGCGAGAGAAGACAACTAACGTGGAACGTTATGGTAGGTACATAACTTCTTATTTTCTGTTGTTGGGTCACTATCAGTTCTCTGCTTTTATCTTTTGTGTTATAAATGCTTAAGAGTACTTACAGAGCTTCTAGTTCCAGTCATCATAACTCTTTATAGACTGAATGACACTTACCTTTTACTTATTTAGACAACTTGCTTAGCTTTGCAGAACTTTCTCCCAGATATCAAGAGTTTTTATCATGGGTGTCATCTCTTCTAATTAGCTTGGGTTTCCAGGTAACCATTCAGAAATCCTCTTTTGACCCCTTTCACACAGGATTGTCTCACTAGGATATGTTATAGACACACTGCAGCAAACAACCTTTTTTCATGCAGGTAAAGGTAGATTTTATCTGGAAGCCTTCCTGAACTTAGCTCAGCTCAGTCTCAGACTTTAGCCAAAGAGATGTTCTTCATCTCACATTGCTGCAGTCCATACACTTGGGTAGTCCGCTGTCCTCGGTCGGCCCGAATATCAAAGTATAAGGCTGACGTCGGTCAAGGCGCATTTGACTGACATCAGGACGTCAGGGTACAAATGCGCATGACCGACGTCATATCCTCAGTCTTTTTTGCCGCATGGTCCGATGCAGAAGCAGCATTGCAAGTGCCGGTTGGCGTTCTGAGATTTTTCGATTTCGAAGTTTCAGACCGAGTTCAAAGTTGGCTAAGTACCCCGTTGGGGAATATTTTAGTTTTTCTTGCCTCAGTGATTTACCGGATGTCAGAAAAAGTCAATAATTGCATTTCTTGTGGGAAACAGATACCGCATAGAGATTATCATACTTTGTGTATTCCTTGCTTAGGGCCTGAGCACGACGTTGTTGGCTGTCGCTCTTGTGCTAGGTTCAATAAACGCACTATAAAGAGAAGGTTGGATTGTGCCAGGTTAGTCTTTGGGAAGCGGTGCAATTATAAAATGCCGTCGGATGCCCCGACGCCCGCTTCTTCGAAGAAGCGCAAGGACAAAGCAGTTAAGCCTAGGCTAGAAGAACCGTCTGTACCGGACGCCGGTTCTTTAGAGGTGTCGGTGGAGCCGGTGGCTCCACCGGAGGTTTCTTTGGGTTCCCAGGGAGAGACTTTATTATTGCAAGATGTGGCCTCTCAGGAGGCAGGTCAGGCTGAAGGGGCTTCTCAGGTTACTATACTCCCCTCCCTTCCTAGGGTGGCTAGGCCTTCTCCTTCTGTTTTCAAGGCTTCTCCCAGAGGCAGGCCAGGTTCAGCTTCAGTTGGTGTCACCCCTAGTTCTTCTGGAACTGTGCCCAAGAAGCATATGCTTAAAATGGCAGAAGATTTGATTTCTTTGATTAGGGGTTCTTTACCCCCTCCTGATAAGAGACCTAGGGTGGAGCCTGAGCCTGGGAGTTTTGAGCAGGCTTCGGATGTTTCAGAGTCTTCGGCTGAAGACTTGCAGGAGTATTCTCCTTATTCTGATTCTGATGTGGATGATTCTACTCCTTTTGCTTCTCCTCCTGAGGATTTTTCTTTTTCAGAAACTCTTCATTCTATGAGGGAGCATTTTAAGTGGGAAGGTCAGGACTTCTCTGATTCCAGGAAAAGGCTTAGGGAATTTTTGTTTTTACCCCAGCATAGGCCTTTGGCTATACCTCCTGTTTTAGATGTGGTGGAAGATGTTTTTGCAGAGGCTTCTCTTAATCCTGATTCTTTGCCTCCTGCTCCTGTTAAACCGGATAGATATTACAGGGTGCCTGAAGCTCATAAGTATCTTTTTAGAGTCCTAGGGCAGACCCAGAAACTGTTAGTCAGGGGCCTAAAGGTGTTAAGGCTTCTGTTGTCAAGAATCCGGTTCCCTCAGACAAAGAGGCCAAGGCTTTGGATAGATGGGGAAAGAAAGTTTATACTTCTTCCACTCTAGCTATGAGGGCTTTGAATTGCCAGTTTCACATGTTAAAATACCAAAACTATCTCCTTTCACAATTGAAGTCTAAGGTTGATGCTCTGGCGGAAGGTATTGATTGTAAAGAGTTGCAAGATTTAGTACATGTTTCTGAACAGGTGGGTAAGCATTCTTTGCAATGTGGTTTTGATGCTGTACAGGCCTCGTCTAGGGTGGCTGCCACTGGGTCAGTTCTTCGCAGGCATGCCTGGCTGAGGGATCAGAATTTATCTGACCATGTTAAATCACGGATTTTAGATGCTCCTTTACAATCTGATGTGTTGTTTGGTTCTCCTGTTGAGACAGTCTTAAAGAAAATGGAAGACAAGGCTAAGTCTATGCAGACTGTTAAAGATTTTTTGCAGGTTCAGCCTCCAAAGTTTAGTAGAAATTGGCCTACTAAGGGGTGGATGTATCCTTCCTATGATTCCCAGTCTAGGGGTAGATCTAGACGTGGCAGGGGCAGAGCTCAGGGCTCTTTCAGGCCTAGAACAGGAAGTTCTCCTGCACAGTCTTCAGGTGAGGGCAGGGGTCAGTCCTTTCGTAAACAGACCCAATGACCTACCTTTTCAGCTGCCAGAGCCTTCTCGTCTGGCAGCACCTTTGGGAGGAAGGTTGGCACTTTTCAAAGAAAATTGGAGTTTAATTACCCAAGACAGATGGGTATTGGATATCATACACCACGGTTACCGGTTTTATTTCCATACCTTGCCTCCTTTCAAAGGCATGCCAGACGTTCCTCCTCCACAAAGAATAGAGGCTCACAAGCAAATTTCTCTGTTACTCCAAATAGGGGCCATTCAGCCGGTCCCTATGCCAGAAGTGGGCCTAGGATTTTATTCTCGCCTGTTCCTAGTACCAAAGAAAGGGAACACGTGGAGACCAATTTTGGACTTATCTATCCTCAACACTTATCTGGGCATTCCCAAGTTCAAAATGTTGACGTTACAGCAGCTTTTACCTCTGCTGGGCAAAGATCATTGGATGGTAACTTTAGATCTCAAGGAGGCTTATCTTCATGTTCCTATCAGACTCAGTTGCAGGAAGTATCTGCGTTTTCGAGCTGGGACTTCTCATTATCAGTTCTCTGCATTGCCCTTTGGCTTATCTACTGCGCCCAGAGTGTTCACGAAGGTTCTGGCTCCAGTGATAGCTTTCCTCAGGTTAAAAGGAATACAGATTTATCCATATTTGGACGATTGCCTGATTCTGGCTCAAGAAAGGGACGAGCTTCTTCATCATTTGGGTTATGTGATAGCAGTGCTAAGATGCCTGGGGTATTCTGTGAACGAAATAAAGTCCAGTCTAGTACCCTCTCAAGACATGTGCTTTCTGGGTGTGAGACTGAATACAGCATCCCAGATGGCCTTTTGACCCCGGACAAACAAAAGAATCTTTCCCTTTACTTTCATCAGTTGTCTCATCAGTCCGGGCTGACTGCAAGGACAGTCCTTCAAGCCTTAGGGTTCATGGCATCTTGTATTCTGGTACTTCCCAATGCCAAACTGCATATGAGGAAGCTACAATGGTATCTCAAAAATGTATGGACACAGCACTGCCAGGATTTGGACACTGTCATTCAAATAATACCTTGCATTCAAAAGGAATTTTTGTGGTGGGCTCAGGAATGTCACCTAAACAAGGGACTCTCTGTGACCCGGCCAGAGGCGAGTCAGATTCTAACGACAGATGCCTCAGACAAAGCTTGGGGAGCTCATCTGAATGGAAAGTGGATACAGGACAAGTGGCCTGCCAGACTACAACATCTACATATCAACTTGAAAGAGATGTTAGCAGTCCAGTTTGCATTAATAGCCTTCAAGGATTTACTTCTTCCAGGGCAGGTGTTGATTCTAACAGACAACACAACTGTCATGTGGTACATCAACAAGCAAGGCGGAACTCATTCTTATCCTCTATGCAGGCAAGCAATGATTTTGTGGGAAACTGCTCTCAGTTTACAACTAAATCTTCAGGCAAGGTTTCTGCCGGGAGCACAGAACTCCTTAGCAGATGTGTTGAGCAGACAAATTATGGATCCCCACGAGTGGAAATTGGATCCTCATGTATTTCGGAAATTGACAGTGTCATGGGGAACTCCAGACATAGATCTATTCGCTTCCCCACTAAACCACCAGCTGCCAAAGTTTTGCACAAAAAGGTTTCATCCCACAGCTTGGAAAGTGGATGCTCTTTCTTTCAATTGGAGCAATCTTCATGTGTATGCCTTTCCGCCTCTGCCTCTCCTCCCAAAGGTACTACTAAAGGCCAGACAAGACAAGCCAAGGATGATTTTGATAGCTCCAGATTGGCCTCGACAGCATTGGTACCCATTACTGAGGAGCCTGGTACGGAAGCCTCCATGGCCTTTGCCTTCGATTCCACACCTGTTGTCTCAGGAGGACAGTCATTTGCTCAATGTCAAGCTTCACTCTCTGCACCTAACAGCCTGGCATATTCTGTTTTGAACCATTGTGGGCCTCCACTTCCACAACAAGTTTTGAATGTTATTTTGGAAGCCAGAAGGCCTAGTACAAGGAAAGTGTACGCAGACAAATGGAAGAGATTTTTATTTTGGAGTACAGCAAAGGATTTTGATGTTTCTGGGCCTAATTTAAGTGTGGCTCTTCAATATCTTACTGAGTTACTGGACAAAGGTTTGTCCTTCTCTTCTATTAAAGTTCATGCTGCAGCAATTTCGGCTCACTATGATTGTGACCCACCATTGTTTTCTCATCCTTTGTTCAAGCAATTTCTTAGAGGGGCAAAGAATATAAGACTCCCACGAAGAGCTCCTACTCCTGCTTGGGATCTCAATTTTGTGTTGGAGAAACTCACTCTACAACCTTTTGAGCCTGCAGCTACTGCTGTATTAAAGTTTTTATCATGGAAGACTGCTTTTTTGTTGGCTATTACCTCTGCAAGAAGGGTTTCTGAGTTGCAGGCCCTTATGGCAGTTGAGCCTTTCTTAATTTTCCATAAGGATAGGGTATCTTTACGTACTAATCCTTCCTTTATGCCTAAAGTGGTTTCTAGTGTGGCTTTAAACCAAACTATTCATTTGCCTACCTTTTATGCAAATCCCCAAAATAAAGGGGAAAAGATTTTGCACACTTTAGATGTACACAGGCAGTTGCGTTATTATTTGGACAGAACTAAAGGGTTCAGGCAGTCTCAGCAGTTATTTGTTTCTTTTGCTTTGAGTTCTCAGGGCAAGCCTGTGTCAAAACAAACTATTTCTAAGTGGATTGGGTTTTGCATTGCTTTCTGTTATTCCCATCATGGCAAGGAAGTTCCAGCTGGGATTAGGCCTCATTCCACTAGGGCTACTGCCACTTCAACAGCTTTTTTAAGAGGGGTGGCAACTAAGGATATTTTGGAGGCAGCTACTTGGAGTTCAGTGCATACTTTTTCCAGGCATTATCACCTACCACTTTACTCTAAATCCAGGGCTGGTTTTGCCACTGCTGTTTTGCAGGGCATTTTAGCAGCTCCTGCTTCCTTATAATTTGGCCATCCTCCCTTTCCTCTGCTTTGGGATTCTACCCAAGTGTAAGGACTGCAGCAATGTGAGATGAAGAACATAGTACAGTTTTGTACCTACCATAAATGTAGATGTTCGAAGATCCACATTGCTGCAGTCCAATTTACCCTCCCTCCTTCCCCTCTGTTGTTAGAGGCGGTTGTGTGGGTTGGGTGTTCAATTGGGTGTATATTGTCTATTGTATATATTGTACATATTTTTAGTGCTAGGATGGTTGGTTGTTGGTTTGCTGTCTTTTGGTTTTTGACCTTTATTTTTAGGGTCTTCTGACATCTGGGGCAAGAAAAGACTGAGGATATGACGTCGGTCATGCGCATTTGTACCCTGACGTCCTGATGTCAGTCAAATGCGCCTTGACCGACGTCAGCCTTATACTTTGATATTCGGGCCGACCGAGGACAGCGGACTACCCAAGTGTAAGGACTGCAGCAATGTGGATCTTCGAACATCTACATTTATGGTAGGTACAAAACTGTACTTTTCTTAGGATTCTGCAGTTCGTGGCATCAATAGCACTCATGATTCTTTTTGCCAAGTTACACACGTGAAAGATTCAGTGGCAACTATAAAAAATGGACCCAACACACTTCTGGATTTTCAGACATCAGTCTTTGGTTTTGTTAAAAAGGGACTGCACTGATGGAGATTAGAAATACAAGAAAATATAGGTGTCTCTTTTTCCTCAGCCTCCAAGTCAGTCTGTAACTACAGACATCTCAGGTTTTGCTTGGGGGCAGTTTCCACAAGGGTAAAGGTGCAACGCCTTTGAGATTCTTCAGACTGCCAAAAACAGACAAATATAAAAGAAATATTGGCTGCAATCTAAAATTTCTACATCCGTTGTCCTCCAGGACCTTTCCAGGTGGTTACAGACAACACTCCAGTGTTGTGGTACTTCAGCAAGGTTGTACTTTCTATGAAAGCTAGGTCTTCAGTGCTCTTTACCCCTTCAAGCATCTTACATTTTGTCAGAGTAAAACAATGGTAGACAAGCAGAGCAGAATCAGGACAGACCCTCGCAAGTAGAAACTGAACAAGGGGAGGTCTTCCAGGAATTGATCCAGTTATGAGGGACGCATTGTTCTCCCTTTTTATGGAATTGGCCAAGGGTATTTACTACAAGCTTCCTCCCAGACTGAACCTACTCACAGAAAACTGGAAGCTTGTTACACCCATCTCAAAAATCTTTAACTGCCTTTATGACTCAATTCTAATGCATTTTAGACACTTCTTTTCAAAGGAAGTGCAACAGTTACTTAAACAGGTAAGAAAACCTGCTACTTGAAAATCTTGGCAAGTGGAAAGAGGCAAGAAAACCTGTTACTCAGGAATCTTATCTTGGCAGATTTTGTAGTTGGTGCCTAGCCAAAAACTAGTGCCCTATCAGAGATTATGTACTGCTGGTGCTTAAGTAGTTGGTGAGCTGCTAGCCTCTGGCCTTTCATAATCCTTTATTGTGGTACATCGATGAATTCTTTATCATGATTTAAACATGTAAATTAGTTTCTGAAAGACATGTTAGACTTGAGACCATCATACACACACAGGTTACTCCTTCCTGGGATATTAGCTTTGTGCTGGAAAATGTAACCACATCTGCATTTGAACCTGCACAGCAAAGCAAATTTAAGATTCATTACATGGAAAATTATCATTGCTCTGATATCTGAGTTGCAAGCTCTCATGGTAGGTAAACCCTATCTGGTCTTTCATAAGGAGAGGGTGTCATTAAGAACAAAAAGCCTTCATTCATGCTCAGGGTTGTTTCAGACTTCATTTTGAATCAGTCTTTCAATCTGCTAGTGGTCTGTCATGACCCTCAGAACCAGGGAGAAAGGATTCTACATATTCTGGATATGCATAGGCAGCTCAGGTACTGTCTTAAGAGAAACGTCCTTAAAAGCTGATCAGCTGTTTATTTCTTATGTTGAGACTAAGAAAGGACTAGCCCTGTCAAAACTATTTCCAGATGTCTGTCCTCAATTATTGCCTTTTGTTATACCTACTGTGTTAAACCAGTTCCAGGCAGTATCAAGGCAATTCTGCAATGGTTTTGTCTTCTTTGGTGGCATATTAGAAAGGGGCTGACCCAAAAGTATTCTGGAGGCAGCTACGTGGTCCTCTCTACATACCTTTACAAGGCATTACAAATGATTCTTTTTCCAGAACTAGGACTGACTTTGCTAGGACCATTCTCCAAATCATCGTGGATTTGATAAGCTTTGGTAATCAGTCCATATAGCTGAAAGTCTACTGCGTCAGTGGGAATAGTGAAAATAGTACAGTTGTGCAAGTTGAACTTGACCAAAACAGTAGACATTCAAATTCCTCATTGCTGCAGTAGCTGCACCCACTCACCCTCCCTCCATCCCCTAGTACTTGTGTATAGTTATTTGTGGAAATTAGTTTTGTAGTTATTTCTTCTTTGTTTTATTCAGGATGAGTACACGCCTTAACTTTTAGCACGAAAGTCTTGAAAATTTTCACTCTTAACTGCTGATTTTTCCCTGCTCGGGGCTGATGAGTCTGCAAAGTGGAAGTATGGGAGGGAACATGATCTTTTAGAAGCTAGCCAGTTGTGTCTTGGACAAGACCACAGCCCATGTAGCCTAAAGGCTACTGCAGCAGTGAGGAATTCGGACATCTACTGTTATGAAGTGCAACTTAAAAGAACTGTACATAATCTCTGCGTGCTCAGTATTGTAAATCTACTATTTTTTTTAAACAGTTCTTCTTGAAAATAGTCATATTCAGCTGGTCTTTCATTCACATCATTCTCTGAGTTTGCAGTTTTATCAGCTCATCTGAATAGCTAAGTAAAGCTTCTTCTATTGTTTGTAGCCTTCTGTCATTTGACTTTATATATATTCCTTCAGTTTCTCAGTTGTTTTAAATGTTTCTGAATGCATTTGATTCTTTATGCGTTACTGGAAGCCCTCTAGTTGTGCCAAAGCTGGAAACAGAACTGTATTTTGCCAGACAGCTGCAAAACTCTTCCCCAACAGGGTTTTTTATATCTTTTCTAGTTGATTGTTTCATACTCTCTCATTATTTCCTCTTTGCTGACATCCATGTAGTATAATGACTAGACAGTCAGTTAATGTTACCCAAATTGTTAAATTCCACCAGTTCCTTTACTTTTTTCTTTCACAATGGTAGAGCTCTAATCATCTTGCTGTTCAGAGTGCAGCCATCTTGGACTGGCTGTATTTAGTAGTTTTGATTGAAAATTGTGGTACTTGCACGACTGTTAAGTGTGTTACTGTGTCATTTAGATAGTAGTAATGAATATATTTGCAAATATCTAAGAAATTACTGTATTGAAATAGATTTAAACAGGTGTGAACATTTTTCTTTTTGACTTGTGGAAATTAAAGATATTAAGAGTGACAAATGGCAGGTTATAATACCTGCCAAGTACTGTTTTTGTAGAATATATAGGAGTGTGCTTTTTTGATGGTCATCAGCAGAAGTAATTGCTGTAGACTGCAGGAGCAGTTAGAAATGTGTGAATGTTAAGCATGTGAGGTGTGGGGGACATGACCATCTGAATGGAAATTCAGTATTATGCTCATTGTGTGAGATGCAGACTTATTAATGTTTGTAGTGGGAATTTTGTTTGAGTATTCTGAGTAGGTGTTTCTAACTGAGGAGCTCAGAGGGAAGAGAGAGAGCTCAAAAAATAAATAAGTAAGACAAATGGCAGAAAAACATGATAGTATCCCTTTTGTGTATCCCCAGGGTAACCCTAACAGTGGTCCAGTAGGATTGGTGCCCTGGTCAACAAATAAAGATAATAATAAAGTAAATACATTTATTAAATGGTAAGAAGTACAACTCTCAGTTCCAACATTTGCCACTACTACTTACATGCATTGGATCATGTATAAAAAAACTTGGAAGGCTCCTGAACTTAAAAGGGATAAGGAGATGTAATATGTTTATAGCTTGGGAAGATAGTGGTCTAAAATGCTAAATTGGTAGAATGTACTGTTTTGGAGAGGAAAGTGCAAGTTTGTCCTAAACTGTCAAAAATACTTGCGTTCTCAGCCATCATCAGTTTAAGAGGTCCTCTGTTGCTCTGCTCCAGCAGCTAGATTGAAGCAGTGACTCTGGGTTTCTATATTGCTTCCACAATTCAGCATACTTGTGCCTGCCATGCATGTATAGAGTGGTTCTGAAAATCCCATAACACTTATTCTCTGGCCGTATGTCAAACTGCGTACTTTTCTCACCAGGCAACCTCCAGAGTCTTGCAGAACTTGCCATCCAAGTGTAATAGCACTATGGAGTAGGGTTGGGTCATCTGCATTCTGAATGAACTGTGCTCTTTCACTGTGCTGATGTATGTTGTTTGTATAGGCAGAACAGTAATGCCTTGGGTATCAAACCTTGTGAGCATGAATGTTTCAGTATTGAACTTGGGCAAAGTGGTTGATCTTCTTCCAGACAGATCCCTTGGGAAGTAGGTTTCAGTGTGTAGGTGATGCGTAGACTTTAGTTTTTGAAGTGTAATATTGTGGTCAGAAAGTATACTCATCACTGTCTAAGGCAGTAGCAATGCTGTCATTTAATTTATATGTAGTGGTATGTGTAAATTAGGAATGACCAGGGCTCACCTTTGTTGTACTTTGCTGGCTGATATGAGTGTGATTTCAATATATTGGATCCCTAGTAATGCAAGAAGCCTTCTCAGTACAAGCTTAAGCAAGCTCCCTTCAAGTTAGGTGTAACAACTAGTGCCATTTTTTACAGCATCGCTACTTATTTAGATTTCTTGCTCTTGTTGGATCTTCCAGCTAAACGAAAAAAGTCACTTGGGTTATCTGAGAAAAAATAGTAGTGCAAACACAACAAAATCCCATATGCAGATGAATGAAGAAAACACCGACTGACTTGACTTTTAAAACTTGTTTAAATATATCTTTCACTCAAATAAGTGCTTTCATGTTTCTCGGGAGACTTCATCAGATCTTCCAGCTAGAGTGTTGCAAATGATTGTAGTTGCTAGGAAGTTTTCCACTCATCCTGTTACTTCTGCTAGAGTAAGATGTTCTCTGAGTAGAATCTCCTCTCTCCCTCATATGATTAGCTTATTGGTGATCCTGACCTATGTAAGACTTTCTTCAGGTTTCAATTATTTCACAGTAAAGGTTTTATCTTTCTAGCATGCCTGCACATCTAAGTCTTGTTGGATTCAGAACCATGTGATGACATATGTTTAGTTTAGCAGCTCTTAAATCGGGTTCTTCATCTTTTCCCACATTTGAAGAGTTTCTCATCTAATTGCAAGCTCAAACATCATGATTTAACAGGCTTCTCTGCTTTGTCAGCAAACTAGTGGTTTGACAGCTCTGAGGTTTGTATAAGAAAATGCAGGTATTTTAGAGATCAGAGAGGACCTCATCCTTGGTAGATTTTTAGTAGAAGAAACGTGTTATACTATTATAGTTTGGTTATTAGGGCATGCAGGATATCATTAAACTAATGGGAGGACATGAACAGATGTCAGGATGCTGATGTGACACTAAATATTCCTGTACTTTTGGCGACTGCATTTGGCACAGTAATCATAAGGTGTGCCTGGGTTAGAATTTAGCCCTTGCCAGGAGATGTTGAAGGGTAGCTTTTAAATATGCTTTTGATTAGAAAATTTCTGTTTGTCTGTGCCTTAAAGGAAAGTATGAAAAATTAAACAGCAAGAATATTCAGACTGTTGAGTAGCTTTTCACTCCCCATTACCATAGTACACCAGAGACTTCCCAACTAAACAATGGCCTTATTATAGAAAACAGTCTCATGCTGAACAGTTGAAGCAGAAAAGAGCGGTTTTAATAAAGGACATCGAACAGGAGACAGTGCTGATGCAGACAGGAGCAGAGGTCCTCTCTTGATCAGAAAGTCAGTTTTGACATCTCCAGCCAATTAGGAGGGAAGCTTCCCACTTCAGAAGCAAGTAGCTCAATCTGGCCATATATTTGTGTGTGTGGAAACTCACATTGCTTCAGGTTTCATATTGAATTCATATCCCTTCCCCTTTCATGGAGATCCATCCCATGCTACCAGGCAGGATGGATTTAGTAGGTCCCATCTTAGAATGCTGTGTTTGTGTTTTAGAATAGATTATGCTAGTAGAACAAGGGTGATGATTCCACTCAAAATTTCCTATTTCCATTATTGGATGGATCCTGGAGGTGCATTCCGCATGTCACCAAATACAAGTTTTTGTTAGTAAAAAGTAGATGATAACTCTACAGTCTTCTCTTACATCATGGTCTTGTGAAGGATGCTTATTTACTCTTCCCCATGTACAGAGTACAGGTGATTCCTAAGAATTGTGGCAGCAATATATTTTTATTTCACATCCTCTTCCCTTGGGCTGCACACTGCTCCCAGGGTATTCACAAACTTTTTAGCTCCAGTATTTCCACACCTCAAGATCAGAAGCATCATATTTACTGTTATTTATATATGGTTGATCCAAGGCAAGGCACTACCAGAAATTCAGTCCATCTTTCTCTTATGGAGACCTAGAAGATTCGTACTCATCCACCGTAACTGTAGTGGAAATTTCAGGAATAAACCACGCTGATGGAATTCCTGTATTAGTAAACTGTATAACAGAAGAAGGAAAATAATGAAAAGTTGCAAGAAATCTGCATCCCCCTACTTCAAGATTGCATTGAAACATCCCAGAGAAAAACTTAGCACTGTTAGAAAATATAAAGTGGAACATTTATGTATTTATTTTACATTCGTTAACTGGGGGTGTCTGAGCCGAAAAGGTCCTTTTTCAGCAGAGGCCCAGGGGGAAAAGCTCCACAAAGAAAAATTACAGACACATTAGTTAGTTAGACATGATCAGTATAAACACAAATTACAAGAGACATTTTTTTACAGTGGTATGCGACACATAAACAGTTACAGTGGAGAGAACAAACAAAAAAATATTAATTTTAAAAATAAAGATAATTAATAGATTTGTGGTGTACAGCTGAAATTTGGAACATATGTAGAATACATACATAGTACACAGGTACAGTACATACATTGTAGATTAGCCAGTGTTTGTGAGTAAGAATGAAAACTATTATCAAGTGCTCTAGATTAATATGTATATGTTATCCGCTTTCACTAGCCTGGGGCGCAATCATGGCACTGCCAACTTTGCTTGAGATGTTGCCTGATGAGGTCTTTAAAGGAGGCTTTGGATTATGTGTTTTGAATACTAGTAGGGACAGAGTTCCATTTTTTAGCCACTGAACTACTATATAGTGTATCTCCAAAGCTGTTGTAGCAGTCAGTTTAAGGTCGCTACAGATACCAAAGAAACATTCAAGTCTTTCTGCAGTTACTTCTGGAAATTAAGGAATAATGTCCAACAATGCACTGAACTCATCCATAATAACATCACACATTCCAATACCCAAGGAAATAGCCAATGTATTAGCAGAAATGTTAGTACAAACTTACTCCACCTCCCCACATTGTTGTCCCCACTATCCCTGAAAATTTTCTCCTGGTATCACTTTAGAGAGCGTCTTAAAATTCCTTTCAGATGACAACACACCAGAATGCATTCAGTGTCAAGCATGCACTATCCAAGCCTGTACTTGCTTTACAGTTTCAGCTTATCCACAGAGTTTCTTCCTGATGCCTAGAGTGCAGTTTGTGTGAATCCCCAACAAGGGTGGACCCTGTATAGAATCGGATTAAGTGTAGATCTGTCAGCTTGCCAACATTGTATGCAAAGCCATGAAACACATTATAGAATAACTCATTGATGTAGACATGGGTAACTTGATACTTACCTAGACCCCAATTATTTCATTTTTATGAAAGTCAAGACCATTTTCCTGAACCTAGTAGGGTTTTTTTTTTCAAAAAAACCTACTCTGTGAACAGTTGTCACTAAGTGCACACTGCTTATCTTGGCCTTCCCAAGGCTTTTGACACTATCCCCAATCTGCTATTGACAGATTGGACAGGCTTAATGTAAAGCCCCCATGTTGTCATTTGAATTGCAAATTGACTGTCTGGCTGATCCCAAGTTGTGAAAGTTGCTGGTGCCCTCTGAACATAAAATTGAAACTGTTGGGGTCCTGCAGGGATCAGTGCTTCAGCAGTGTTGTTGACCAAGGTTACTGATGACTACATGATGGATAGTCTTGTGTGCTCATCCATTGTACCGAGTAATTGTAGCAAGGGAATATGCACATATCCGGGGAACAGAAAACTGTCTCAAGGTAAATGCAAAAAATAAAAGTTGCTCATCTCCTGCGTTATTAGTGACTCTTACAGACATAAATCTTAAATACTTTTGTGGACACACCTCTCTAATCATTGTTTCTACTATACTCAGGAAATCCTTCTGTCTGTCCGAGTTAATTTCCAAGAAAATATCCTCAAGATCCAGATAAGTTCTACTGTTGTACTCAACCATTAAAAGACCAGTCATTGGGTGTACAAATGTAAGCATATTTCTCAGCTGGTAAGGCCTCAAAGATTTTTAAACCAAGAAAATTAAAGGCCTTAAATCCTTCAACTATCCCAAGAATTTAGCACAACTGTCCATATACTTAGCGTACTAGCTGCTGCGAGGTGACATCTCTCTCTACTGTTTGAGCCATTAAAGATGCAATCCATTTTGACCTCCTATTTCTTTGCAAAGCCAGAGTCTGTCCATATATTCAGTAGCTTTCTAGCTGCCCCACTGTAACCTCTGTCTTATTCTCTGTCTCTGTTTGAGCCACGAAAGACCCAATCCTATTAGACTTCCTGTTTGTTTGCAGAACCAGTGGATGTACAAACACCCACACTACAGACCTAAAATCCACAGCTGTAAATTAAGACTTGGTAGAATAAATTCTCAGCTCAGTATATGCCCAGTCTTTGGAATAAGTTACCGTTACTGTTCAGAGTACTACTTTAGCTACATTTAAGTCAAGTCTTAGATTAGATTAGGTTAGATAGACTTATTCACACCAATTACGTATTGCTGTGCTCATTTTGGGAGGTGAGCACTATTAAAAGGGTGGGAAGAACTTTTAAGTGTCTGCACTTAACGGTTTATGTAGGCATCTGATGATCCTCACAGTAGTATGTGTAGTACTGTTCCTGTGCTCCTAAAACCTTCATGGGAGCAGTCATGGAAACCAAGAGATGCCGGCTTTTCCCCTCTGCCACTGAGAATTTCCATGATGGGCATTATTCAGACAGTACTAGTTCTTTCAGTTGAAGAACCTGAGCAGGAAAGGACTTCTGTCTTTCCCTCTTTCTCACAGCTAACTTACCCTACAGTAAAGAATAGTGATGCAGCCAAACATTTACAAAAAAAATAGATGAGTTGAATTGATTCTAACTGTACTGCTAGTTATGTCATCTTGCACCCTAGGTAGCTCCCCAGACTGATGTCCCCCATCAACCCAGAGTTGAGAACCAAAAAAAAAATCCTCCGAGACTTAGACCCAAGTCCTAAGAAAGTAAATCTTTATTAACTGCAGCAAACTGCTTGCTACAGCTGTACAAGCTCCTTACTAGAGTTAATAGCGCGTACTAAAATGTACCGTAAACATAAATGCAGTAACTGCATTCATATATGAAGGTCCATTATCCTTG
The DNA here is from genome assembly GCF_019279795.1 of Protopterus annectens. Lineage (NCBI taxonomy): Eukaryota > Metazoa > Chordata > Ceratodontiformes > Protopteridae > Protopterus > Protopterus annectens. Next base: position 424,873,030 of record NC_056730.1, read on the forward strand.
GGGCTTTGGAAATGAAAGCTGTTGCTGCTCTTCTGCCTCGTCAGTACCGGTTACTCACTCCTGCTACCAACTTCAACCCACGTCATCTGCCCCAGTTGATCTACCCAAGTTATGGTTCTAGATCCTAGTCTTCTACTGGGTTTCTTTTTTCCCCAGCTGTGTTCCATATAGCAAATGAAGCTAGAAAACCATATGTAAAGTGTTCAATACCTATAATATATATATATATATATATGTATGTATATATCTATATATTGTATATAAATAAAATTCTTTAATAAACAATTTTGAAAAGTTTTCATTTTTAATGTCATAGTGGTCAGTTGATTTTACTTACTGCAGATCAGGTTTGGGAGTCTTCTTTTTCTTTATTATTCTAGGAAACTGGCTGTCAGGAAATGTTTCCTGACCAAATGGACCAGATTTTCATTTTGATGTAGACAATGTGATAAATAACCTAACCTTCTGTTTAGCAAGCCTTTTGGCAAGGAGTAATTATTTTAAGCGTTAGTCTCAAAGTGCACCTTTCTCATGTCTCTGCTTGTTTTCTCCAGGATCCTACTGTAATGGGATCTTACATTTCAGGCCACCAAGGAAGCCACTGTGTGCCACATTTTGTTATAAACAAAGTGGATCTTCTTTCCTGTAAGCCAGCCAGCCAGTTCAGCATTATTAAAATGCTTTGTCTTGGAACTGTCTTTGGGGTAGCTGTTACTTCCTCATGGATAGTTTCAAAGCTGCAGGTTGTACTGTGCAAGATGCCTTGCACAGTTTTCCATGAGGATAAGGTGGCCTTTAAGGAGCAGTCTGTCTTTTATGCCCATAGTGCTTTGGAGCTGCTCTTGATTCACACCATTCAACTCCGTCTTTTTCCCGAATCCCTAGAACAAGGGAGAGAGGCTGTTGCACATTACTGGCATGCATAGACAATTGAGATGATACAGTAATGAAACGAAAGACTGAAAACCAACTATCTCCTCTTCTTTATGCTAGAGAAACGGGGCAGACCAGTGTTTTGAGTGTCTAATGAGTTAAATTTATTTTTTTTTATTGTATACATAGAAAAAACTTTAAGAACGCATTGACGTTGTACTAGAGTAGCAGCTACTACTACTGCCTTTTTCAGAAATGCTTCAGCTGAAAGTACCTGTGAGGTGGTTCCTTGAACCTTCAGGCACACTTTGTATTAGCATTATACACTGAATTTACTTTTGAGAAACAGAAAAGGCTTTATCAGTGCAGTATCACAGGACAGGTGTGTGCCTTTGGACCAACTCTCAAACTGATTTATAATTCTTCCCACTCATAAGTGATGCTGCAAAATATAACCAGGCACAAGGACTCAGATTTTACTGAAAAAATATATTGAACTGTCGTAGTTGGCCAACTCCACCACCCGCTACATACTACCTACCCAGACAAAATAAATAAACCACATACATACACTAACAAAACCCTACTTCTAACCTAAACTTAAGCACCAAAACCCTACCTCCAACACTACACTAAACCCCACAAACACAACTATCTATGCACTCTCCTTAACCCCTCCCTAACCCTAAGGTCTGTAACTACCACAAACTTGACCTACACACATACACCCAAACAAAGTAAATAAAACACATACATACATTTAAAAAACACCTACTTCTAACACTACACTAACTCTTACATGCACTTACCTTAACCCAGATCCTAACACTAAATTCCTATCTATCCCACACTTACGTTACGGAGCTATATCGCAGATGGGCCAACCAAAACAAAATCGACACTTCGAACTTCGCGGTTTTGAACTATCGCAGTTTACGTACTTCGTGCAATACGGGTCAAGGTCTTTCGTATTTGCCTAAAGGAATCTTCACACTCTTAATAGGAACCCTTTTTTCTCTGGAGTGTCCTACAGATTCAGTATTTGCTTTCCTTATAACTTTAAATAGTTCTGGATACATAAGTTGACTGTCCATTAGAGCCCCACCCATCTTTCCTGTTGTAATTTTGTGTACAATTTCCATGCTTGCTCTACTATTCCTTTGGCTGACAACTTCTGCATTTCTTACCTAGCTTTCCTCTTTTTCCACCTTCAGGGTCACTCACATTCCATTTTCCTGTTAGAGAATGAGTTGCCTGATAGTATTCTTCTGTCTGATGCAACTTTTCCAGATCAGAGGTGATCCTAAAGGAATGTTTCAAAGTAGAAAGCCCTTACAACTACGTCTAACTCCTGGCATACCTGATACATGGCTACTGTTTTTAATGTTCCACATCTCTTTACCTACAGCATCATATTTTCAGTCTAGGGCAATCATTTCCTTCATTACCATAATCTTTTCAACTTTAGCCCTCCTGAATTTTAGTTATTGCATTTAATCCACTGTGCCAGTATTCATAGGTTTTACTTTTCTTTTTTTTTTTTTTTGTGTTTACTGCTTTGTACCACTGAAATGTATTGTTTTTGTTTAATGTATGTGTGTTAGATGTTTGCAGTACATTTACTCAGGTAAAGGACATTTACATCAACGCTCATCATACAGACTCACACAGTCACACACAGGCATACACACACACACACACACACACACACACACGGAGCTCACCTGCTGTAGAACAGTCACACACAGGCATACACACACACACACATGGAGCTCACCTGCTGTAGAATGTCAGTCACCCCTACGATAACGAGCATGTAGTAAATCTAGCTCCAAGTCGCTCACGCTGTAGATATCAGTCACCCCACTAGAAATATACAACGAGCATGTACTACATCCAGCTCCAAGTCACCCGCGCAGTCAAATCCAAATCCAGCCCCGCGAGAGCTTAAAACTCACCTCACCTCTCTCCTGATTGGTCTAGCCTGCAGATGCAGCAGTCCGGAGCTCCTTTGTTCTCTGCGGTCACCACCGCACAGACTTTTGGCCATCTGTGAGGCAGAGATGACTTCCCCTCTATCTGGACTGCTGACAAAGGCAGTCTGGAGTTCTGACCAAGTCCCCAGTGCATGTGCGGAGTTCCGGGACTCGCGATTTTTAAATTTTTTTTTTCTTTTCTTTACTTTTTTGTTTGTTTGTTTTCTTTTTGTTTCCTAGGTGGGGGGAGGGGGGGCTGCAGTCCTATAGCACGAGTCGCCCCTGCTTGAGAACCTTTCTCGGAGAGACCCGCACAGCAACCCTGAAGGGGTGCCCAGCTGCTCATCTCTGGAGGCAGTCAGGGGTCGTCTCTTGCTACACCTAACTGCATGGGAGTCCCATCATGGAAGATCATTGGGTATCGCAAATTATATCCACAGGCTATTCAGTCCCCTTTCTCGAGTTTCCTCCATTGCCCAAACACCTCCCGGATGTTCCACCTGCACACAGGGAGGATGCAGCACTGGAAATTGCAAAGCTGCTAAGAAAGTGTGTCATCCGACCCATCCCCCAGACCAGTCCGGATTAGGCATCTCTCCATCTTGAACCTGTCAATGGCCAAGACGAAGTTCCGGATGGTCACCCTTCAGTCTATCCTCCCCTGTTTGCAGAAGAATGACTGGATGTGCTCGATCGATCTCCAGGATGCGTACTGTCACATCAGGATGGACAGGCACTCTCGGAGGTTTCTCCACTTCCAGCTGGGAGCCAACCATTACCAGTTCAGAGCACTTCCCTTTAGTCTCACTACAGCCCCCCAGGGTGTTCACCAAAGTGATCAGTAGTAGTGTCTCACTTGAGACTCCAGGGCATACAGGACTTCCCCTACCTGGACATTTGGCTTCTCGCTGCCCCTCCAGACATCAACTCTGTCAAGCAAGGGATTCCTGTTTCCTCCTAGCCCACTGATTTGGGCATTGCCATCAATCTCAGCAAGTCGTCACTGGCCCCAGTTCAAACATTAGACTTCATTGGGGCTCGGCCGGACACAATTCATACCAAAGATTTTCTTACTCCAGATAAGGATACAGTCTCTGAAGCTACATGTTCTTTGCATTATCCAAACTCGGTCACCAACAGCAGAAATGGTTTTAAGGGCATTGGGGTCCATGACGGCCACAATCAGTCTCTTGTGTATGGCACATTTTCACATGTGGGTTCTTCAGTGGACACTCGCGGTCCAATGGTCCATGTTAGATCTCCCATTGACTCACTCTGTTCGAATCTCTTGAGTGTGCAGGGACTCTCTTCTGTAGTGGATTCGTTCCGCGGACCTTGTTCTGGGTCATCTCTTTCTTTCACCTTTCCCCATGGCCAAGGTGACTACGGATGCCTCCCTGCTAGGGTGGGGGGGGGGCACTGCTTAGGAAGGACAGTCCAAGGCACGTGGTCCCCCTATGAGACCAGATTGCATATCAACCTCCTGGAGATTAGGGCGATGCTTCTAGCGTTGCAGGCTGTCCATGCCCGTTTTACCCCAGGAATGATTGCTATCCAGACGGACAATATGTCTTTGGTCTGGTACATCAACAAGCAGGGGGAACCAGGTCTTATCCCCTGTGTCACAAAGCCATGAGAGTGTAGGAGTGGGCGATCTTCACCGGCCATTTTCTGGTGGCGACACACATTCTGGGGAGGTCCATCATTCTAGCGGACAGGCTCAGCAGGTCTTTTCTGATGCCTTATGAGTGGTCTGTTAGTCCTTCAGTAGCGGAACAGATCTTTCGCAAGTCCGGTCAGCCTTGCTGTGATCTCTTTGCCTCTTTTTCCAATGCAAAATGCAGTTAGTTTTTTGCTTTGACCCCCCCTTCTGAGGGAAGCCCCCAGAGGCGCTCTGATTCATGTTGGCCCCCCCCCCCCCGGTCTTCTGTATGCTTATTCTCCTCTTCCCTTAATACCACAATTTCTTCAGAAAGCTCACAGGCTGGGGAGCCTAGTTATTTTCATTGCCCCATTCTGGCTTCTCCAAGTCTGGTTTCCCTCTCTGTGGTCTCATCTGGTGGCTCCACCATGGATGTTGGATCCATTTCCGGATCTCATCTCTCATCCCTCAGGGATTCCCCATCCAGACCTAGACAGTCTGGCGCTCACTGCTTGGCTGCTCCCTGATTCAGGACTCCTTCACCTGTCAGGATACTGGTGGCGGCTCATAAGTCTTCCACCAGAAAGTTGTACTGCACCAAATGGAGACGTTTTTCGATCTGGGCTTCAGAGTGTGCCCTAGATCCCTTCACTGCCCCGGTTTCCACGGTTTTGGAATTTTTGCTGAGATCTTTCAGCAAGTTGCCATTTTCTTCTACGGTAAAGGTCCAACTGGCTGCGATTTCTAATTTTCATGTAGGTAATAATATGGCTTCTTTAGCATTTTCAAAGCTTTGCAAAGCCTTCCTCAAAGGCACTTTTCTTCATCCGCTAGTGAAAGGACCCAATGCCACTGTGGCATCTTATGTTAGTTCCGCAGGCTTTAGTTTTGCCCCCATTTGAACCTGCAGCCTCTGTGGATCTACAATTTTTGTCCTGGAAGATTGCTTTCTTGGTTGCTATTCCTTCTGCCAGGAGAGTTTCAGAACTTCAGGCATTGTTGGTCATGTCCCCTTATATGATTTTTCATAAGGATAGGGTGTCCTTGCGTACTAATTCATCCCTTCTTCCTAAGGTAGCTTTAAAGTCCAACATTATTCAGGTGATTAATCTCTCGATCTTCTATCCAAATTTTCAAAACAAAGGAGAATACAAATTGCATTTATTGGATGTGCAAAGACAGTTACATTTCTCCCTGCACAGGACTAAAGCTTTTCATAAATCTGACCAACTCTTCATTTCCTAATCTAAAACCTTTTTAGGGAAACCATTATCTAAGGTCACTATCGCCCATTGGATTTCCCAGTGTATTATTCGGGCATATTCTACTAGGGGTATATCCCCGCCAGGTCATGTGAAGGCACATTCTACCAGATCTAAGACTACTTCAGCGGCCTTTTGGTCCATAGTTTCATTAGATATCTGCTCTGCAGCTACTTGGACCTCATCTCATACCTTCATGTTGCATTATAAGTTGGACATCATATCCAGGAACAGGGCATCCTTTATCTTTGCCATGCTCCAGAATATCCTTCCATGAGGGCCTCCCTGGAGTTTAGTAGCTGGGGACTCTGTCCCACAGGTTGAAGACAACTTCATATAAATAAGTTATGTACTCACCCTAACTTTCCATCTGAGTTGTTCTTCATTTGTCTTCAACCATACCTCCCTCCTTCCCCCTGCCTTTCATAGACTGCGTGGTGGTTTGACAAGTAGTGGATGTGGTCACCTCCTGCATGCCTCTTACTCTCTTCCTTTTGCGTATGTAGATGCTTAGTTTGAGATAACGTGTTGGGTCTTTTGAAGAAGTTAGTTGGGCAGCAAACTTGATCTGAAGGGAGGAAGGCATTATGGGTAGGGGAAGAGTTTTGATCTCGGATCAGATGCTGGATATATGGCCGAGTTGGATCCGTGCCGGATCCGGGAACCCACAGGTTGAAGACAAATGAAGAACAACAACTCAGATGGAACGTTATGGTCAGTACATAACCTTTTTTCAAGGAATGTAGACCCCCTCCCAAAAATCAGAACGCATCACCATTAGGGAAATATGAGCATTGCTACTAGCTCTACAAGCATTTCAACCTCTCTTTTGCCCAGGCCCTCTTAAATTGTTCACAGACAACATGACAGTCCTCTGGTATGTGAACAAGCAGGGGGGACCAAATATATCTCCTGTGCAGGTTGGCTCTTCTGGTATGGGAATTTCTGACCCAATACCACATGACTATTCAGGCAGTGTACATTTCCCCCCAGCAGAAGTCTCTTGGCAGACTCCTTAATCAGATCCCTCACTCAGTCCGATGAATGGATGCTTCACAGGGACGTGTTCCTGGACATAGTCCACCAATGGGGTATTCCTCAAATAGACTTAGAGAGGAACCACTTGCTTGTCCCCAGTTGACTGGACAATGGCAAGTGTTATAACACTGCATAGAGGTTGTGCATGCACAACCTCTATGCAGTGTTATAACAGAGGTTGTGTATGCACAACCTCTGTGCAATGTTATAACAGAGGTGGTGCATGCACATATTCTGTGCAGTGTTATAACAGAGGTTGTGCATGCACTGATCACCAGAACTATAGACCTCTTTGCCTGAGTATCCATATCTGTATGGCTGTAGGGGCAGTCATCATGGAGCTGATCATTGCACACACGTGAGCTGCACACAGTTTGAATGTCTGACAAGGGGGATCATGACTGTTATACGTGGTGGACATTTCCGAGGCAGTCACCAAGGACATGGGTGAAGGGACATCAGGGCATACAACTAAGGTTGCCTCTTAAACAGCTTAAATCAGGACTTGTCAGGCCCATTAGGATTTATTTATTTATTATATTGATTGATTGATTGCATTTGTTAACTGGGAAAGTCTGCTGGGCCTAGGTGAGCCCATTTTCAGCAGAGGCCCGGGGAGAAAAGCTCCACATAACATTAATAGTACATACCAGAAAAAGCACAGTATGCAGTGTATATACAATTTCATTGCATGGAAAAAATATTAAACACAATGGATCAAGTTATTTACAAACGTTACACATCAACATTATATACAATTTGATTATTGAAGATGGAGTTAGTCAGGTAGGGTAGCAGTTTTAATTGTTACTTGTTGGAGGTTTGTAGGCATAAGCAGTTGAATTCAGCAAGTCACCGAGAGCTCCTAAGTAGTGATATTGTAGAGGGATATAATAGTGGATCAGGTTTTAGGAGGTACTATTATGGCACAAGTGCATTGCCAGAGAGAAGAGAGGTGTGATCTGAGAGACTTCTTAAAGAGAGCAGGATTACTGATTCTGATAGAAGATGGGAGGGCATTCCATAGATGTTCATCGTGTTTCACTGTTGCAGTCATTACACTTGGGTATCCTGCTGGCAGGCTACCCGCAGTCAGCCAAAATTCCAAAGTCTAGGTCTGGCGTCGTTGCTGTTGCCTCTTCCCTGACGTCCCGAAGCAAAAGCAGTTCACAAGTGCCGGTCAGCCGACTCCTGAGATTTTCGAAATAGAATTTCAGAAGTCTTCAATAAAGCTAAGTACCTCGTTGGGGAAACTTTTTCTTGCTCCAGACCGATGTCAGTAAAAGTTAACAATTGTATTTCTTGTGGGACGCAAATACCTCATAAGGATTTTCACTCTTACTGTATTCCTTGCCTAGGCCCTGACCACAGCGTTGCTAGTTGTCGGTTTTGTGCTAGATTCAACCAATGCACTATTAAGCGTCGGTTTGATTTTGCTTTACATTACTTTGGCCAAAGATTTAACTACATAATGCCGTTGTAACAAGCGACGACTGGAATTCATAAAAACGCAAAGACAAAGAAAAGGACAGGCATCCGAGGTCCAAAACTGACGAAGCCTCTTCTAGGCCAGTCGCTGGTTCGCCGGTTCTCAGTGAGGCACTTTCGCAGCCCCTGACACCCGCTACCTCAGAGCCACAGGCCGCATCCGACTCCCACGTGGAGACACCTAGGCCTCTGGAAACTCAAAGTATTGGGCCTGCGGAAACTATTCCTTCAGAAGGGTCCAGAGCCGCTGAGCAGGCATCGGCTTCTGAGGGTGTTTTCAGACCTTCACAACTTACTATTAAGTCCACTACAGCAGCCAAGGCAAAGTCAAAAACACTATTAAAGACAAGGAAACAAGTACAGCATTCTCCTGGACAGTCATCCATGCCAAAGAAACAGATGCTTAAAATGTCCGAGGACCTAATTACTTTGATCAAGGGTTCTTATCCCCTTCCTGATAAAAGGCCTAGGCAAGACACTGACTATGAATCCTCTGACCAGGTTTCTATTTCCTCTGATTCCTCTTCAGATCAGGGATATTCTTTCCCTCCCTATGAGGACTCGGATGCAGAAGAATCTATACCTTAAACCTCTCCGCCTGAGGATTACTCTTTTGGGGAAACCTTGCACACCATGAGAGAGCATTTCCATTGGGAGAGCCAGGATTATTCAGAATCCAAGGAAAGGCTCAGAGACTTCCTTTTATTGCCTCAGCACAGGCCCCTGGCTATCCCCCCTGTGCTTGATATTGTTGATGTTTTCTCTGAATCCAGTTTGTCTCCTGATTCTTTACCCCCTGCACCAGTCAAGCCGGACAGGTACTACAGGGTCCCAGACTCTCATAAATTTCTTTATAAAAACCCTGCTACTGACCCAGAAACAATTTCTCAGGGTCCCAAATGGGTTAAGGCTTCCACTGCAAAAAAAACCCTGTCCCCTCTGATAGGGATTCCAGAGCTCTGGATAGATGGGGGAAAAACGTTTACACTTCTGCTACTTTAGCTGTAAGGGCTTTAAACTGCCAGTTTCACATGCTTAAATATCTACAATGTCTAATGTCTTTGTTAAAACAGAAAATGCCTACAAACTCAGAATGTCCTGACAATAAGGAAATGCAGGATTTATTGCATGCAGCTGAACAAGTAGAAAAGCATACTCTGCAATGTGGTTTTGATTCATTAGAAGCTTCTTGCAGAGCCGCAGTTACAGGCTCTCTTTCGAAGGCATGCTTGGTTAAAAGAACAAAGTTTACCTGATCATGTTAAAGTAAAGGTATTGGATGCTCCACTACAGCATGATACTTTGTTTGGTGTTAAGGCAGAAGAGGTGTTAAAGAAAATGGAGGATAAAGCAAAATTAATGCAGACAGTAAAGGATTTCTTACAGGTTCAGCCACCTAGATTTAGCAGAAACTGGCCTTCTAAAAATTGGTCCTTTCCGGTGTCAGACAGGCCACAAAGAGGCAGATACAGACGCCCAAGAGGCAGATCTCAGCCGAAAGGCTCATACAGACCTAAACAATGAGGAGCTTCAGCCCCCAAAGGAGGAGAAAACAAATCACAACCTGATAGGAAACCGTCCCAATGACTTCCCTCTACAAATGCCAAGCACTTACCTTTTGGCAGCACCCTTAGGGGGAAAGCTAGCACTTTTCTCACAAAATTGGCACATGATCACCCAGGACAAATGGGTACTGAATATTGTTTCTCAGGGTTACAGGTTCCACTTTCACACCCTTCCAAAATCAAAAGGTATGCCAGACCTGCCACAAAACCAATGGGCAGAGGCACAAAAACAAATTTCTGCTCTCATGGACATGAGAGCTATTCACAGAGTACCACAGCAAGAAAAGGGACAAGGATTTTACTCAAGACTTTTCCTGGTACCCAGAAAGGACAAAGCCTGGAGACCAATACTGGACCTGTCAATCCTAAATACTTTCCTGGATGTTCCGAAATTCAAAATGTTAACACTGCAGCAACTTCTACCCATGTTGGGCAAGAAGGCTTGGCTAGTTACTTTGGACCTCAAGGAGGCATACCTGCATGTCCCAATCAGGCAATCTTGCAGAAGATACCTCAGATTCATAGCTGGCTCAATGCATTACCAATTCTCTGTGCTGCCCTTTGGCTTATCTACTGCTCCCAGGGTCTTCACAAAATGCCTGGCACCAGTAATTGCATTTTGCAGACAAAAAGGAATTCAAATATATCCCTACTTTGACGACTGCCTTATTGAAGCAGAGAGCAAGGACATTCTACTAAAGCATCTGGCATTTGTAAAAAGATTACTAATTTGCCTAGGGTACACAGTAAACGAAAAGAAGTCAAAACTAGTGTCCTCTCAAGAGGTAATATTCCTGGGTGCAAGCTTAAATACAGCTGCCCAGATGGCTTATCTCACGCCAGACAAGCAAAGGCAACTGACTCCATTACTTTCATATGATGGCAACAAAGACCCAGCTCCCTGCAAGAATAATTCTGCAGGCTCTGGGCTTCATGGCATCCTGCATTCTACTAATTCCATATGCAAGACTGCATATGAGGAAACTACAATGGTATCTAAAAAGTGTTTGGACTCAACATTGCCACAGCCTGGAAACAGTAATATCTCTTATTCCCTGCCTGCAACAGGAGTTTCGATGGTGTTTTCCCGATCTCGTTTGCCGCTTCACTGATGAGGTCCTCCCTTTACCAGCTCCTGGTAAGTGATTTTTACATTACTATTTTTGCCCCTTTTTTCTTCAAACTTTAAAATTAATAGTTTTAACACAGTTTTAGTCCCTTTCTGACTAGAATTTCCCTGTCTCCTTAAATCTTTTAGTCAGACCTTCTCCCATCCCATCCCCCCCCCCTTGTTAGGGTGTGTGTGTGTGTGTGTATTATTGATAGTTTTTGGGATATATAATTTAATTTCTTGGACTGGTGTTGTTGTGTGTGTTTTTTTCACCATGTCTAAAGAAAGGGTCTCAGGCTTTAAGAAGTGTGACTCGTGCTGTCAGAAGATGTCTCTGACAGACGGTCACACTTCTTGCCTTTACTGCCTGGGGCCTCTTCACCTGCAGGACTCCTGTGCTATATGTCACTCTTTTAGCCAGAGAGTCCTGCAGGAGAGAAGAAATAAATTGATTTTGAGGGGCCTTCTTAAGCCGGAGGGCTCTCCGGCTACGTCGGCTCCATCTAAGACTTCTAAGTTTTCCAAGGCCCAGGCTTCTGTGTCCAAGCCTGTGGCCTCGGCTCCGACTCTTTCAGAGTCGAGATCGCTCGGCTGGAGCCGATTCTGGTTTACACAAACCTTCGGCACCGATGGCTATCGGTGCCGATTCTGGTTCGACCACTTCGGTGTCGGCTCCGATCGGTTCCGACCACCATGTGGCTCAGGCATCGGTGTCGGCTCCGATCGGCTCTGACACCCTTACTTTTATGGCTGTATCGGCTCCGGCTGGAGCCGATGCATCAGCTACCTGTCGGTGCCGATAAGTTGTCGGCTCCGACAGTTTCTGTGGTTTCATCGGCTCCGATGGTTCCTTCGAGGAAGAGGTCTAGGTCCCTTCCTTGGAGCCGATACTCTCGGCTCGCCGCTCTCCTCTCGAACGGAGCCATCGGAGCCGATCTTCAAGGTCATCCAGGCTTTCTGACCATGATTTAGAGAGTGGTCAGTAGATTACTAAAATCACAGGCACTGGCCCAAATGCTACATAGTCCGTCTCAGCAGACGACTATTAGTCCACACCCCATTGCAGTTCCTCCTTCGACTCTACCCCAGAGTTTGGAGTTGGAGTCTTCGAATAGTTTCTGCTACGGCTGAGGGACAGATGCCCCTTCTGCTCCTTCAGCCTCTACTCTTATCTCCCCTTCGAGACCTTCCTTAGAGGGATTCGTGGCGGGCTTCCTGGTCTCCTCCGAGGGGTGAGTGGCATCGGACCCTTGTCCGACCCGCTCTTCCCCTTGGAGCCTCGGCCTGGTGAGCTCGGCTCCGACATCTGCCTCGGAGCCTTCCTTTCGGTGGGTCCTGGAGTTCCTAGCTCTTCGAGCGGGTTCTCTCGGACCTCCCTGGGAGGGAGCCTTGAGGTGATGAAGAGTGTGCTGGCCACTGGACTCAGCCAGCAGTCTGTTCCCTTAACTCCTCCCTCTATAGTGCCTGTTGACATCTCTGCCACTTCTCTTGCTCCCAGACCCAGAGATCCTCCGCCTCAGGTTTCCCCACTGGGAATATCCCCCTCTTCCGAGGATTCTCCTGATTTGTCGGGAGATCCTCCGCGGAAGAGGACCTGTAAGAGGAAACACGTAGACTCCCCCGAGTCTATCACTTCAGATACTGACTTAGATGAGTCAGAGGGATCCCCTAGATCCCCCTCTGAGGATGTCTCCTTCTCAGACATCCTAGAACTCCTTAGACAGAGGGGAAACTGGCCCACCAATAATCCCTCTGAGGATGAGTCAGTATACCTGAGGCGTTTGGATCTCGCCCTCCACCTCCTGGGTGTCTCCGCCTTTCGACCCCCTTATGCAGGTTATTGCTCGAAAGGCGTGGGCTGCTCCTGACTCTGTAGAGCCAGTCCCTAGGAGGCCTTCTAAATTTATTACTGCCCCGTCGGACAAGCAATTCCTCACAAAAGGTGTCCCCGCTGATGCCATGGTGGTGGCAGCTGCCACTAAGAAGGAACTTGCAGATCCTTCCGTACCTGTCCATCCTCCTAATAAGGACTCTAGGACCATGGATAGATATGGTAAGCGGATGTTTTCTTCAGCGACCTTTGCTATGCGTTTGCTGAACTACCTATGTCACTTCACCAGACTCCAGAAGGATATCCTTAAGGAGCTAGGTGAAGTAGTACAGGATCCTACAGCTGCAGGGGCTCAAGAAAAAATTGCTTCGCAGCTAGGAACCCTTAACTCCATTGCTAACTCCTCCATGCGGCTGATATCATATGCTGCTGATGGAGCGAGTAGGGCCGCAGGTACAGGTGTGGCTCTTAGACACCAAGCCTGGATGCGGCTCTGTAATTTTGTAGATCCCTTTACGGCGTCCTTCACAAACTCTCCCTTTGATGGGTCAGCTTTGTTTGGCCCTCAAGTGAAGGAAACGTTGACCAGGTGTGAGCAGGACGGCAAAACTCTTTCTGCCGTAGGAGTCCGTTTTTCCACCCCTTCTAGACCTTACCCCAAAGGACAGAAGGGTGGCAAAATGTGGTTTCGCAAATCCCAAGGAGTCACGCCGGATTCACGTGGTCAATTTACCCCTAGAGGCAGAGGGGGTAACAACAACAGACGCCGCTCGAGGCAGAGGGGGTCCACAAAACCAGGGAAACAGAGAGTCTCTCTCTGACAAGCCCTTTCAGCATCCCTGAGATGTTGCCCGGCTGTCCCTCCTTGGAGGCAGTCGGGGGAAGACTATCACTGTACCCAGAAGCCTGGCGTTCCCTCACTCAAGACAGATGGGTACAGTCGATCATATCCGAGGGTTACAAAATTCCTTTCGAGGAAAGTCCTTTCTATCCCTCAAATTCCCTTCCAGATGTACCACCCGGTCTAAGGGAAATTGCAGAGTTAGAAGTCTTAAAACTACTGCAAAAGAGCCATTCAGCCAGTTACAACAGATCATTCAGAGCCGGAATCTACTCAAGGTTCTTTTGGTCCCCAAAAGACGGGAGACTGGAGACCAATATTGGATCTCAGCAGACTCAACAAGTCTGTGAGGAAGACAAGATTCCGAATGGTCACTCTTCAGTCAGTTCTGCCCTTCTTACAGAAGGACAACTGGATGTGCTCAATAGATCTTCAGGATGCGTACTATCACATAAAAATTCACAGACGCTCCAGGAGATTTCTCCGCTTCGGCTGGGGTCCAGTCATTTCCAGTTCAGAGCCCTGCCCTTTGGTCTCACTACAGCCCCCAGAGTGTTCACCAAATGCATGGCAGTGGTCACGGCTCACCTGAGACGTCAAGGATTCCAGGTGTTTCCGTATCTCGACGACTGGCTCCTTTCAGCCACCACCAGGCATCAGCTTGTTCAAGCCAGGGATTACACAATAAATCTTTGTTCTCATTTGGGCATCTCGATCACCTTCGAAAAGTCATCCTTATTGCCCTGCCAGTCTATTACTTTCATAGGCACAAACTTAAACACTGTTCGGATGTCAGCTACCCTTACAGATCAAAGAGTTTCAGACATTCAAAGTCATGTCAGGATCATTCTAGCCAACAAGAAAGTACAGGCCAGAATGGTTCTAAAGGTATTAGGCCTCATGGCTGCGGCCATTACTCTTCTTCCTCTGGCTCGCTTCTACATGCGCCTTCTTCAGTGGATGTTGTTCACTCAGTGGTCTTACCAACAACTTCCAATGCGTCACCAAATACTGGTGACACAGATTTGCAAGAATCATCTTGCTTGGTGGATCACTTTTCCCCAGATTCACCAAGGCAGACACTTTGTACCCCCATCCCCGGTAGCCACTGTCACCACGGATGCCTCCCTGATCGGGTGGGGGGGTCATTATCAGGGCAGGATGGTTCATGGGACGTGGCAACCGTTCAAATACCACTTGCACATAAATGTCCTAGAGATGAGAGCAGTGCTTTTAACGTTGCAAGCCCTCAACGACTTTCTTCCCGTAGGGACAATTGCAGTCCACACAGACAACATGTCTGTAGTTTGGTATATCAACAAACAGGGCGGAACCAAGTCCTACCCCTTGTGTCGAGAAGCGCTCAGACTTTGGCAATGGGCGATCTCCTCTCATCGGTTTCTGGTAGCAACGCACATCCCTGGGAAAAACCAACATTTTAGCGGACAGATTGAGCAGAGCTATTCTCATGCCTCACGAGTGGTCTCTCAAGCAATCTATAGTGGAAGAGATTTTTCTGGAATGGGGTGCCCATGTTGCGATCTTTTGCTACTCCCCAAAACAGCAAATGCCCAGACTTCTTCTCTCTCTTCCCTCTGCCAGGCCATCCCCCCAGAGACGCTCTGACCCAGGATTGGCCCCAGGGACTTCTTTATGCCTTTCCTCCATTTCCTCTGATCCCTCAAGTTATCCAGAAAGCAACCGTTTTGAGAGCCAAAATGATTCTCATTGCTCCTTATTGGCCTCGACAAATTTGGTTTCCGTTCCTCCATCGTCACCTTTTGGTGCAGCCGTGGCATCTGGACCCAGTGCCAGATCTTCTGATTCACCAATCCGGTCAGCTGCACCGGTCTATCCCTTCTCTCAACCTCACAGCATGGTTGCTCCACTTCCTTCCTTAGCCAGGCTTCCTTTGATCTCTAACCCCGTTAGAGACATTCTAGTAGCTTCCTTAAAATCCTCTACCAGGAGGATTTATACAAGCAAATGGAAACGTTTCTCTTATTGGGCTAAAGCCAAGAATATTGATCCCTTCACTGCTCCATTTCAGGCAGTTTTGGATTTCTTAGCGGAGATTTTTCATGCGGGCTCCTCTTCTTCCACAGTTAGAGTTCAATTGGCTGCTATTTCGCACTTTCATGTCGGGTTCGCAGATCACAATATTATGTCCCACAGGCTTTGTAGAGCCTTCTTGAAAGGAATTTTCCTCCTGAAGCCTCCAGTCAGGAGTCCTCCTCCTCAATGGGATCTAAATTTAGTGCTGACATCCTTGATTCTTCCCCCCTTCGAGCCAGCTGTTTCTTGCTCCCTGAAATTTCTTTCATGGAAAACCTTATTTCTGGTAGCTATTACATCGGCCAGGAGGGTGTCTGAACTTCATGCTCTATCTGTTCGCCCCCCCTATTTGGTTTTTCACAAAGACAGAGTATCATTGAGAACTAATCCGACCTTTTTGCCTAAGGTCGCCTCAAAGACTAATTTGAATCAATCCATTGATCTCCCTGTATTTTTTCCAAACTATTCAAACAGATCGGAACAAAAACTACATTATCTTGATGTCCACCGCCAACTCAGATATTATTTGGACAGAACTAAACAATTTAGGAAATCCGATCAACTCTTTGTTTCCTATGCTGATAACAAGAAAGGCCTTCCTGTCTCAAAAGTGACCTTATCTAGATGGCTTTCTTCTGTCATCTCTGAAATTTATCGGCTCAGGGGAAAACAGCTGTGCTCAAAACCTAAAGCACATTCAACCAGAAGCTTAGCTACTTCTACAGCCTTTCAAGCTAGACTTCCTTTAGACACTATTTATGCAGCGGCCACTTGGGCCACTCCTCATACTTTTGTTTCCCATTACAAATTGGACTTGGCCTCCAGGGACAGAGCCAGTTTTGGCTCTACAGTCCTCAAGAGTCTGTTCCATTGAGCCACCCAGGATAGAGGTGCTAGGGACGCAGTCCCATCAAGCAAGAATGAAGGCGAGATTGACAACTTAACATTGAGAAGTTATGTACCTACCATAACGTTCCATGTTAGTTGTCTTCTCTCGCCTTCTTTCTTGCGACCCTCCCTCCTTCCCCCAGGCCTGGACAGACCTTTCTCTGCAAAGAATTATGATTCTGAAGACCATACAGAGCTGGTCCTCCTTCCATCCAGCAGGTTTTTCTTTCTTCTTTCTTCCTTTGGGAAGTGTTTATGCTAGGTGCTATTGCCCTTTTGTCAGCAAACGAGATCTGGGTACTTACCGCCTTGCATCATGGGATATGGGGCTGCCTCGAGCTGGTAAAAGTGACTCTCGAGCTTAGCAAGTGCCGAGTTGGAGCCGAGGATCGGCTCGGAACCCATCAAGCAAGAAAGAAGGCGAGAGAAGACAACTAACATGGAACGTTATGGTAGGTACATAACTTCTCATTTCGATGGTGGGCCCTGGCCTGTCACCACAACAAGGAACAGCCTTTCACCTTACCCACAGCCAGGCAGACAATAACAACAGATGCATCGGATTATGTCTGGGGGGCACACATGGCAGGAAAATGTATTCAGGGCACGTGGCCCAAGGAACAAATGCATCTTCACATCAATCAAAAAGAGATGCTAGCTGTACAGCATGCCCTGACAGCCTTCAAGGATCTAGTACATCCAGGACAACTATTACTAAAGACGGACAGTACCACAGTTATGTGGTACGTAAAGCAAGGGGGGGGCACACATTCCTACCCCCTCTGCAGGCAAGCCATGACTTTGTGGAATACAGCACTGACCTATCAAGTACATCTGCAGGCACAATTCCTGCCAGGAAAGAAAAATGCTCTGGCAGACGAACTAAGCAGAAATCTCATGGATCCTCACGAATGGAAACTAAATCCACCGGTCTTCAGCATGATAACAAGGAAATGGGGACACCCAGACATAGATCTTTTTGCCTTCCCTCACAACTGCCAACTACAGAGATTCTGCACAAGAACTTATCGCTCACAAGCATGGAAAGTGGATGCTCTATCATTCAGCTGTAAAACACTGACCGTTTATGCCTTTCCTCCACTGCCTCTTCTTCCCAAGGTACTCCTAAAAGTCAGACGAGAGAAGCCAAAAATGATTCTGATTGCCCCAGACTGGCCACGCCAGCACTGGTACCCAATCCTAAAGAGCTTGTCTCAAGGCCCAGCCTGGGTTTACCTCAAATTCCTCATCTTCAGACTCAACAAAACAATCAGATTCTGCATAGCCAACTCAGAACCTTAAATCTGTCTGCATGATAGATAATATAGCCACTCAGACCACACCTCTCTCTGAAGTTGTTATGGATGTCATTTTAGAAGCCAGGAGGCCCAGCACTATGAAATCTTATGCAGAAAAATGGAAGAGATTCTGTGCTTGGAACCAGGCCTCCTGCATTCTTCTAATTCCATATGCAAGACTGTATATGAGGAAACTACAGTGGTATCTAAAAAGCCTATGGTGTCAATATTCTCAAGACCTAGAAACAGTAATTCCTATCATACCTTGCCTACTCCTAGAGTTCCTTTGGTGGGCAGAGACACCTAAACAAGGGACTACCTTTCACACACCACCCCCATGCCACCCAAAACCTAACAACAGATGCATCAGACTATGCATGGGGGGCTCACCTGGCAGGGAAGGGCATTCAGGGCAAATGGAATCGAAGTCAAATGCACCTGCATAACAATCAAAAATAAATGTTAGCTGTACAGAATGCTCTGACAGCCTTCAAGGACTGCATTATTCCAGGCAACTAATGGTAAAGACGGACAACACCACAGTTACGTGGTACATAAACAAGCAGTGAGGTACACATTTTTACCCCCTCTGCAGACTAGCCATGGCATTGTGGAGCAAAGCCTTGAGCTACCAGTTGCACCTACAAGCTCAGTTCCTGCCAGGAAAATTAAATACACTGGCAGACGGACTAAGCAGAAACCTCATGGACCCACATGAGTGGAAACTGGAACCAAGGATTTTCAACATGTTGACAAGCAAATGGGGGAGCCCAGATATAGACCTGTTTGCCGGTTTACTATCACAGTGCCGACGTGCACTTGCACGGCTATGAAGTATTCGAACAACAGATGTTCGAATACTTCATATTTCGGCAGGTGATGTGAGCGAACGTTACCATTGCGAATGGACTGTGCATTCGCAATTCTAATGTTCGCTCATGTTTGGGGATCGCTGTACAGTGCAGTTAGGGAAATACATCCCTTTCCTCACTGTAGTGCGATCTCGGAGTTGGAATATTAAGGTAGGGGGGTGCAGGGGGGCTTGCCCCCCTGCATAACTGTGAGTTTAGGCTAGGTAGGTAGTTACGGGATGGGTGGGAGTGCTGTGTATTGTCGTAAATGTCGCGAGCGACATTTTCGACAATACACAGCTGTTTTCGACTTTAGGTTAATTCGAAAATGTTCATTTCCGATGTATAAATTCAAAAATGCAGACACATTTTTTTCTGATTTTCGAATTTATGATAGTAAACCCTGTTTGCCTCTACCCAGAACTGCCAATTGGACAAATTTTGCTCAAGGACTCCCCACAAACAAGCCTGGAAAGTGGATGCTCTGTCCTTCAGCTGGAAAAACCTATCCGTCTATGCCTTTCCCCCTCTGCTTCTGCTCTCCAAAGTACTACTAAAAATCAAACAGGAAAAACCAAGGATGATTTTGATTGCTCCAGACTGGCCGCGCCAACACTGGTACCCCCTCTTGTGCAGTGTGTCATGGTTATCTCCATGGCACTTGCCTCAGACTCCTTCCCTGCTGTCTCAGCAGGAGAACCAGATTTTGCACCCTCTGCTTCTAACACTGAACCTTGCAGAGCCTGGCTGATTACTTAATCTCTCCTTTACCATCCCTTAGCAAACCTGTGATGGATGTCATTTTAGAGGCAAGGAGTCCTAGTACTAGAAAATCTTATGCTGAAAAATGGAAAAGATTCTGTGCCTGGAACCAATCTCAAGGGATGAGCACAGCAGCACCCACTTTACCTCAGATTTTACAATACTTAACTGAGATGCTTCACAAGGGCCTGTCTTTTTCTTCCATTAAAATCCACGCCTCAGCCATTTCAGCTTACTGTAACACAGAACCTTCCCTGTTCTCTCATCCACTGCTCAAGCAGTTCCTCAGAGGGGCCAAAAATTTGAGACCACCCAGGAGAGCTCCAACCCCAGCCTGGGACCTTAACTTTGTCTTGGAGAAACTCACTCTACCTCCTTTCGAGCCAGCTGCTACTGCAGACTTAAAATATCTTTCTTGGAAAACAGCTTTCCTTTTAGCAATCATTTCAAATAGAAGGGTATCTGAATTACAGGCCCTTATGGCAGTGGAGCCTTTAATCATCTTTCATGCGGACAGGGTGTCCCTCAGAACCAATCCATCCTTCATGCCCAAGGTGGTATCCAGTGTGGCTCTTAATCAGTCCATTCATTTGCCAACCTTCTTTCCCAATCTACAGAATAAAGGGGAACAGATACTGCATTCCTTAGATGTGCGCAAACAACTTAGAATGTCCTTCAAGGATGCATCTGCAGTCATAACATATCGGTTGTCCTGCCTCAGGCAGCCCTTCGGTCGGCCGGATTCCAAAGTCTGGGTCTGGCCTCGGCTGATGTCGCACTTTCCCCGACGTCAGAGCGTCTGGGGTATAAAAGCATCAGCCGACGCCATTTTCCTCAGTCTTTCTTGCCGCGCGGTGCCCGAAGCAGAAGCTGTTCGCAAGTGCCGGTCGGTCAGATCCAGTGAATTCAGCTACCGAAGACTTCGAAAAAGCTAAGTACCCCGTTGGGGACCCTCTTCTTGCCTCAGCCAATGTCAGACAAAGTAAATAATTGTTTAACTTGTGGGAAACAAATACCTCATAAGGATTTCCATTCCTACTGCCTTCCTTGCTTAGGCCCAGACCACGACGTATCGGCCTGTTCAGCCTGTGCTTCCTTCAACCGACGAACTCTTAGACGTCGGTCGGAGTTTGCAGAGGAATTTTTTGGGGCCAATTTTGCATATAAAATGCCGTCGGAGACTCCGACTTCACATTTGGTGAAAAAAACGGAAGGACAAGGACCGACACTCGCGGCCCGCGGTTTCGGCTGAAACCACGGTAAAGCCTACCGCGAGTGTCTCGGTTTCGGCCGAAACCGAGTCCTTGGAGATTCCTTCTTCCGAAACCTTTCAACCGACCACCGCGGCCCGGGAGGCCCCGGCTGAGTCGGCTACCGAGCTACCTACCGAAACCAGTGTCCAGGAAATTTCCGACACCATACCTTTGGACATTTCTACTCCTGCACGTGGGGCAGCTAGGCCCCCTGCTTCCATGTCCATTAAGGCCTTTTCTAGGGCTTAAGCTGCTAAACATTCTAAAGCTTTGCCTCCCAAGACTACCTCCCAGAGGCCTTCCTCTAGTTCTCAGATCCTCAGCCTTGCAGAGGACCTTATTTCTTTAATTAGGGGTTCACAACCTCACCCAGACAGGACCTCTCAACCTCCACCAGACAAAAGGCCCAGGACTGACCCCTCTGACCCACACTCTTCAGATGAGTCCACGGATGGCTCTGAGTTGTCAGACCACCAGGAGGGGGCTTATTCACCCTATGAGGATTCTGATGCTGAAGAATCTATCCCTTCGGCCTCCCCTCCTGAAGAGTTTTCCTTTGGTGAGACTCTACACTCCATGAGAGAGCATTTTCAATGGCAAGGTCAGGAATTCTCTGATTCTAGAAAAAGATTAAGGACCTTTTTACATCTGCCTCAACATAGGCCCTTAGCTATACCTCCTGTTTTGAATGTAATTGATGATGTGTACAATGATGTCAATACAGCACCTGATACTCTCCCTCTGGCCCCTGCCAAGCCTGATAGATACTACAGGGTCCCGGATTCCCATTACCATCTGTGTAAAGCACATTCTGCAGACCCAGAAACTATTTCTCAGGGCTCTAAAGGGGTTGCAGCCGCCACAGCTAAAAATCCTCTACCCTCTGAAAGAGAGTCTAGAGCTTTAGAGAGATGGGGAAAGAAGGTATAACTCTTTCTGTTAGGGCATTAAATTGTCAATTTCATATGATACAGTACCA
Source organism: Protopterus annectens (assembly GCF_019279795.1). Taxonomy (NCBI): domain Eukaryota; kingdom Metazoa; phylum Chordata; order Ceratodontiformes; family Protopteridae; genus Protopterus; species Protopterus annectens. The sequence continues at coordinate 424,894,743 of NC_056730.1, forward strand.
AGAGTATTTGTTAGATGAACTGAATAAGAAACTTTCTTCCTCTGAACCCCTTGACCGTAAATCCCTGCAGGATTTGGTACACAACTCACAGCAGGTTAGTAATCATTTCTTAAAATGTGGCTATGATGCATTGGAGGCTTCATTTTGATCAGCTATGACTGGGGCAGTCATTCGTAGGCATGCCTGGCTGAAGGAACAATCTCTGCCAGACCATGTTAAAGCTAAACTCCTGGATGCTCCAATGGAGAAACAAAATTTATTTGGCTCCTCTGCTCAGGAGGTCTTAAAAAAGTTTGAAGAAAAGGCAAAATCTGTGCAAACAGTTAAGGATTTCCTGCAAGTACAACCACCTAGATTCAGCAGAAACTGGCCTACTAAGAATTGGTCCTTTCCAGACTCGGACAGAGCCCAGAGAGGCAGGAACAGATCCCTAGAGGCAGAGGCCAATTGAGGGGCTTCTACAGAGGCCGTCAGTGGCAGCCTGCCAACCAGAGAAGTAGTGCAACAACAGCAACAACAACTACTACACCAGGACAGGCTCAATGACTTTACTCTGATTCCGCCTACCAGGGATCAACTGGAAGCACCCTTGGGCGGAAAGCTGGCTTTATTCTCAAAAAACTGGCATCTTACAAGGGACATATGGACACTGCAAATAATAGACAAAGGATACAGGTTCCACTTCCACACTTTGCCAAAAAGACACGGAATGCCAAACCTACCACCAAATCAGAGGACAGAGGCTTTAAGGCAGATCAACAACTTGCTTCAAATGAAAGTTATAGAAAAGGTACCACTTTCAGAACAAGGCCAAGGGTTTTACTCAAGATTATTCCTTGTACCAAAAAAAGAAAATCAGTGGAGGCCTATTCTCGACCTGTCTGCACTAAATACTTATCTCATTGTCCCAAAATTCAAGATGCTGACCCTACAGCAACTTCTTCCCATGTTGGGCAAGGAGTCTTGGCTGGTGACTCTAGATCTCAAGGAGGCATACCTGCACGTCCCTATTCGACCAAGTTGCAGAAGACACCTCAGATTTCTTGCAGGATCAGAGCATTATCAATTCTCAGCATTGCCCTTTGGCTTATCTACTGCGCCCAGAGTATTCACGAAATGCCTGGCATCAGTAATTGCACACTGCAGACTTCAGGGGATTCTGATCTACCCTTACCTGGACGACTGCCTTATACAAGCGGACAACAAGGAAAATTTGATAAAGGACTTGGCTTATGCCATCCACCTGCTACAGGCCTTGGGATACACAGTCAACATCCAAAAGTCAAGACTTGTGCCATCCCATAGAATAACCTTTTTGGGTGCAGATCTGGACACAACCACCCAAATGGCCTTTCTCACAGAAGAAAAACAAAAACAACTTCCAGATTACTTCATGATGCTAACAAGACAAACTCAGCTTACTGCAAGGAAAATCCTGCAGGCCTTGGGTTACCTGGCATCATGCATAATTCTGATACCACAGGCCAGGCTGCATATGAGAAAATTACAATGGTACCTAAGGAGTGTATGGTCTCAACACAGTCACAGTCTAGAAGCTTTGATACCAATCATTCCATGCCTTCAAAAGGAATTTCTGTGGTGGGCTCAGGCCTGCCAGTCCAACAGAGGGTTGCCTTTCAACAAACCAAAAACAAAACAAACCATTACCACGGACGCTTCGGACCAAGGATGGGGAGCACACATGGAGGGCAAATGTATCCAAGGCCTATGGTCTCAAGGTCGGCTACGCATGCACATAAACCAAAAGGAAATGCTGGCAGTGATGCATGCAATCGAGGCTTTCAAACCTTTCCTCCATCAGGGCCACCTGCTAATAAGGACAGACAACACCACGGTCATGTGGTACATAAACAAGCAGGGAGGCACACACTCCTACCCTCTCTGCCGGCTGGCTATGAATCTATGGGAACTATGCCTGAACCTCAGTATCCAACTACAGTCCCAGTTCGTGCCAGGAAAAGAGAATACACTGGCAGACAGCTTAAGCAGAACTACCATGGATGCACACGAATGGATGCTGCACCCAGACATCTTCCAACTCATAGCAAAGAAATGGGGAATGCCGGAGATAGATCTGTTCGCCTCCCCTCTCAACCATCAATTGAAGACATTCTGCTCAAGGACATACCACCCACAAGCTTGGAGGGTGGACTATCTCTCTTTCAGCTGGAAAGCTCTAAAAGTATATGCCTTCCCACCTCTCCCATTACTGTACAAGGTTCTACTGAAGATCAGGGAGGAGCAGCCAAGAGTGATTCTGATAGCTCCAGACTGGCCAAGGCAACACTGGTATCCATTATTGAGAAGCCTGTCTCAGGCAAAGACCATGGCCTCTCCCCCTATGGCCTCTTCTTCTGACGCAGAACAATTTCAAGATCATGCATCCCAACTTGAAAACATTGCAGCTAACTGCCTGGAAAATTCCTTAAATCCCAAACAAGATGCCTTATCACAGAGAGTGAAGGACATTATCTTGGAAGCTCGCCGGCCTTCCACAAGGAAGACATACTCAGCTAAATGGAAAAGATTTCTCATTTGGAACACATCAAAAGGCTCAGATGTGACAGTGGCAGACATGACACATATTCTGGAATACTTAGCAGAATTGTTCCACAATGGCCTGTCCTATTCTTCCATTAAGATTCATGCCTCAGCAATTTCAGCAGAATACAATGTGGATCCACCTATCTTCTCACACCCTCTCCTCAGGCAATTTCTGAGAGGGATCAAAAATATTAAACTTCCAAGAAAACCCCCTCTACCCGCCTGGGATCTCAACTTTGTGTTGGAGAAACTAACACTTCCTCCATTTGAACCAGCAGCATCAGCGGATCTACAGTTTCTGTCTTGGAAAACTGCATTCCTTCTGGCAATAACTTCAGCAAGAAGAGTATCTGAGTTACAAGCATTAATGGCAGTACAGCCATTTCTTATCTTCCATCAGGACAGAGTTTCACTAAGAACCAATCCTACTTTTATGCCAAAGGTGGTATCTAGGGTATCCTTGAACCAAGCTATTCACTTGCCTACGTTCTTCCCAAATCCACAGAATAGAGGGAAAAAACTTCTGCACACCCTGGATATACACAGACAACTATGCTACTACTTGGACAGAACTAAAACTAACAGAAAAACTGACCAACTTTTTGTAGCATATGCTACTGGGGTGCAAGGAAAAGCAATTTCCAAACAGACAATTTCAAAATGGATAGGAAATTGCATTCGATTTTGTTACTCCTTTCATGGAAAGACAGTTCCTGAAAACATCAGGCCTCATTCCACAAGGGCCACGGCCACCACTACAGCCTTCCTACGAGGGGTGGCTACCAAGGACATTTTAGAAGCTGCTACTTGGAGCTCCATGCATACATTTGCCAAACATTACAATCTACCTTTATACTCCAGATCCAGAGCAGGTTTTGCTACTGCAGTCCTGCAGGGGATATTAACTACACCATCCTTTTCTTAGTACCTCCTCCCCCAGATTGGCTGCAGATGCATCCTTGAAGGACATAGTACAGTTTTGTATCTACCATAAATGTAGATGTCCGATAGGTATGCATCTGCAGTCAGGTTCCCCTCAGTGGTATTCCTAGGGTACTTACCCCTCTTTTAGCTAGCTGGGGGAATCTATTATGGTGTATTTGTTTGTATATACATGTATATAATTATATAAGTTTGCAAATGTTTGGAACCTTTTTTGCATTTATCCAAATTTAGCCTTCCTAGAGGGCACCTGGCATCTGGGGCAAGAAAAACTGAGGAAAATGGCGTCGGCTGATGCTTTTATACCCTAGACGCTCTGACGTCGGGGAAAGTGCGACATCAGCCGAGGCCAGACCCAGACTTTGGAATCCGGCCGACCGAAGGGCTGCCCGAGGCAGGACAACCCATATGTTATGACTGCAGATGCATACCTATCGGACATCTACATTTATGGTAGGTACAAAATTGTACTTTCTACTTGGACAGGACTAAACCTCAAAGGAAATCTGAACAACTGCTGGTGGCATTTGCTGCAGGGGCAGAGGGGAAGGCTATTTCAAAGCAAACCATTTCTCAATGGATAAGCCATTGCATTCATTTCTGCTATAAGCACCATGGAAAACCTATCCCCCAGGGGATCAGACCTCACTCTACCAGGGCTGCATCTACCTCTATAGCCTTTCTCAGAGGCGTCCCTACCAGGGACATCCTAGAAGCTGCTACCTGGAGTTCTGTACATACTTTCACCAAGCATTATCATTTGCCAATTTTCTCTAAATCCAGAGCTGGCTTTGCCACTGCAGTCTTGCAGGGCCTTATAGCTGGCCCTAATGCTATCTAAATTCCTCCTCCCAACCATAGCTTTGGGAATCTACCCAAATGTAATGACTGCAACAGTGAAACACGAAGAACATAGTACAGTTGTGTACACTTACCATAAATGTAGATGTTCGAGTGTATTCACTGTTGCAGTCCTGGTTACCCTCCCTCCAGCCCCCTAACTTCTTTTGGCTATACCTTTACTTTCCTTTACTATGCTTAAAAGCCTTTTTGGTGTATTTGCTTTTTTGTTCTTTGTACTTTTATATTTAATTGCTTCCCATTAGGGGGGCACCTGACATCTGGGGCAAGAAAAACTGATGTAATGGCATCGGCTGCATGTTTTATAGCCCTGACAACCTGACGTCATGGAAGAAGGAACAGCAACCGACTCAGGACCCAAGACCTGTTAATCAGGCTGACTGAGGGCTACTTGCAAGCAGATAATCCAAATGTAATGACTGCAACAGTAAATACACTCGAACATCTGCATTTATGGTAAGTGTACACAACTGTACTTTCAGCTTTGTTACGGACAGGTAATGCTTACTTAATCTGGTGGATTTCTTTAAAAAAAGGCAGTAAGGTCGTGGATGAGGGTAAAACAGTACATACTGCCTACCTCAGCCTGACCAAGGCATTTGACATGATTCCCCATTCAGGTATTATAAATTAACTCACAAAAGTGGGCAAAAATCCCAGTCTCACCAGATGGGTAGCCAGTTGGCTCAAGGACAGGACACACGTGGTTAAAGTGGGTGAATCCAGATCCTGCAAGAGACCAATTACTAGTGGTGTGCCACAGGACACAATACTGGGACCATTCCTCTTTAGAATGTACTTCTCTGAAGTCAAGGCAAATGTGGAAGACCTCTGGATGACAAAGTTTTCCAACAACTGCAAGCTAGGGCAATCCTTGAATCCCCCGGTGATGTAGATATCCTTCAGGAGGGTCTAGATCAGACAAGTGATTGGTGCCAGAACTGTGGCTTAAAACTAAATGCATTATCATACCCTTTGGGAAGTCAAGTACCTCTGCAAATTACATCAGTAGCACGCCCCTTAAAGTGGACTCAGAAGTGAGAGGTCTAGATACGCATATATAGTAGCCTGAACTTTGACCACCATATGTCCACAGTGGTGAGGAAATCCTTTTATGTGGCACAACTTATAAGTAAAGGTATGGCATCCAGATCCAAGGAAATTAATCTTTCTATACTCAGCCCTCATTAGACCAGTAATAGAGTACAGTGCACCCTTTTGACATATACTTTACTAGGCATTGACAGAAGCTGGAGCAACCTCATAGTTTCCTCACAAAAAATACAAGGTGTAAACAACATGAGCTATGCAGATGGAGTAAAGGGATTTGTCTCGTACTGACTGTTAAGGGGCGACCTATTGCCTTACTACAAGGCGCTCTCAAATCCAACCCTGATGGAGTGCTATACATCCACAATTCCAACAGCGCAAGGATCACCCGATCTAGAGATTTAAACTTGTCAGCAACTCAAACGAAAGATGCTGGAGAGACATATGTGTCTCGGAGGTTTTACCCTTTGGAACAGGCTTCCTTTTCACATTAAGCAGAACCCTTCCCTGGCATCTTCAAACACAGTTTGACTCAGTGGATGGGTAATCACAAATTCACACCTGGGTTAGCGCCAGTGTAAGATACTCTATGCACAGGCACAAATCCGTGCCATCTTGTTGCTCACAAGGGGCCATATATTCGGTAAAAGCAGGTTATATTGACTAGTCTTGTAAGGTCCCTTAAGCCGTTAGCCTAGTAATCTCCTATGAACCTATAAAAGGGACACAGTTGCTCACATAAAGCCCCTAAATGCTTTGCATTAGGTCACCTCTTTCTGAATTCTCTTGACAGGAAAAAATATCTAGGTTCCTTCATACATATTCCACAATGCCTCTTTTTGTAGTAGTAATCTAAAACTGCTGTTACCGGTTCGGGATCCCATTTCAAGGGAGGCCTAATTTTTTTCTAAACAGGGAGGGTTCATCCATCTTTGTTATAATTTAGCTTCATTAGCAAAGCCCTACAGAAAGCCACCCACTGTTGCAGTACTCCCATACTATACGGTAATGCTGTTCCCTATATTTTACAACCATTACTAAGAATACTTAAAAGATGCTTGTATTTTGCATGCCAGAGTCCTTGCTTTTTATGTATTATTTAATTTAATTATAGCTTTTAGTTGTATATAAGTATTAATGGATTTGTTTTTATGCTCCTAGTATTGAAAAACAACTGATTTGGAATGTGCTTCTGTCAACAAACAAGCATATGCTGATCTTGAATTCTTAGAAGTTCCCTTTATGTGAGGAGTGACTGCTTTAAAATTTTGGCTAAATCTGACTACAATTACAAGAGCATTTAGCTAGTTGAAAGAAATGCAGTAATGTAGGTACCTTGGTGACTTCAAGTACAGTTTTTCTGACCTCACCCAACTGAAATTTTGCAACTATGAATCATCACAGTGGAGTAAATCCAGTCAAATAGGTAATGCATAAGTTTGGCTTTCTGTATTTTCTGCTGCCAAAATGTCAGACAACCTTATTTGAGAATCACGAAAGAACACCTGAAGTAGTTGGCCTGTAGAGTATGCTTTAAAATCTGTTTATGATCCGTTTACACTCTACCTGTTTTATCATGCATATGCAGAGCTTTAGAAAGCCTTGCAGCTTTGCTCCACCGTCTGTGATATTCCTTTGTTAAGGCTGTCCTGCATGGCATCTTGTTTTGAATATTTTCTTTTATCTGTTTACTTTTTGGCTTGTTAGTCTGAATTTTTTCTGGAGCTTTTTCACAGATTAGACCTGGTTTAAAAACTGCCTGTAAGGAAGACTATACTGATGTGAACTTTTTTATTTCTGACCTGATCAATGTCTTCATCTATCTGTGTAGGTAAATTTAGCCCCTTCCCTAGTATCATTGTCTGTTACTATGTTGGTGAGGGTGAAATTAATTGCTGGTAGTGTACCCCCCACACACCTAAAGTCATAGTTCCCATTGGTATCCTGAGGCAAGCATTGGCCTAGTTTCGGTCCTAAATGCTGGATATACGTTTGCACCGTTGTCCCTTTAAAGTTCACTAACCATGTCTGCAAGAGTAGCCCAGGAACTTATTTTGGTGTAATTCTACAACCTTTTGCTGATCTTATCCCTTCTGTGTGTTTATAGTTGCACTGTATATTCATCTGAGGTCACTGGCTCCTTATTGTTGCTCTTGAGCCTTCCCATGAGGAGCAGAACATTCTATAGGATCATAGGAGGTTACTAGGCTAATGGTCCCAGGGCCCTTACAAGCCTAGCCAAGTTCAACCTGTGCTCCTGAGGGTGTCTGGTTCAAGTAGACACTAAAATCAGCACCTATTGACCATGTCCAAGAGGGACATGCATGGAACCCCTGGGGTGAATTTCCAGGTACCCATCCAGTCTTCCAAATTATGCTTAAATAGAGCCAACAAGGGGCTTCATTTAACATGAATAGGAAGCTTGTTCTAAAGGTGGGACAACCTTTGTGAGACAAATCTGTCTCTCCAAGTTCTGTTGATGTCACATACCAGGTTAAGGTCCTTTGAGCGGGTGACCTGTGTGCCGTTTGTCTTGGGAATGTGCAGCATTTCCATTAAACCTGGGTCAGAGATTGTTACATATGCAAGGCACATGTCACTGCTGAGCAATCTGTGATACAGTGAAGTGACAATGATTTCAGTCTGTCCGTGTAAGAAAGATCTTGAAGACCCTGAATTACTTTGTAAGGAACCTTTGTGGTCTCTCCAATTGCTGCAGATGTTTGGAAAGGAACATACCAAAGAGAGCATTGTACTACTCTGCTACTGGTCTGATCGAGGGAGGAGTACAGGGGGTGGGGTTATTACCTCTTTTTTTCTGAAGGGAATGCCCTTACTTATGAGATGAGCAATATAAAATGCTCTTCTTATTACTGTGGAGATATGGTGATTGAAATTAAGGTTGCTGTTGATCTGTGTGCCCAGATCTCTTACCACTGATTCTGTGCTTAGAGTATTGCTATAGATGTGGTAGTTTGCAAGAGCATCACCCTTACTGAAGGGGATGGTGATGCGTTTTTCATGACTATACCAGGTATTAGTCTGCGTAAGACCTTTTGCAGGATGTTGATATTGCTAGGGGTTTCAATGATCTCTCCCAATTTGCAGTTATCAGCAAAAATTGTCAGCTTCAGTCCTTTTAGTTTTAGCTTGTACTTCAGAGAAGTTGATTCAGAACACTAGGGGTTTCAGAATCGACCCCTGTGAAACACTACTGGTTATGGGTCTGCTGGAGGAGGTGGAGTCCCCTATTTTGACCGTACAAGTTCTCAGTGAGCCAGTTTGCAACCCACCTAACAGTATATGAGTTGATACCCAGCTGTGTGAGTTTATCAATAATGCCTGAGTGGAGGATTGTGTCAAAGGTCTTTGCCAAGTCTCGGCAGGCAGTATGCACAGATTTGCCCTCGTCTAGAGCTTTGGTGACTGTCTTAAAGAAGTCCACCAAGTTTAACAGGCATGCTCTCCCCTTGACAGAGCCAAACTGGGTGGGGTCGAGCATTTGGAGGTTTCCTAGTTCTTTGTTAATAAGATCCGTAATGATTCGTTCCATGGCTTTGCAGATTAGGCTGGTCAGGCTATTAGGTCTGTAGTTCCCAGGGGGATCCGTGGATGCACCCCTTTATGCAAAGAGTTGAAGGTAGATGTTTGCCATTCTGCTGAGATGAAGCCAGTGCTTAGGCTGTGATTGAAAAGCTTGCCCAATGGTAATGCAGATTCCTGTTTTAACCCGTGTAGAACACAACCCTGGATGTTGTCTGGTCCCACAGAGGCTGTGTTTTTGGCCTTGGAGAGGGCATTTAAGACCTGCTCCTCTGAGATACGAGGTGGGGGACAGGTGTTATGGATGTTTTTGGGTATATGTGGCAGGGACAGAGGAGTGAAGTTTTGACTGAACCTGTCAGCCAGCAGGTTTGCTGTATCCACAGGATGCTCTTCATGTTTTACTGTTGCAGTCATCACCTGTGGGTTATTCCTGCTGTGGTAGCCCTCGGCCGGCCCAAATATCAGAGTCAGTGTTTTTGTGCGCCGACTGCTGTCGCTGTAGTCTGACGTCAGGTCATCAGTACTATAAAGCAAGGCAGCTGATGTCATTACATCAGTCTTTCTTGCCATGGAGCCCATAGCAGAAGCAGTTTGCACGAGTGACGGTCAGTCGCTACCAGAAGTCAAATTTCATAAGTAAACTTCTAAAGCTAAGTACCCCATTGGGGACCCTTTTCTTGCTCTAACCAATGTCGGAAAAAGTTAACAATTGTCTCGCCTGTGGAAAGCAGATCCCACACCGAGACTTTCATTCTTACTGCATCACTTCTTTAGGCCCAGACTACAATGTCTCTCATTGCCGGTTCTGTGCCTTCTTTAATGCGAGAACCATTCACAGTAGAGCTCTCTTTGTAGACAATTATTTTCATATTCCGTCTTTGAAGTCTGATATGGCGTCCATCAGTCAGCTATCCGCCAACATTCCGAAAAAACGTAAAGATAGAGACAGGCCTCACAAGGCTAAGCCTTCCGACGATGCTACCGCTAAGCAAGTCGTCAGTTCACCGGAATTCAGTGAGGCGCTTTCGCAGTCCCTGATGCCCAACTTGCTTTCTACGGAGGCCTCTGCTGAGACCCTTTCGGAGTCTGGTATGCCACAGAAATCCACTTCGTCTTCAGCTCCTTTGACTCTCTCTGACTCAGTTGGGTCTGGAGCTGCGACGCAGGCACCAGCTTCCAAGAAGGCCATTCGCACTACCAATTCTAGACAAAAAACAATGTCTTCTCTTCTAACTACCGCTTCTCTCAGAGACCGACTGATTCTTTCAGGCCTCAAAGCCAGGACACTCCTAGAACATCTGCTTCTAGACACCATCTTGCTACTGCTCCCCCACCCCAAGCTCAAATACTTAAAATGGCAGAGGATCTCATTTCCCTTATCCAAGGTGCTCAAGCCCCCACTCCAAAAAAGAAAAGGGTGCCTTCTCCAGAAATTATGACAGACCAAGAGTCTGAGGAATCTGATTATTCTGCCTTTGAAGAGGAACAGCAGCCCTTAACTGTTTGAGGATTCAGATGCAGAGGAATCCATCCCCCCTGCCTCCCCTCCAGAGGGCCTCTTCTTCTTGGAAACCCTTCACTCCCTCAGGGAATATTTTCAATGGAAATCTCAAGACTACCCACAGTTATAGAAACGACTTTGAGAGTTTCTGGACCTGCCCCAGCACAGACCCCTGGCCATCTCACCTATTCTAGAAGTGGTGGATGATGTTTTCCTTGAATCCAGTTTAGCCCCATGATGCCCTGCCTCCTGCTCCAGCTAAACCTGATGGGTACTACAGAGTACCAGATTCTCACAAATACCTGTACAGGAACCCTGCTGCAGACCCTGAGGTCATTACACAAGGACCCAAAGGAGCGAAGACTAGATGTTCTTCGTCTTCCATTTGCTGCAGTCCTGACTATTGGGTATAGTCCGCGTCCAGTCGGCCCGAATACCAGAGTATAAGGCTGACGTCGGTCATGGCGCCTTAGACTGACGTCAGTACGTCAGGGTACTAATGCGCATGACCGACGTCATATCCTCAGTCTTTTTTGCCGCATGGTCCGATGCAGAAGCAGTTTTGCGAGTGCAGGTTGGCGTTCTGAGATATTTCCGAGACCGGAGTTTCAGACCGAAACAGAGTTGGCTAAGTACCCCGTTGGGGAACATTTTAGTTTTTTCTTGCCTCAGTATTTAACCGGATGACAGAAAAAGTGAATAACTGTATTTCTTGTGGGAAGCAGATACCGCATAGGGATTATCATACATTGTGTATACCTTGTTTAGGGCCTGAGCACGACGTTGTTGGTTGCCGTTCTTGTGCTAGATTTAACAAACGCACTATTAAGAGGAGGCTAGATTGTGCCAGGTTAGTGTTTGGGAAGCGTTGCAATTATAACATGCCGTCGGATGCTCCGACGCCCGCTTCATCCAAGAAGCGCAAGGACAAAACAGTGAAGCCTAGGGTTGATGAACCGACAGTCCTGGACGTCGGTTCTTTAGAAGGCTCAGTGGAGCCAGAGGTTTTGCCAGGAGTTTCCATGGAGTCTCAGGCAGAAACTTTACTGTTACAGGATGTGCCTTCTCAGGAGGTAGGCCAGACTGAGGGGGCTTCTCAGGTAACTGTTCTTCCCTCTCTTCCCAAGGTAGTTAGGGCCTCTCCTTCGGTTGCCAAAGCTTCTTTTAGAGGTAGGCCAAGTTCAGCTTCTGTGGGGGCTTCTCCTAGCATTTCGGCTCTGTACCTAAGAAACATATGCTTAAAATGGCAGAAGATTTGATTACTATGATTAGAGGTTCTATGCCCCCGCCTGATAAGAGGCCTAGGGTGGAACAGGAGTTTGATAGTTTTGAACAGTGTTCACAGGCTTCAGACTCTTCTGCGGAAGACTTACAAGAGTATCCTACTTATTCTGATTCTGATGTGGATGATTCCACTCCTACAGCTTCTCCTCCTGAGGATTTCTCATTTTCAGAGACTCTGCATTCCATGAGGGAGCACTTTAAATGGGAAGGCCAGGATTACTCTGATTCCAGGAAAAGGCTTAGGGAATTTTTGTTTTACCCCAGCATAGGCCCTTAGCTATTCCTCCTGTGTTGAATGTGGTGGAGGATGTTTTTGCAGAGGCTTCCTGAACCCTGACTCCTTGCCTCCTGCTCCTGTTAAGCCTGATAGGTATTATAGGGTGCCCAAGCTCATAAGTATTTGTTTAAGAGTCCTAGGGCGGACCCAGAAACTGTTTCTCAGGGGCCTAAAGGTGTTAAAGCTTCTGTGGTTAAAAATCCTGTACCCTCTGATAAAGAGGCAAGGGCTTTGGATAGGTGGGGAAAGAAAGTGTATACTTCTTCCACTCTAGCCATGAGGGCGTTGAATTGTCAGTTTCACATGCTAAAATATCAAAATTATCTCCTTTCACAATTGAAATCTAAGGTGGATGCTTTGGCGGAAGGTATTGAGTGTAAAGAGTTGCTGGTTTTGGTTCATGTGTCTGAACAAGTGGGTAAGCATTCTTTGCAGTGTGGTTTTGATGCTGTACAGGCCTCCTCGAGGGTGGCTGCTACTAGTTCTGTTCTTCGCAGGCATGCCTGGTTGAAGGATCAGAATTTGGCTGAGCATGTTAAGACAAGGATTTTGGATGCTCCTTTACAGTCTGATGTGTTGTTTGGATCGCCTGTGGAAGCAGTTTTAAAGAAAATGGAGGACAAAGCTAAGTCTATGCAAACTGTTAAAGATTTTTTGCAGGTGCAGCCTCCGAAGTTTAGTAGAAATTGGCCTGCTAAGGGGTGGACATATCCTGCTTATGATTCCCAGTCTAGGGGTAGGTCTAGACGTGGTAGGGGCAGGGCTCAAGGTTCTTTTAGGCCTAGATCAGGAGTTCACCTGCTCAGACTTCTGGTGAGGGCAGGGGTCAGTCCTTTCGTAAACAGACCCAATGACCTGCCTTTTCAGCTGCCAGTGGATTCTCGTCTGGCAGCTCCTTTGGCAGGAAGACTGTCTCTTTTCAAAGAAAATTGGGATTTAATTACTCAAGACAGATGGGTGTTGGATATCATTCATCACGGTTACAGATTTTATTTCCACACAATGCCCCCTTTCAAAGGCATGCCAGATGTTCCTCTTCCACAAAGAAAAGAGGCTCACAAGCAAGTTTCTCAGTTACTCCAGATGGGGCCATTCAGCCAGTCCCTGTATCAGAAAGGGGCCTAGGATTTTATTCTCGCCTGTTCCTAGTACCAAAGAAGGGGAACACGTGGAGACCAATTTTGGATTTATCCCTCCTCAACACTTATCTGGACATTCCCAAGTTCAAGATGTTGACGTTACAACAACTTTTACCTCTGCTGGGCAAAGATCACTGGATGGTAACTTTAGATCTCAAGGAAGCTTACCTTCATGTGCCTATAAGGCTAAGTTGCAGGAAGTATCTGCGTTTCAACTGGAAATTCTCATTATCAGTTCTCTGCATTGCCCTTTGGCTTATCTACTGCCCAGAGTATTCACAAAGGTTCTGGCTCCAGTGATAGCTTATTTCAGGCTTCAAGGAATTCAAATCTATCCTTACTTGGACGACTGCCTGATTCTGGCTCAAGAAAAGGAAGACCTTCTACAGCATCTAGAATATGTTATAGCAGTGCTAAGATGCCTAGGGTATTCTGTGAACGAAATAAAGTCCAGTCTAGTACCCTCTCAAGACATGTGCTTTCTGGGTGTGAGACTGAATACAGCAGCCCAGATGGCCTTTTTAACCCCGGACAAACAAAAGAGTCTGTCACTTTACTTCCATCAACTATCTCATCAGTCCGTGCTGACTGCAAGGACAGTCCTTCAAGCATTAGGGTTCATGGCATCTTGTATTCTGGTGCTTCCCAATGCCAAACTGCATATGAGGAAGCTGCAATGGTATCTCAAAAATATATGGACACAGCACTGCCAGGATTTGGACACTGTCATTCAAATAATACCTTGCCTTCAAAAAGAATTCTTGTGGTGGGCTCAGGAATGTCACCTAAACAAGGGACTCTCTGTGACCCGGCCAGAGGCGAGTCAGATTTTAACGACAGATGCCTCGGACATTGCTTGGGGAGCTCATCTAAATGGAAAGTGGATACAAGACAAGTGGCCTGCCAGACTACAGCATCTGCATATCAACTTGAAGGAGATGTTAGCAGTCCAGTTTGCATTAATGGCTTTCAAGGAGTTACTTCTTCCAGGGCAGGTGTTGATTCTAACAGACAACACAACTGTCATGTGGTACATCAACAAGCAAGGGGAACACATTCTTATCCTCTATGCAGGCAAGCAATGATTTTATGGGAGACTGCTAAGCTTGCAATTAACTCTTCAGGCAAGGTTTCTGCCAGGAGCACAGAACTCCTTAGCAGATGTGTTAAGCAGACAAATCATGGATCCCCACGAGTGGAAACTGGATCTTCATGTATTTCAGAAATTGACAGTGTCATGGGGAACTCCAGACATAGATCTGTTCGCTTCTCCACTAAACCACCAGCTGCCAAAGTATTGCACAAAGGGGTTTCATCACACAGCTTGGAAAGTGGATGCTCTGTCTTTCAGTTGAAAAACCTTCATGTGTATGCCTTTCCACCTCTACCTCTTCTTCCAAAGGTACTATTAAAGGTCAGACAAGACAGGCCAAGGATGATTTTGATAGCTCCAGATTGGCCTCGGCAACACTGGTACCCACTACTACGCAGTCTGGTAAAGAAGCCTCCATGGCCTTTACCTCTGATTCCTCATCTGTTATCCCAGAAGGACGGTCATCTGCTCAATGTCAAGCTTCACTCTCTTCATCTAACAGCCTGGCATATTCTCTGTTGAAACACAGCAGGTCTCAACTTCCTCAACAAGTTTTAAATGTGATTATGGAAGCTAGAAGACCTAGTACAAGGAAGGTGTAATGAGAAAAATGGAAGAGATTTTTATTTTGGAGTACAGCAAAGAATTTGGAGATTTCTGAGCCTAATTTGAGTGTGGCTCTTCAATATCTTACTGAGTTATTGGACAAAGGTTTGTCCTTCTCTTCCATTAAGATTCATGCTGCAGCAATTTCAGCTCACTATGATTGTGACCCACCATTGTTTTCGTGATCCTTTGTTCAAGCAGTTTCTTAGGGGGCAAAGAATATAAGACCCCACGTAGAGCTCCTACTCCTGCTTGGGATCTCAATTTTGTGTTGGAAAAACTTACTCTACAACCTTTTGAGCCTGCGGCTACTGCTGAATTGAAATACTTGTCATGGAAGACTGCTTTTCTGTTGGCTATTACTTCTGCAAGAAGGGTGTCTGAGTTGCAGGCCCTTATGGCAGTAGAGCCCTTTTTGATTTTCCATAAGGATAGGGTATCATTACGTACTAATCCTTCCTTTATGCCTAAGGTGGTTTCTAGTGTGGCTTTAAACCAAACTATTCATTTGCCTACTTTTTATGCAGACCCCCAAAATACAGGGGAAAAGATTTTGCACACTTTAGATGTACACAGGCAATTGCGATATTATTTAAGCAGGACTAAGGATTTTAGACAGTCTCAGCAGTTGTTTGTTTCTTTTGCTTTGAGTTCACAGGGCAAGCCTGTGTCAAAACAAACTATTTCTAGGTGGATTGGCTTTTGCATTGCATTTTGTTATTCCCATCATGGCAAGGAGATTCCAGCTGGGATTAGGCCTCATTCCACTAGGGCTACTGCCACTTCAACAGCATTTCTAAGGGGGGTGGCAACTAAGGATATTTTGGAAGCAGCTACTTGGAGTTCAGTGCATACTTTCTCTAAGCATTATCACCTTCCTATCTACTCTAAGTCTAGGGCTGGTTTTGCCACAGCTGTTTTGCAAGGCATGTTGTCAGCTCCTACTTCTTTATAATTTGCCAGCCTCCCTTACCTCTGCTTTGGGATTCTACCCAATAGTCAGGACTGCAGCAATGGAAGACGAAGAACATAGTACAGTTTTGTACCTACCATAAATGTAGATGTTCGAGGATTCCATTGCTGCAGTCCAATTTACCCTCCCTCCTTCCCGTATGTATTTAGGGGTGGTTGTGTAGGTGAGTTTACATGCTTATATTTTTGTATATATTGTTGTATATATTGTACATGTTTTTGGTGCAGGTTTTTTGGGACTTGTCTTTTTAGGCTCTTCTGACATCTGGGGCAAGAAAAGACTGAGGATATGACGTCGGTCATGCGCATTAGTACCCTGACGTACTGACGTCAGTCTAAGGCGCCATGACCGACGTCAGCCTTATACTCTGGTATTCGGGCCGACTGGACGCGGACTATACCCAATAGTCAGGACTGCAGCAATGGAATCCTCGAACATCTACATTTATGGTAGGTACAAAACTGTACTTTCTGCCAAAAATTCTCTTCCTTCTGACAAAGACTTCAGAGCTCTGGATGGTTGGGGTAAGAAAGTATACACCTCTACAACCTTAGCTATCAGAGCACTCAATTGTCAGTCCCATATGATGAAATATCAACAACACACTTTGCAACAATTAAAACAGAAGATTGCTACCTCTCCTGACGGTGCCAACTCTAAAGAGCTGGCAGAGTTACTACACTCTGCTTGTCAAGTAGCCAAGCACTCATTACAATGTGAATATGACATTCTAGAAGCCTCTAGCAGGGCAGCAGTGACAGGATCTGTTATTAGAAGACATGCATGGCTGAAGGAAAAACCTCTCCCTGATCATGTCAGTTCTAAACTTATTGATGCACCCCTGGACAAGGAACGTCTGTTTGGGGAAAAAGCAGAACAGGTACTTAAAAAGATGGAAGACAAAGCAAAATCTATGCAGACAGTAAAAGATTTATTTCAAGTTCAACCGCCCTGATTCAGCAGGAACTTTCCCTTTAAGCACTGGGCCTTCCCTGCAACCAGCAGCCAGGGCCAAAGTAAGCCTCACAGGGACAGGACAGCAAAGAAGCAAACAATGGACCACCTGTGCTTCTAAGGCTGGGAGTTCTAAGCCAAGCTTCTATGGTAAGCATTCACAATAACTGTCCCTCCCCCCTCTGCCCTCTCACTCACCTAAAACTAGGAGGTAAGCTCACCCTCTTTAAGGGCATTTGGGTCTCTCTAACCACGGACCAATGGGTATTAAAAATCATTTCTCAGGGATAGATTCTCCTTCAACGAACTCCCATTTTTAAGAGGGTACCCAGACCTCCCCCAAACCAGTGGGCAGCGGCATTAAAACAGATAAATTCCCTAATTTCCCAGAGGGCAGTGGAACCTGTCCCTCCAGATCAAACAGGAAAAGGTTTTTACTCCATACTATTTCTTGTTCCCGGAAAAGAGGGCACTTGGCGCCCCTTACTGGATCTATCCAAACTGAACACCTCCTTGGCGGTCTTCAGATTCAGAATGCTAACCTTGCAGCAGCTCCTGCCTATGCTCACACCAAATGTCTGGCTGGTGACACTAGACCTAAAAGATTCCTACCTCCACATCACCATCTGGGAATCGTGTAGAAAATTCCTGTGCTTCAGAGCAGGCAGTCACCACTTTCAGTTCTTTGCACTGCCCTTTGGCTTATCACCTGCTCCCAGAGTTTTCACCAAATGCTTGGCCCCGGCTATAGCATTCTGCAGACAAAGAAGTATACAGATTTACCCTTACCTGGGCGACTGCCTCATTCAGGCGAACAGCAAAGAAAAGTTACTCCCGGATCTTCTCTTTGTCAAAAAACGTATAGCTTCCCTAGGGTTCACAATCAAGGAGAAAAAAAAATCAAAGCAAAACCCCACCAGGAAAATTGTTTTCCTGGGAACTGTGGTAGACACAGCTACCCAAATGGCCTTCCTATCCCTAGAAAAACAGAGTTTCCTGCCTCTACTTCAACCAGCTGGCTTCCACAAGTCACCTCACTGCGAGGAAGTTCCTGCAAGCCCTGGGATACATGGCATCTTGCATCCTTCTCATCCCCCTAACCAGGCTTCACATGAGAAAGCTTCAGTGGTACTTAAAGAATCTTTGGTGTCAGCACTCTCAGTCTCTAGAGACTACTCTCCCACTGATCCGTTGCATAAGGCACGAATTTCTGTGGTGGGGAGAGGCCTGTGCCATGAACAAGGGTCTTCCCCTCATCCTCTGCCCTTCCGGCCAGACAGCCACCACCGACGCCTCAGACATAGCTTGGGGAGCTCATCTAGCAGGCAGGTGTACCCAGGCCCTTTGGAATGCCCAGCAATTTCACTTGCACATCAACCAAAAAGAAATTATGGCAGTACAAGTTGCTCTGACTTTCTTCCAACTTGATCTCAGCCCAGGGGTCCTCCTTATAAAAACAGACACCACTGCAGTAATGTGGTACATCAACAAACAGGGGGGCACCCAATCTTACCCCCTGTGCAGGTTAGCCATGAGTCTGTAGCAAACCACAAACTAGTGTCCAAAGTGCAAAACTGCGTTTATTGTTCCTCTGACATCTCGGCTTATGCCTTTACAGGAGAAATACTAAACATCCATCACACTCCAGATTTATAATGCATTCATTAATCCTATTAACCAATATTCTCATTATTCAGTTACATAAAAAAATTGTTTAAAGTAAAACTCTCCAGTTAAATCTACATTAATTCCTTGTGGTGCCAAAGTATCAAACTTTAAAATATAAATTGCTTCCTTATACAATAAAACATTTTTAATATTCTTATAGAAATAATTATCTACCACTTTTTCTAAAATTGTACCTACTAATCCCCTTGACTGACTCTGATGTGCATAATAAAAATGCTCTGCCACTGAACTAGACATCTTGACATTTTCAATATCCCTAATGTGTTCCAATAATCTAACTTTAAAAGTTCTGTTTCACCTGTGTAAAATTTATTACAGGGGCATTTAACTACATAAACATTGCCATCTGTATCTCATCTAAAAGTTCTTTTATTATCAAATTTTCTCCCATTTATACTATCAAAGCCTGTAACTATATGCATACATGCTTTACATTTATCACAGACTTCAGTTCCATATTTCTTATGTGTATCATAAAGTGTAGATTCTAATTTAACTAACCTACCTTTAACTGTAAAACTTTTAATACTTCTACCTACTTTATATGAAATTTTTTAAATTTTTTGGTAGCCAATTTTTTGCTTACTTAGATTTTTTTAGGAAATTCCTAAAATATTTGAACATTTCACACCACCTTACCACTAAAAACACTATATAGCATGATAAAATAAATTTCTGAATTATTTATTATCATATTACTACCATAATTTCTCATTTCTCTATTTCCTTTATATACCTGTATATCAGTTTGATTCATTTTATAATAGGCTCTATCTATTACTTGGTGGATATACCCCCTAGAGTAGAACATATTATACATTTTTTGTGCCTCATGTTGTAATTCTTGTATATCATTACATAATCTCTGTAACCTTATAAAACTCCCCAATTGGAAGAGCTTCTATAGTATGAGGGGGGTGGCAACTAGTAACCCTGAGATACTTGACTTGATCCTCAAATTTTCTATGTATCCTAGTATGTAAGTATCCTTTTGATACATCTACTTCCACATCAAAAAATGATACCTTTTTACCAATTTGTATACCCTCAAATTTAAGATTAAATCTATTCATTTGCATCTCAGATATAAAGTCATCAATTTTTGTTTCCCCGTCTTCACACAGAAAAATCAAGTCATCTATAAATCTACTATAACTTTTAACATGTTGATGGAAAAATAAAGTTTTGTTAATATATGCTTGTTCAAACAAACCCATACTTAGATTCGCATATGAGGGGGCAAATTCCGCCCCCATAGCTGTGCCCTGTTTCTAAGTAGTTCACCTCTATCTAAAATTCAAAAAAGTTCTTTATGAGACAAAAATATAACATTTCTACTTATATATTCTGTTGCTGGACCTTGTCCCAAGTAAAACCTCACTGTCTCCAAACCAAACTCATGGTAAATATTTGTGTAGAGGCTTTTTACATCAAGGGTAATCCAGTACATTTGGTCATTCCAGCCTATATTTTGTATTTTCTGCAAAAAAATTGATACATCCTTCACATAAGTTGGCAACAACAATACCTTGGGTAGTATTAATTCATGTAAAAGACTTCCCATATTATGCAGAAAATAATTACTTACAGAAACAATAGGGCGACCTGGTGGGTTAGTAAGACTTTTATGAATTTTTGGTACACAATAAAAATATGCCATACTAGCATTATTATGACTAAATTTTTTTTTTTATCTTCATCAGTCAAATATCCTAACCTGATGCCTCTGTGTAAAAGTTGTTCATACTCAGAGATAGCCAGCTCATACATATCACCATAAACGTTCCCATATACTGTCTCATCATTAAGATGATTATAACACATTTCCAAATATTGTGATATATGTAAAGTAACTTACTTATTACCTTTATCTGAAGGCTTAAAAATCAAATCTACTTTTCTACCTAATGCCTGCAATGCTTGCCATTCATTTTTAGTCAACGTATACTTGACATTCATACATTTTTTTTTTAAATTAACAAATTGTTGTTCAGTAGAATAGTTAAGCATGCTCTGAAACTGTATAATATCCATACAATTAAATACAGGTATAAATTTGCTTTTTACCTCTATTTTACTGGTATCAAATAGATAGTACGCATTTAAAACATCGTCAGACTCGCAAGAGAAAAAAACTCTTATAACTGACTGTAGCAGCATCTTCACCTACAACAGAAGTCTGCGGTACATCTAGAGAATTATGTCTAGGGTGGCCTAATGGTTAAGGTGTTTGCTTTACAAACACAAGGTGCAGGGTTTGAGTCTCACAAGGGATAATTGGCTAGGCTTAAAAGGGCTTGTAAGGGCAGTTAGCTTAATACTAATCTGTGAACCTATCAACATATACTTCAATTGTAATTTTCTGATGAACTTGAATACATCACATTTCAAATCATGAAGCCTAGGTATTACTGTTGGGATAAACTTTAAACCACATTCTAGTACAGCTCTTTCATATATATTTAAATTATAACCAGACAAATTAACCCACCTCTGTGAGGCTGCAGCTAATTGCCCAATACTTACCAGGGATCAACAACACACTGGCAGGCCACCTAAGCAGAAACTTACTGGACCTCCACAAATGGCAGCTCCACAGAGAAATCTTTCTGCATATCACCCAGGAGTGGGGGACCCCAGAGGGTCACCTCAATCACCAGCTGCACAAGTTTTGTACCAGGGAGTATCACCTTCTAGCATGGAAGGTGAATGCCTTAATCTTCCCCGGAGCTCCCTCTTTGTGTACGTATACCCTCCTCTGCCCCTTCTTCCCAAGGTTCTGATCGAAGTAAGAGAGGAGAGACCAAAGGCCATCCTCATTGCTCCAGATTGGCCCAGACAGCATTGGTACCCCTTACTATGCAGTCTGACATTACAGCCCCCCAAGCTGCTTCCTCTAATGTCAAACCTCTTGACTCGGGGGGGGGGGGGGGGGGGAGGTACAGCACCCAGACCTACAGACTTTCAAACTTTCAGCTTGGCTAATACACTAAAAACTAACAAGGCACTGTTAAGCAAACAGGTCCTGGACATCATCACAGAGGCCAGAATTCCCAGCACAAGAAAATCTTATGCAAGAAAATGGGAAAGATTCTGCTCCTGGAAACAATCAAAAGGGGGCAATACCTCCCAACCTTCCATCCCTTTCATCCTGGATTACTTAGCAGAGTTGCTCAATAGTGGCTTCTCCTTCTCTGTTAAAATCCATGCCTCGGCCATCTCTGCACATTGATTCAGACCCCCACCCCTCATCTCTCATCCTTTGATTAAGCAATTTCTCAGAGGGGCTTCTAATATCAAGCCTCTCAGAAGACCTCCTAGTCCACCCTGGGACCTGAATTTTGTGTTAGGGAAACTAATCTTACCCCCTTTCGAACCTGCCACTTTTTCAGAATTGAAATACCTCTCCTGGAAGACTGCCTTCCTACTATCACCTCAGCCAGAAGGGTCTCAGAACTTCAAGCTCTCATGGCTGTCGAGCCCTTCATAATTTTCCATGCAGAGTCACCCTGAGGACTAAATCCATCCTTTATGCACTAGGTGGTATCTGATGTGACCCTTAACCATGCCATACACCTTCCCACCTTCTTTCCCCACCCTCAAAACAAGGGGTAAAGAATTCTACACTCACTAGATGTGCACAGACAACTAAGATACTATATGGGCTGCACTAAGCCATTCAGAAAAACTGACAAGCTTTCTTGTAAGCTTTGCCCGAGGGGCAGAGGGGAAGCCCATCTTCAAACACACCATTTCCAAATGGATAATACACTGTATCCATTTTTGCTACAAACTACATGGGAAACCCATCCCTAGGGTCAGTCCATACCCACTCCACTGGGGCAACCTCCACTTCCACTGCCTTCCTCAGAGGAGTAAGTTCCAGGGACATATTGGAAGTGGCCGCCTGGACCTCTGTCCATACCTTTACAAAGCATTACCATCTACCTCTTTTTTCGAAGTTAGGGCAGGGTTTGCCTCTGCAGTTCTGCATGGCCTCCTGACCCATACCTAGGACTCTATATATCCTTCCACCATTTACCTCAGCTTTGGGAATCCCTCCCACAGGTGATGACTGCAATGGTGAAACACGAAGAACATAGTACAGTTGTGTACACTTACCATAAATGTAGATGTTTGAGTGTATTCACTGTTGCAGTCTTGGTTTCCCTCCCTCCATCCCCCTTTTTTCACATCTTCCCCTAGGGGGACACATGCTTCCCAAGGTGGCTGTTAGCCACTAGGTCCACTTCTCTCTTTTGCCCTGTGCTTCTAACGGGTTAGGCAAGAAAAACTTATGTAATGATGTCAGCTGCCTTGCTTTATAGTACTGACGTCAGACTACAGGCGACAGCAGCCGGCGCACAAAAACATTGACTATTCAAGCCAGACGAGGGCTACCACAGCAGAGATAACCCACAGGTGATGACTGCAACAGTGAATACACTTGAACATCTACATTTATGGTAAGTGTACACAACTGTACTTTCTGTATATGTAATACCATTAACTACAAGTTCAGCGGAAATAAGGGCCTTACTTTTGAGGGTACAGATGTAACTTAACAATGCTTTGTGATTATCCTTACTTAGGAAGCTAATTTGAATTCATAGTTAGCTTTGGAGGACTTCACTAGAAGTCTTATTTGCTTGTTTAATTTGAGGAGGGCGTGTTTCCAGTTTTGAGACTGTTCCTTCCTGCTCTTAGACAGCAATTTATTTCTCCTAGTGTATAGCCTGTTAAAGGCAGTTGTCCATCAGACAGGTTTGTTTTTCCTTGAAGATCTTGCTTTGGTTCAATCAGGTACAGCAGAGTCATTATAATTGTACAGGTGCTCATAAAGCATTGGTGTATAACTCAGCATAGGTGCCTCTTCTAGCAGTGGGGTGAGGGGCTGTAAAGCTATTTATACTGTCACGAAAGAGGTTGTAACTGTCCTTGGAGAAGTTTTTTAGTCTAGTTGCTGCTAAGGGAGGGCCTTGTGTTATAGCTACTTCTAGGAAGATTGATTTGTGATGAGAGCTCACCAGAGATGGCCACACAATGGGGGTGGTGCATTAGTCCCCCATGTTGGTAGGCAGCAGATCCAGGATGTTTGAGTCCCTTGTGGGTTTGTCAACCAACTGGTCTAGGGCATTGTAGTAAAGGAAGTCCAGGAACCTTTGGGCAAATGAATTAGAACACCTATAATTTACCTCATCAGTAGATTGGTAATTAAAATCACCCTAAACCAGGGTGTTTGGTTGTATCTTGATTGACTCGGGTAGACAGATTGACTCACGTGTAACTTAACCCCCCCCCCCCATTCCACCTTGCACTGACTCATCCAACTACCTCTACTATTACTTCACCCCACCCAAAACAATCCCTCCCCTACCAAAAACTAATTTTCTCACTATTATCTATTGTTCTATACTCTCCAGTCTCAAATATGCTATTAACCTCTCCATGCATAATATTTTCCTAACCTACTAATGGCTAGTAGCTATTTATTTTGAAATGTTAAACCTACAATTGATTTTGTAACAAAAATATTCACTTTATGTAAATGTTGAAATTTCTGTATTGAGTTATGCCTTTTCATTTTTGTAACATTGCGACAAGCCAATTGGAAATGTCATGAATCTCATCTGTAAATGTTTAATTAGCTGTATGAACTATTTCCTTTTGTAACATGTGAAATGTAACTTGCAATTATTGTGGAGCTTTTCTCCCCGGGCCTCCACTGAAAACGGGCTCTTTTTGGCCCAGTGGACTTTTGCGGTCATCAAACTTAAATAAAATAAAAATAAAGTAAAATAATAGATCCAAATAGGCTGAGTGGATGTCTTGATTCATGGAGGGTATCCTTTAGCTGGCAATGACCTGAAGAGGGGTCTTACCTACATTAAATTGCACCTGAAGTAATTCAAGGGAATCGTGTTGTTTAACCAGTCTAGTGGTGTATTTATCTTTAATGACTATTGATACACCACCTCCTTTAGTTCTCATGCCTTCAGTTTGTGGTCTGAATATGTGGAAGGAAATGTAACCTGGTATAGCTAGGATGGTTCTTAGGTAGGTACTAGGCTATCGGCCCAAGGGCTTACATAAGCCTAATCAACAAGGTTCCATGGCTTACGCCACCCAAGAAAGTTATTTTCCTGTGCCACTGTCGAGCCGAGAGACAGAAGTGATCCCCGAGGTGCATTTCCCATTTCCCATCCACTCATCAAGATTTTTCTTGGAGTGCTAATGAAGAACTTTGCTTGACATAGATGGGTAGCTTGTTCCAGAGTATAGGAAGTCTCTGGGACAGGAATCTGTCCCTCCAGCGTGTCCTGTTTATTGTGGTGACAAGGTTTAGGTCCCTAGAGCGTGTAGCTTGGAGGGATTGGGATTTCTTTAGGTGTAGCATATCCAACAGCTCTGGATTTGACATAGCTTTATATGTTAGGCAGAGATCACCTCGAAGTAGGCGATATGCTACAGAGTAAAGCTGGAGTTTTTTGAGGCGGTCAGTGTAGGGCATTTGTTTGAGGCCAGTAATCCTCTTTGTGAGGTACTTCTGTGGCCTTTCCAGCTGCTGCAGATGTCTTGTGAGATACATTCCAAAAGGGGCATTGTACTCTATAATAAGTCTGAGTGTCGAGTAGAGGAGAACAATGACCTCTTTTCTGGATGAGAACCCTTTTATGATGAGGTGTGCCACGTAGAAGGACTTCCTGACTACTGTGGCGATGTGACTATCAAAGGAGAGACTACTGCCCACCTGGGTCCCCAAGGTCTCTTATCACACATTCGGTGTTAAGTGGATTGCTGCCTATGTGGTAGTTTATGGGTACAGAGTTTTTACCAAAGGGAATGACACTGCACTTTTTGACATTGAGCTTGAGGCCATGGCTCTGACACTAGGCATCTGTCTCAGTGAGGCCCTTCTGTAGGATGTCCACATCATTTGGGGACTTGACTATGGCTCCTAGTGTGCAGTCATCTAAGTTCATTAGCCAGAAGCCTTCTGTGTTAGCCTGTACTTCAGAGAAGTATATACCAAGCAGGAGAGGTCCCAGGACAGAACCCAGTGGTACTCCACTTTTCACTGCTTTGAGGTCAGATTTGGAATCTCCAACTTTTACAGTGTGGGTTCTGTCAGTGAGCCAGTTGGCAACCCATCTTGTGACGTAGGGATTTATACCTAGTTTAGTGAGTTTAACTATAATTCCAGAATGGGGGATGGTTCACTTTACTGTCTCAGCTAGTTTAGAGAAACCAGATGCAGGCTATACACGAATAAGGCACGACAGTTAAATCCACAATCTTGAAGTTTATTGTGAAAGACCAGAATCAAGTAATTTCATGCTAATGTACACACTGCTGTTAAGTGCTTTCATTTGCAATACGCAAACTTCTTCAGAACAGCTGTTACATTCAAAACACAGAACATTTAAAATCTTTTTGGCGCCAAAACGTCTTGTATGTTTCATTTAAAGTGCAAGTGCTCCATTTAATTATGAACTGACAAAATTCATATCCTATATGCACAACACAAACCTATAATACAACTCATCAATAAAAATATATAATAATAATATTGTAAGACATATAAAATATTGTACTTTGCTATTAAAATATAATTTAAAACCTATCAATAAGAATATATACAATTGTGTAACTTCACAAAATACTACCTATTAACCAGTATCAATGCTACATTAAAAACGGTTTTATAGATGCATAATGGAGCACTTGCACTTTAAATGAAACATACAAGAAGTTTTGGCGCCAAAAAGATTTTAAATGTTCTGTGTTTTGAATGTAACAGCTGTTCTGAAGAAGTTTGCGTATTGCAAATGAAAGCGCTTAGCAGTGTGTATATTAGCATGAAATTATTTGATTCTGGTCTTTCACAATAAACTTCAAGATTGTGGATTTAACTGTCGTGCCTTATTCGAGTATAGCCTGCATCTGGTTTCTCTAAACTAGCTGAGACGGTAAAGTGAACCGTCGCTTTTGGTGTATTTGGTGTTGCTGTTCAGTGAGGAGAAGTTTAGAATGGGAGATGGTGTCGAAAGCCTTGGCAAGGTCAAGATAGGCTGTATGAACCACCTTACCGTCATCCACGGCTTTGGTGACTGCCTCAAAGAAGTCGATCAGGTTCAGGAGGCATGATCTGCCTTTCACAAACCCGAACTGGGTGGGAACCAGAGTTTGGAGGTTACCAATGTCTTTGTTTACGAGTTCCATGGCCTTGCAGACTAGGCTTGTCAGGCTAATAGGTCGATAGTTCCCGGGATCAGTGGTGGCTCCCCCTTTGTGGAGTGAGATAACTGTTGCTGTGCGCCATTCACTGGGGACAAAGCCTGATGCGAGGCTATTATTGAACATGAGGCTTAAGTGGGGAGCCAGTTCTTCTGAAGTTTGTGTAAAACGCAGCCTGGGATGTTGTCTGGTCCCATGGATGCTGTGTTTTTGGCTTTAGAGAGTGCCGCTTTTACCTGTGTAGTTGTGATTACAGGGACTCTGCATTCTTCCTGTATAGATAAGGGCCATTAAGGGGGTGTGAGGGGGGTAAAGTTAGCACTGAACCTATCTGCCAGGATGTTGGCAATATCAGTTGGTTCTGTAATTTTCGTGCCTTTGTGCTGTAACACAGAGCAGATCTGGGTGTTGCCATCTAGATTCTTGACATAGTTATAGAATGCTTTGTGGTTGTCTGTGGATTTAGTTGTGATTTTGTTTTCGTAGCTAGCTTTGGAGGATCTTATAAGGGATCTCAGCTTCTTACTGAGGCTGACCAGGGAGCTCCTCCACTCATGGGATTTTACTCTCTCTTGCAATAGTTTCTTCATTCTGTTGTACAGTTTATGGCAGGGGACCACCAGATTGGCTTCCTTTTTTTGGAGGATAGCATCTTGGTTCTGTTTGGGATAGCACGATCCATGCACTCGTGTAAGTGCTTATAGAGTGCATTTGTGTAGGATTCAGCAGTTGTAACTGTATTGTCCATCTGCATGGGTGTCATGAAGTTCACCACTTCTGACTTAAGAGGCATGAAGTTGGCTTTGGAGAAATTTTTTACTGTGGTTTCCTTAATGGGGGTGGGGGCGGGATGTGGATATCAAGGGTGATATGCTTATGGTCGGATGGGACCAACGAGGAGTTGACTTCAGGTGTGGAACACCGGTCACTCATGTTGGTAATGACTAGGTCTAGGATATTGTTGCCCCTGGTGGGGGTGTGGATAGGTTGATCTAGGGCATTGGAGTTTATGAATTCCAGAAAGCATTGAGCTTTCCCAGTTAATGGTGGGGTAGTTGAAGTAGCCCATTATTAGGGTGTATGTTGAACCCTAATATTTTCCAGTACATCCGCAGCCTTAAACCAGGTCTCAGTGACTGCACAAATGTCATCATCCTCAAAGGTGAGGACCGCTTCCAGTGAGAGCAGTTTCTGGTTTAGAGTGCTAATGTTTAGCAGCATAACCTTGAGGTTGGTTGTTTTTAGAGGGTATGTTTGCGTTGTGAATTTTGTTCTTGTGACATTGCCTAAAAAGGCACTATAGGGGTGGCAAGAGCCTTAGCCAGTAACTGAAATCCCAGGGGTGAAAGATGAAAACTGTCTCTGGCAAAGCATCGAGTTCTCTTGACCATGTCATCTCAGGCTGACAGATACTGGATCCCCTTTGAATGGACACCAGAAACTAAGCCAGTTGTTAGTCAACAATTTTTTGTTTGTATTGAGGTATCAGCCTAGGCAAAGGTAAAATGCTCCTTAAAGCTAGGGATATACCTGCCTGAGAGACACAATTAGATAGCTCAGTCATGTCTCTCTTCATATAGTCCAGTGAGGTACAGCTCAAGTCTTTCACACCAACATGGACTATGACAGAGTCATAACAGTACCTGTTGTTGAGAGACTTGAGTGCATGTGATTTGGCAGACCCTAGCACCTGGCAGAAAGATGACAGTGACTTTTTTTTATCTAACCTGGTGAGAGGGATATCTGTGTGTCTCAACTGAGTCACCTATGACTAAGATGTTTATTTTTGTGTTATGGCTTAGGGGCTTGACAGGTGAGACACTGGTGTGTGATATATTATCTCTACTGTGCTCCGTACAGGATGTATTGCGTGAATCTTGCTTGTGTTTGTTTAGGAGGTCTCTGATGTTTAGGTAAGCCTCTGGTAAGGACCTCTGCATATGTAGGTTTATGTGTTGTTGGTTTGGTAGGTGCAGGGCAAGAGGTGCGCATGCTGACAAACCTACTTAGTATCAGATGAACTGACTAGTGAGTGAGAGAGCCTGGATTCTAGATTCTTTATATAAATGCATCTTTCACATAATGAATTTGTGTGGACTAGAAGAAGTGGGTTGTCAGTGTACATGAGGCAGTTGCAACATTGCCTCAGGATGCCCATGTCAACTAGACTGGCTGGAGAAATTGTGGCAAATTGTCCATCCATAATGCTAGGTAAGGTGATGTGGTCAGAAAATGGAGAGGACAGGAGAAGTGGACAAAAAATACGAAGGGCTAGTGGGTAGGATCTGTGTTGGTACCTCAGGAGCTTCACTGAATGTATCACCTGTCAGTGAGGAACAGTTGCAAAAACTCACTGATGGAGCACCAGCAGAGTACTAAGAGAAAATTTGCAGGCAGAAGTGTTTGCATCTGTGGTGATGTGCGGTATTGCCAGCTATGTCAGGAGAAGTTGGGGAGTAGATATGTAACATATGCCAGCACAGCTAGCTGGAATTTTGTAAAGAATTATATGTCACTTGTATATGAAACTGATTTGTACAGATGCTTGTGTTGAAAAATGTATTTGTAAAGCTGGTTGTGTAAAAAAATTACCAACAGTGTGCCCAGCCAGACAGAAAAAGAAATATACATGTATTATTGTAAGTGTTCAAATGTATATGGTTTAACAGAGGATACTGGAAGGGAAGTAGTTAATCTCAATCCACCTAACTTTGAGAATAGTTTAAAGTTAAATTACCTGGTTTAGACCATAATGATTGTACCTTACAGTTCTCAATGCAGCCAGAAACAAAACATCTGTACCAGGAAGCTTTCTGCATTGTCTTTGGGGTGAACTAATTGATACTTTGCAAGGGTAGAGATTAGAAATTGTTTCATGACTTCCAGGAGCTGCAGCAGATCTTACCAAGGTTCTGTGTGTGTGTATTATTGACATGTGCTAAATCTTGACAGCTTCTAGCCAAGGGTGGTAGCATGGGAACCAGAAGTCAGATGACCAGACGTATGTGATGTCATTTTGTAATCCATCAGTAAAAATTATATTTTAATACTAGCTGAGACTGAAGTCTCATTACAGTCTGTTTTTGGAACCTGACAGATAAGGACCTGTCACCTACTTTTATATTGCCTTGCTCTAGTAAGTGAACCAGGGAATAGTAATTCTTTAAATCAGTCAGGAAAGTATAGTGAGATTAGTTAAGTACTGCTTTTCTGTATCTGTGTGAATCTGTTCATCTGTGCCTTTTTAATATTTCCTGTGATTGAAATTCTGGTGTTTACTGTAAATAGATATTTAGTATTCTCATGTTCTTTTCTTATTAAATGTATTTAAATATCTGATTGTGGCTGGTGCTTTAGAGAATATTTTAACCTTTGAGAGTATTTGCATTTAATCTGCGACACTAAGGCCACTCTTGAAGTCCTTGCTGTTTGGTCAACATTACTATATGTATTAATATTAATTTAGTTTAATATAATTGGATACTTTTGCAAGAGCCTTAGAGTAGCTGGCTTTGGAGTGTCTGTTGGTGGTGTAACTACCTTATAGTCTGGGCAGAAGGGGGCATAGCTGGTAAATCTTTCCCAGCCTTTCCCAGTTGTGTGAAAAGCAGATCTCAGAGTGTGTGTTAGCTGCTTGGAGCAGGAAGCACTGTTTTCACAGAGAGTGTGGTAGAGAACTTGACTTGGACACTGCTGAGGTCTCAACTCTATATCTGTATCAATGGGGGGAGTTTTACAGGGGACCTGGAGGGAGACAGAGAGAGAAATCCAGATGCTGGACTGTGTGTGTTCCCTGTGCTGGTAAGGGAAATTGTGCTCAATGCAGAGATCTGCATTTGGAAATACTAGGTGTATCCATTTTTGTTCCAAGTGAACGCCCCTCTTCAGTGTCAGTGGTGATGATTCAAGCTCCTTGATTACTGGCACTGAGTGGGGACGTCACAGCGTCTATATCCACCGATGATGTCCACCACTGCTTGGCAGTGCTCGATGCCCGAACAAGAGCAGACATGGTGCTTATGTAGCAAACTAGAGCAAACTGATTTAAACAAATTACCCAGTAATAAAAAAGCTCAAAACTTGAGCCCTGCTCCTGCAACCTTCAATCAGGTGAGTTCTAACTGCACACTCCTGCCACTAGGGTGCAGGGGAACCCTCTCCAACAAAAGATGGCCTGATTTAGTGCTCAAGTTTCATACAAACAGAACTAGATTCAGCAGGTCTGAATCTAGTATATGCTGCAGCAAACAAAGTGCAACAATTTCAGGAAAAAAAAACAGTTCAAGTAAGCACGCACAGTAAGCCTTCAATCAGCAACTCCCAGCTCAGAAGGGCAGAGGCTTTCCTCTCCTCCCACAAGAGAGGTAAACATAATCCTTTGCATTTCTCCTTTATTCCTGCTTAAGCATTCTTAAATTTTCACACAAGTCTAATGATAGTAATGCTGCAATGTTCAAGTCTGTTAAATGTGTGTGTGGTTCTTTCAGATTGCATTGTGTATTAAAGTTTTTGTCAGAAAATATTGCTAAGGTTCATTGAGTACAGACATTAAAACTTAAACTAAGTATCTCTTTTTTTGTAGTTGCACAGCACACAACCTGAAAACTATGAAGCTCCTGACAAGGATTTCATGATTGTGGCTCTCGATTTACTTAGTGGGCTAGCTGAGGGGCTTGGAGGGAGCATTGAACAACTGGTTGCACGAAGCAATATCCTTACTTTAATGTATCAATGTATGCAGGTACAGAAAAAAAAAAACAGAACTACTCTATTTTACAAAAAGTAATTAAAAAGAATGTTATAAAAGTAGATAATTTCTTTTGCAGGATAAGATGCCAGAGGTGCGACAGAGTTCATTTGCCTTATTAGGTGATCTAACAAAGGCATGTTTTCAGCATGTTAAGCCTTGCATTGGTATGTACAATTTGTACTGTGTATCATTATGTGAAGTAATAGTAAGAGAGAGGATTTGTATTATGTACTACATTAGTTAGTTGTAGAACATTAATATGGCTGGCACTGCCTAAGTGCTTCAAAAAATTAAATGTGAAAATGTTGACACATGTACAAGTATATAGTCTAACACACACACACAAATATATATATATATATATATATATATATATATATATATATATATATATATATATATTTAGTGTATGTTTTGTATTTTGTTAAACCATTGCAGTGGGGTACCAGTCCATACTTAAGGCACAAGAATGCTTCATGTTACAGGAGTGTAATAACACACTGCATGATTTACCACTTAGACTTACTTTGTGCGTATCAGTAAGTTGCTATTTAACATTAGATGTTCTTCGTGTTTCCCTGTTGCAGTCATTACATTTTTATCCCTGCCAAGGTAGCCCTCAGTCGGCCCTAATACCAGAGGCTTATTATTTCTGCGTCGGTTGCTGTCACTCCAGGACTGACTTCAGGTCATCAGTGGTATAAAAACAGGTAGCCGACACCATTCCATCAGTCTTTCTTGCCGAGGAGCCCGAAGCAGAAGCAGTTCACACTAGTGCCGGTCGGCCACTTATTCGACTAAGGATCCTGCGGATGTCTCTACTTTGGATGGGTCCGGAGCCACTGAGCAGGCACCGGCTTCCGGAAGTACTTTGCACTACTGATGCTCGCCACAGACCAACGACGTCATTCGCATCTTCAGTTCTGTCGAAAACTATCGAGTTTCTAAGGCCCAGTGTACAAACCACACCCAAAACTCTGACAACCCAAGCTCAGGCCCCTGCTTCCTTGCCTCAGTCTCAAATGCTTAAAATGGCGGAAGACCTTATAATGCTTATCAGGGAAGCCAAGCTACCCCTTCCAAAATAGAGACTTGTTCCCAGTAGTTTTATCTGAACAGGAGTCCGATGACACTGATGCATCTGAATATGAAGATATGCAACCCCTCTCTGCTTATGAGGATTCTGATGCAAAGGAATCCATCCTTTCAGCTTCTCCACCCGAGGACTTTTCCTTTGGGGAAACCCTGCATACTTTAAGGGAGCATTTTCATTGGGAATGTCAGGACTATCCTCAGTCAAAAAAGAGACTCAAGGAATTCTTAGATCTTCCACAGCACAAACTTCTGGCCATTCCCCACTGTCCTGGATGTTGGCGGATGATGTTTTTATGGAATCCAGTCAGACTCCTGACACCCACCCTCCTGCTTGCAGGAAACCTGACAGGTACTATAGAGTCGCTGACTCTGTCAAATTTCTTTTCAAAATTCCTACTGCTGACCCCAAAGTTCTCTCTCAAGGACCTAAACGAATCAGAGCAACTTCAACTAAGAATCCCACCCCCTCAGATAGGGATTCCAGATCATTAGACATATGAGGTAAAAAAGAATACATCTCTGCTACTTTTGCTCTTAGAGCATTAAATTGTCAATTCCATATGCTAAAATATCAGCAACATACCATGGAACTCCTCAAACAAAAAAATATCTACTTTCCCTGCTTGTGCAGAAAATAGTTACAAGACTTAATGCATTCTACAAATTAAGTAACTAAGCACACCTTACAATGTGGTTTTGATGCCCTAGAAGCATATTGCAGGGCAGCAGGCACTGGTTCTGTACTAAGTAGACATGCTTGGCTTAAGGAACAGACCTTGCCAGACCATGTCAAGTCCAAATTATTGGACGCACCCTTGCACAAAGACAACTTATTTGGCACCAAGGCAGAAGAGGTCCTAAAAAAGATGGAAGAAAAATATAAATCTATGCAAACAGACTTCTTATAGTTCCAGCCACCAAGGTTCAGTAAGCATTGCCCCTCCAAGCACTGATCCTTTCCTGCCCCCCCCCCAGGTCAGCTCAGCTCAGACCCAGGGGAAGTAGGCCCTCCAGACAACAGCCCCAGGGGAATGCAGATATCTAAGCAATAGAGTTCCTCCTCTTCAAAACCAGGGAGTGCAAAGCCACTCCCTTATGGTAAGAGCTCACAATGACTTTACACTTCCACCCCCTCCCTCTGCCCACCTGCACTTTACCCCTAGGAGGAAAACTCTCCTTCCATGCAAGCAACTTGGCCTCCGTTGCCAACGACCGCTGGGTCCTCAGCATAGTGTCCCAGGGATACAGATTTTATTTTCACACTCTGCCAACCCCAAAAGGGTTCCCAGATCTTCCCCCAAATCAGTGGGCAGAGGCCAAAAAGCAAGTTCTTTTCCTCCTCTGTATGAGGGCAATAGAGCATGTTCCTTCAGAGGAGACAGGCCAAGGTTTTATTCCAGACTCTTCTTGGTACCCAGAAAAGAGGGCACATGGCACCCCATCCTCGACCTATCCATTCTAAACACCTTTCTGGTGATACCAAAATTCAAAATGCTCACCCTC
This sequence comes from Protopterus annectens, assembly GCF_019279795.1. Lineage (NCBI taxonomy): Eukaryota > Metazoa > Chordata > Ceratodontiformes > Protopteridae > Protopterus > Protopterus annectens. The sequence goes on from NC_056730.1 coordinate 424,928,809, forward strand.
CAGCAGCTTCTTCCTGTGCTTTCCAAGGATGCTTGCTTGGCTAGCCACCCTAGACCTAAAAGAGGCCTACTTACACATCCCAATCAGGGAATCATGCAGGAAATACCTACATTTCTGAGCAGGATCACTGCACTTTCAGTTCTTTGCACTTTCCTTTGGCTTATCCACTGCTCCCAGAGTTTTCACAAACTGTCTGTCTCCCGCCATTGCTTTTGGCAGGCAAAGAAATATTCAAATTTTCCCATACATAGACGACTGCCTGATTCAAGCAAACAGTCGGAAAAAGCTGCTAAAGCACCTGACCTATGTGAAGGACCTTCTGATCCCCCTGGAGTATACTATCAACAAAAAGAATTCAAAACTAGTACCCACACAAAAAATTTTATTCCTGGGAGCAAGTCTGGACACAACATCCCAGATAACATTCCTTACACCAGAAAAACAAACCTACCTGACAACCTGCTTCTCTCAACTAGCCACCAGGACACATTTATCTGCAAGGAAAATCCTGCAAGCTCTAGGGTTCATGGCTTCTTACATTTTACTCATTCCATATGCCAGACTGCATATGAGGAAGCTACAGTGGCACCTAAAAAGCCTTTGGTGTCAGTGCTCTCAAAACCTGGAAACTCTTATACCAGTGATACCTTGTTTAAGGAAAGATTTTCTTTGGTGGGCAGCAGCATGCTACCACAACAAGGGACTTCCCTTCTCACTACCCCACGCTGCCCAGACCCTCACCCCAGGTGCATCAGACTATGCCTGGGGGTGCACACCTGGACAGCAGGTGAATTCAGGGCCAATAGAGCCAAATCAAATACATCTGCACATCAACCAAAAAGAAATGTTAGCTGACAGCCTTCAGACCCCTACTCTCCCCAGGGCCTCTGCTGATCAAAACAGACAACACCATGGTAATGTGGTACATCAACAAGCAGGGGAGGGACTCACTCTTATTCTATGTGCAGGCTCGCCATGACCCTTTGGCACATGGCCGTCGTCATACCTGTTAGCATAATTCCTGCCAGGTTCTCTAAACTCTCTGGCAGACAACTTAAGCAGAAACCTGCTAGACCCACACAAGTGGCAGCTAGACCAAAGAACCTTTACCCTTGTAACCCAGAAATGGGGCACCCCGAAGGTAGACCTCTTTGCCTCCCACTCCAGTCAGCTCAGCAAGATGTTCTTCGTGTTTCACTGTTGCAGTCATTACATTTAGGTAATCCTGTTGGCAGGTTGCCCTCAGCCGGCCTGAATTCCAAAGTCTTGGGTCCTGCGTCAGCTGGTGTTGCCCCTTCCCTGATGTCAGGTCGTCAGGGGTATAAAAGAAGCAGCCCGACGCTATTTTCTTCAGTCTTTCTTGCCGCGCGGTGCCCGAAGCAGAAGCAGTTCGCAAGTGCCAGTCGGCCGACTCCTGTGATTTTTGTGTTTGAGTTTCAGATCCGAAGTCTTCAATAAAGCTAAGTACCCCATTGGGGAAACTTTTTTCTTGCTCCAGACCGATGTCAGAAAAAGTTAATAATTGTATTTCTTGTGGAAAGCAAATACCTCCTAAGGATTTTCATTCTTACTGTATTCCTTGCCTAGGCCCTGATCACAATGTTTCTGGTTGTCGGTTTTGTGCTAGATTTAACCAACGCACTGTTAAGCGTCATATGATTTTGCTTTAAACTTTTTTGGTCGCCGATTTAATTATCCTAAAATGTTGTCGGATAGCCAATCGACTACCGGAGTTTACAAAAAACGCAAAGAAAAGGATAGAGAAAAACAACCAAGGCCCAAAACCGATGACAACGCTTCTACTAAGCCAGTCGCCGGTTCTCAGTGAGGCGCTTTCGCAGCCCCTGACGCCCGCTACTTTAGAGTCGCAGGCCGCTACCGACTCCCACGTGGAGTTGGCCATGCCGCTGGATACTCAAGGTATTGGAGCCTTGGACACTAATCCCTCAGATGGGTCTGGAGCCGCTGAGCAGGTACCGGCTTCTGAGGGTGTATTCAGACCTTAACATCTTTACATTAAAATTACTTCAGCTTCAAAGGCAAAGGCTAAAGCACCTTCTAAAGCAAGGAAACAAACTCAAGAGACACGTGGACCGGCCTCTATGCCCAAAAAACAGATGCTCAAAATGGCCGAAGACTTGATTACCTTGATCAGGGGTTCCCATCCCCCTCCTGATAAGAGGCCTAGGCAAGACACTGACTATGAATCTTCAGATCAGGTTTCTATTTCTTCTGATTCCTCTTCTGATCAGGAATATTCTCTTCCACTCTATGAGGATTCTGATGCTGAAGAATCTATACCTTCAGCATCTCCTCCTGAGGACTATTCCTTTGGGGAAATCTTGCATACCATGAGGGAGCATTTCCACTGGGAGAGCCAAGATTTTTCAGAATCTAAAAAGATTTTCTTTTCTAAAGGGATTTTCTTTTACTACCTCAGCACAGGCCTTTAGTCATTCCACCTGTGTTAGACATTGTAGATGATGTGTTTTCGGAGTCTAATCTGACCCCTGACTCCTTACCCCCAGCTCCTGTTAAGCCTGACAGATATTGCAGGGTTCCTGACTCACACAAATTTCTTTTTAAAAACCCTGCTGCTGACCCAGAAACTATTTCACAGGGTCCTAAGGGAATTAAGGCTTCCACTGCAAAAAACCCAACCCTCTCTGACAGAGATTCAAGGGCACTGGATAGATGGGGAAGAAAGGTTTACACATCTACAACTTTGGCTATAAGGGCCTTAAACTGTCAATTTCATATGCTTAAGTATCAGCAACATGTCATGGGATTGCTTAAACAGAAAATGTTAAATTCTGAATGTACAGAAAACAAGGAAATGCAGGATTTATTGTATGCAGCAGAACAAGTTAGAAAACATACTTTGCAATGTGGTTTTGATTCTTTGGAGACCTCCTGCAGGGCCGCAGTTATGGATTCTGTAATTAGGAGGCATGCTTGGTTAAAGGAGCAAAATCTGCCTGATCATGCTAAAGTTAAATTACTATGCACCTTTACAGCATGATACTTTGTTTGGTGTTAAGGCAGAAGAGGTGTTAAAGAAAATAGAGGACAAAGCTAAATCTATGCAAACTGTCAAAGATTTTTTACAAGTACAAACACCTCGGTTTAGTAGACACTGGCCTACAAAAAAATTGGTCCTTTCCTGTGTCAGACAGACCTCAGAGGGGCAGATCCAGATGCCCTGGGGCAGATCCCAGGCACAAAGTTCTTATAGGCCCAAGCAATGGGGTGCTTCTCCCTCCAAAGCAATAGTCCCAATGACTTCCTCCTGCCTGCTACAAGTACTTATCTTCTGGCAGCACCCTTAGGGGGAAAATTAGCACTTTTTGCTAAAAATTGGCACATCATAACCCAGGACAAGTGGGTTCTAAACATAGTGTCACAAGGCTACAAGTTCCATTTCCATACTCTGCCAAAGGCAAACGGCTGGCCAGATCTGCCAAAAAATCAATGGGCAGAGGCACAAAAACAAGTCTCATCCCTCATGGACATGGGGGCCATTCAACAAGTACCAGAGCAAGAGCAGGGACAAGGATTTTACTCAAGACTGTCCTTGGTACCCTGAAAGGACAAGGCCTGGAGGCCGATACTGGACCTATCTATTCTGAACACTTTCCTGGGCATTCCAAAATTCAAAATGTTGACTTTGCAGCAGCTTCTGCCCATGCTGGGCAAGAATGCTTGGCTTGTGACTTGAGACCTAAAAGAGGCATGCCTGCATGTTCCAGTCAGACTATCATGCCGAAGATACCGAAGATTCAAGGCTGGCTCAATGCATTACCAATTCTCTGCATTGCCCTTTGGCTTATCTACTGCGCCCAGGGTCTTCACAAAGTGCCTGGCACCAGTAATTGCATTCTGCAGACGAGGAATACAAATATATCCTTACTTGGACGACTGTCTCATACAAGCAGAGAACAAGGACATTCTTCTCCACCATCTGGCATTTGTGAAAAAACTTCTAACATGTCTAGGGTACACAGTCAACAAAAATAAATCAAAACTAGTACCCTCACAAGAGATAACATTCCTGGGTGCAAGCTTAAATACAACTGCCCAGATGGCTTATCTCAAGCCAGAGAAACAAAGGCAACTGACTACAAATTTCAAAATGTTGGCAATAAAGGCCCAGTTATCTGCAAGAAACATTCTGCAGGCTTTGGGCTTCATGGCATCCTGCATACTACTAATTCCATATGCAAGAATGCATATGAGGAAACTTCAATGGTACCTAAAAAGTGTTTGGACTCAGCATTGCCACAGGCTGGAAACAGTCATTTCTCTCATTCCCTGCCTGCAACAGGAGTTTGGTGGGCAAAGGCTTGTCACCAGAACAAGGGACAGCCATTCACATTACTTCCAGCCAGGCAGACACTAACAACGATGCATCAGATTATACCTGAGGAGCCCACATGGCACGAAGATGCATTCAGGGTACATGGTCCTCAAACCAAATGCATCTACATATCAATCAAAAAGAGATGTTAGCTGTTCAAAATGCCCTGACAGCCTTCAAAGACGTACTTCATCCGGGACAACTACTGATAAAGACAGACAACACCACGGTCATGTGGTATATAAACAAGCAGGGGGGCACGCATTCTTACCCCCTTTGCAGACTAGCCATGACCTTGTGGGGCACAGCTTTGACTTACCAAGTACATCTGCAGGCACAATTCTTGCCAGGAAAGGAAAATACTCTGGCAGGCGAACTAAGCAGAAACCTCATGGATCCCAACGAGTGGAAGCTGGATCCACAAGTCTTCAGCATGATAACAAGGAAATGGGGATACCCGGACATAGATCTATTTGCCTCCCCTCTCAGTTACCGACTAAACAGATTCTGCACAAGGACTTATCACAGACAAGCATGGAAAGTGGACGCCCTATCTTTCAGCTGGAAAAACCTATTAGTATATGCCTTTCCTCCACTGCCTCTCCTCCCTAAGGTGCTCCTAAAGGTCAGACAGGAGAAGCCAAAGATAATACTGATTGCCTCAGACTGCCCACGCCAGTACTGGTGTCCAATACTAAGAAATATATCTCTACACCCAGCTTGGACCTTGCCTCAAATACCTCCACTGCTGTCCCAACAAAACAATCAGATCATGCACAGCTAACTCAGGACATTAAACTTGGCAGCATGGCAGATAATGTAGTCATACAAAAAACACCACTCAGTAAAGCTGTGATGGATGTCATTCTGGAAGCCAGAAGGCCTAGTACTAGAAAGTCTTATGCTGGAAAATGGAAGAGATTCTGTGCCTGGAACCAGGCACAAGGAACTGATACAGCAGTACCAAATATTCCTCAGATTTTGCAGTACTTAACTGAGTTGCTGGACAAAGGCCTATCTTTTTCATCAATTAAAATTCATGCCTCTGCCATTTCGGCTCATTACAATACAGAGCCACCACTTTTTTCTCACCCTTTATTAAGGCAGTACCTCAGAGTAGCCAAAAATTTAAGGCCCCCAAAGAGACTACCAATACCTGCATGGGACCTCAACTATATCTTGGTAAAGCTCACCCTGCCACCTTTTGAGCCAGCTGCTACTGCTGATATGAAGTTTTTATCTTGGAAAGCAGCTCTGCTCTTAGCAATTACTTCTGCAAGGCAAGTTTCAGAGCTACAGGCGCTCGTGGCTGTGGAACCTTTCATCATTTTCCATCCAGACAGGGTCTCCCTGAGGACAAACCCAAAATGTATGCCTAAAGTAGTGTCCAGTGTGGCTCTTAACCAAGCCATCCATTTGCCAACCTTTTAACCAAATCCACAGAACAAGGGGGGGAGAATTCTGCATTCTTTGGACGTACACAGACAGCTTAGATTCTACTTGGACAGAACCAAAGCTTTCAGGAAGACAGAGCAATTACTAGTGACATATGCTGCAGGATCACAAGGAAAGCTTATCTCAAAGCAAACTATTTCTAAGTGGTTAGGTCACTGCATTTGTTTCTGCTACTTACACCATGGCAAGCCAGTGCCTAAGGGCATTAGGCCTCATTCCACCAGAGCTGCAGCCACCTCAGCAGCCTTTCTCAGGGGAGTACCAACCAGAGACATTTTAGAGGCATCTACTTGGAGTTCAGTGCACACCTTTACAAAGCATTATCATCTGCCACTCTACTCTAAATCCAGGGCAGGCATTGCCACTGCAGTTCTGCAGGGCCTCATAGCCGCTCCTACTGCTGTCTAGTTCCAGCCTCCCAGCCATAGCTTTGGGACTGTACCCAAATGTAATGACTGCAACAGTGAAACACGAAGAACATAGTACAGTTGTGTACACTTACCATAAATGTAGATGTTCGAGTGTATTCACTGTTGCAGTCCAGGTTACCCACCCGCCTTCTCCCTTTTTTCTTTTGGATCTTATCTTTCCTTCTCTGATTTATACTACCTATGTGGTGTATTTGCTTATAGATGAAGGTAAAATTTATATTGGTGTATTTCTGAATATATATATATAAAGTTTGGCTACCCTTTTTGGGGGCACCTGACATCTGGGGCAAGAAAAACTGAAGAAAATGGCATCGGGTGCTTCTTTTATACACCTGACGTCAGGGAACGGGCGACACTAGCCGACGCAGGACCCAAGACTTTGGAATTCAGGCTGGCTGAGGGCAACCTGCAAGCAGGATTTACCCAAATGTGTAATGACTGCAACAATGAATACACTCGAACATCTACATTTATGGTAAATGTACACAACTGTACTTTCTGCACCAGGGAACCTCACAGCAAGACCTGGAAAGTGAATGCCCTATCCTTCCAGTGGGTAAATCTCACGGTCTGTGCATTTCCTCCTCTACCACTCATTTCAAGGGTTCTGCTCAAAATAAGGGAGGAAAAACCGAGGACAGTCCTGATTGCCCCAGACTGGCCATGCCAGCACTGGTACCCACTCCTGCGCAGCTTGTCACCCCTGCCACCATGGCACCTGCCCCAGATCCCAACACTCCTGACCTAGAGGAATGGAGAATTCATGCATCCCCAATTGCAGACTCTCAATCTGGAACCCTGGCTTATTCCCTGACCTTTCCTCAAGCTTCCAGTCTAAGCAAACAAGTTCTAGATGTTATACGTGAGGCCAGATGCCCCAGCACTAGAAAGTCTTATTTTTTTTTTTTTTATTTAACATTTGTTGACCGGGAAAGTCCGACTAGGTTCCACAGATCCTGTTTTCAGCGGAGGCCCGGGGAGAAATTCTCCAGAAGCATGTCTTTAGAATGCTGTCAAATGGAAAAGGTTTTGCACTTGGATCCAGGCTAAGGGAGCTGGAATGGCACTCTACCTCTTATTTTGGATTACCCGGCAGACCTACTACACAAGGGTCTACCCTTCTCTTCTATTAAAATTCATGCCTGTGCCATTTGTGTTAATTTCAGCACAGAGCCACCTCTTTTCTTGCATCCTCTCATGAAACAGTTCCTAAGAAGGGCTAACAACTTGAGGCCACCCAGAAGAACTCCTACCCCAGCTTGGGACCTAAAATTTGTGTTGGAAAAGCTCACCCTGCCCCCCTTTGAACCTGCAGCTTCAGCAGAGTTAAAACTTCTCTCTTGGAAGGCAGCCTTGCTTCTGGCTATCACTTCAAGCTAGAAGAGTATCAGAACTACAAGTACTTATGACTGTAGAGCCATTCATCATTTTCCATGCTGACAGGGTCTCCCTCAGGACTAAGCCATCATTCATGCCAAATGTGTTCACTGTGGCTGTCAACCAATCCATTCACTTGCCCACCTTGTTCCCTAACCCACAAAACAAGGGGGAAAGGATTCTGCACTGTGTAGATGTGCACAGACAGCTCAGATTCTACCTAGACAGGACTAAATCTTTTAGAAAAACTGATCAGTTGCTAGCCAGCTTCTCTGCAGGAGTGGAGGGCAAAGCCATATCCAAGCAAACAATTTCCAAATGAATAGCACATTGCATCCATTTCTGCTACAAACAACACGGAAAACCTCCCCCCAAGTGGGTCAGGACACATTCCACCAGAGCAACCTCCACCTCTGCAGCTTTCCTCAGAGGGGTCCCCACCAGGGACATCCTGGAGGCTGCAACATGGACTTCTGTTCATACCTTCACCAGACATTACCACCTGCCTATCTTCTCCAAATCCAGGGCAGGCTTTGTCACTGCAGTCTTGCAGGGCATCCTAGCCAGCCCCCAGTCTTCTTGACTACCTCCACCCTTTCCTTCAGCTTTGGGACTCGACCCAAATGTGATGATGCCTGCAACAGTGAAACATGAAGAATATGGTACAGTTGTGTACACTTAACCTAAATGTAGATGTTCGAATGTATTCACTGTTGCAGTCCGGGTTTCCCTCCCTCCATCCCCCTTGTCTCTCTCTCTCTCTCTCTCTCTCTCTCTATCTCTCCTTACAAGCAATTTTTGGTATTTACTTTCTACTGGTAGTGTTCTTCCACCATAACCTAGCTCCTTATTGGGAGCTCTTGACAGGGCATGAAAAACTGATGTAATGGCGTCGGCTGCCTGTTTTTATACCACTGACAACCTGATGTCAGTCCTGGAGTGACAGCAACCGATGCAGAAATACTAAGCCTCTGGTATTTGGGCTGACTATGGGCTACCCTGGCAGGGATAACCCAACTGTGATGACTGCAACAGTGAATATACTCGGAACATCTACATTTATGCTAAGTGTACACAACTGTACTTTTGGTAGTGTGTTTTGTAATGTGTTGCTTATCAGGCTTGTTTATTAGTAACTACATGTATATTTCCCTCCCTTCAGCTGATTTCATGCCAATTTTGGGGACCAATCTGAATCCAGAATTCATTTCTGTGTGCAATAATGCTACTTGGGCAATTGGAGAAATTTCTGTTCAGATGGGTATGTTTGTCTTTGAATTTGTTTGTGTAATACATTAAAGTTGTACATAATTATTTGGTCCTTAGTTTTGTGGATAATGCAAGTTTTTATTTTTAAAACCTCAAACTTCTGAAGTCCTTTCACTTAATTCATGTATGTATCTCCAGATCTGAGAGTTCACCCATTGTTGTATTATTCAGCAGGCCAGCAGACATTCACTGAGGCAGAGACTGTTCCATTAACTGTAGCATAGGAAACATGACTGAAGTAGTTAGAAGGTTTATTTTTTTTTTAATTCACCTATCCAAAGTTGCCTGCAGACTGAGTTAATATGTGGACTCTGATGTCCTTCTATCCCCGTGTTACAGTATTCTGCATATGGGTTTTGTCCCTTCAGTTTCACATATGTATGGCCAGTATTCAAAAGCTTTCAGTCCCTCTTTGGTGCATCAGATGTCAGGCAAGGCGGAGGAATGTGGGCCATAAAAGTGACGTCAGCACGCACCAGCCCTAAAAACTTTTCAGCATGCATTCTTACGCCAGGTGTTTCTGCTACTGCTGACGTCGCAATCGTTTTTGAGATAAGTACTCCATTGGGGTATCTTTTCTCAGTCCTTCCTTATTGTAACATTGCTTGTTAGTGTCATCAAGAAAGGGAAAGTGTCAATGTGGATGCCAGATCCCTCATAAGGATGCCCAGGACTAGTGTTTGTTCTGTTTAGGTATAGCTCACGGCTATAAGGCCTTTCCAATTTGCCAGGCGTTCGTGCCGAAAACTCTGCATAGCCAGTTGCATGCATTAAATTTGTATCTTGAGAACCAATGCCTGAAACTTCTTACACTTAGAATGGAAGGTCCTGCTGATGTCCCCTCAGAACTGCCTAAGAAGAAGGCCAGAACTTTTTGGCCTACGACTTCTGCTGAGCCTCCTCCGCCCGACTCCCGGTCTGTGGCCGACATAGGCCTGGGTTCCGGATCCACTTCTGCTGAGGTCGTGTGTACCTCTAAGGATGCTGTACCATCCGCAGATGAGAGCACATCCACCGAGGCTATACTAGCGGTGCTAGCCGATACCAGGGGGGGACCAGCGATTCATGGGTATTCGTCAGAGACCTCTGCTCCTTTGCAGTCCCCAGTTTCTAGGAAACCGGCCACCACTCCTTTAAAAAGAAGGGAGAAGAGAAAGCATGCCTGACTGGCAAGCATTCAGTCAGAGCCTCTTTAGTGCCTTTATGGCATAGAGGCCTACATCTTCTTTCACCCCATGCATCGTCCTTTCCTAAGCCCTAGGCTCATGCATACAGACCAACCTCCTAGAGATGAGGAGGTCATTTCAGACTCCTCCGAAGAATCTCTCTTCTGCAATGCACAACTTTCATCTCCTTTGGGATACGGATCCCCTGAGGAAGAGTCCCTGGACCCTGATTCCCTAGTGGAAGATTTAACATTTAGTGAGACCATTAGCAGGATGAAGGAACATTTCAAATGGGGTTCCTCAGAAATGTCTGAGGTACAGAAGAGGTATTGCAACCTCATTCAAATGGAAGCACCTAGCCCATCTGCTGTTCCTCCCAGCCTTCCTAGATGCCTTTTCTTCACCATCCACTAATCCTGACTATCAGCTTCCTTCTCCATGCAGACCAGATAGGCTGCGCAAAGTACCTGACACTGCTAAGCACCTGATAAAATGCCCCCCAGCTGACCCAGCCACTATCTCTGTGACCACTGACAAAGCCACCAAATTATTACCCACCACTACTATTCTCCCTGCTGACAAGGACAGCAAGACCAGGGAGAAAATAGGGAAAAAGATTTATACCTCTGCTACATTGGCCTTCAGAGCCACTAACTGCTAGTCCCATATGGCTAAGTATAACCTCTCTCTTTTACAATTTGCCACCACACATTTGGCAGATATTCCAGAGTCCCCTGCCAAAACAGCCCTGTCCTCCCTTCTGGCTGTTACATCTCAGGTTACCAGACACTCCCATTAGGTGCAGCTATGATGCTGCTGAATCCTCTGCCAGGTCAACACCATGAGCATCCATCCTACACAGATATTCCTGGCTGTGCTTACAACCCCTGCCAGATGGTTTTAGGGCCAAGCTCATGGATGCACCCCTGGATAATGCTGAACTTTTTGGATCTAAAGTAGCAGACCTCTTTAAATCACTGCAATAAAAGGGCAAAGAGATGCATAACCTCAAACATCCCCTGGTCTCACCATTTCCTATGTTCCACTGGAGTTATCCTTCCAAAACGCAGTTTATCAGGAAACAATCCCGTACTAACCCCAGTACCAGACCTCGTAAACCCACCAGGAAACATCCTCCTATGTCTAGAGCACCTTCTGCATCTAGCCAGAGGTCTTCCTTTCAGGACAGGGCAGGTAGCATCTGACTACCTGCCACCTCTGCCTCAGCCCCCCCCCCCCACAGTGCCCCTGTCTGCCCACCTCTCTCATGGTCTCCCTCTGTGGACCCAGATCCCCAAAGACAAATGGGTCCTGTTTTTCCTCAAAGAGGGCTACTACATGACTTGGCTCTCTCCTCCCATATGGAAGGACATTCCCCGTTCCTCTTCACAACAACTGCCCCTCTTGCAACCAGTACTGCAGACATTACTAGACCAGATCACTATACAATCAGTTCCCCCCTCTGCAAAAGGAAAAGGGTTTTTATTCAAGACTCTTCTCCGTCTCCAAAAAAGATGGACCATGGAGACCCATCCTGGACCTTTCCTACCTCAGTCTCTTCCTAAAGGTACCCACCTCCAAAATGCTCACCCTCCCTACCCTTTTTCCCCTGATTACTCCTCGGGGTTTCATGACTACTCTAGACATAAAGGATGCCTACCTCCACATCCCTATCAAACCCTCCCACAGGAAATACTTAAGATTCTTGGTGGACTTCTCTCATTGGCACTTTTCTACCTTGCCTTTTGGTCTTTCCACTGCTCCCAGAGTCTTTACCAAATGTTTGGCTCCAATGGTAGCCTACGTCAGGACAAATGAGATACAGATATTCCCCTGCTTGTACAACATGCTTATCCAGGCCCCAAACCTACAAATACTACAAGATCACCTCCACTTGGTTATCTCCTTATTGCAGTCCCTGAGATTCAAAATAAATCTGCCAAAATCCCACCTCCAGGCAACTCAGGACATTGTATTCCTGGGGTGCAGAATAAGAATAGACATTATGGAGGTTTTCCTGCCACCCCCAAAGGTGAACTCCCTGTCAGACCACCTCCTTCAGGTGCTCCAATTGACCTAGTTGATGGGAAGACAGTACCTGAAACTATTGGGTTACATGGCAGCCACTACACCCATGCTACCTTTAGCAAGGCTCCACATGAGGAAGCTGCAGTGGTACCTTCACTTAGTTTGGAAATAACACAACCAGCCCTTGGAGCACACCATACCACTTCTTCCCTGCTTGTAAAAAGAGGTACTTTGGTTGTGGGACCAGGTACAAAGAAACTCAGGACTCCCACTACAAACACCACAACCCACCCAGGTAATGCACACAGATGCCTCAGACCTGGGCTGGGAAGCTACTCAAGGACTAAGACAGATGCAAGGCTTGTGGCCAGATCACCTAAAATCAGAAAACATCAATGCCAGAGAAAGGAGGGCAATCCTGCTAGCGCTACAGGCATTCCAACCTTTCCTCCTACAGGGGACTCTCTTGATATACACAGACAACACAATCGTACTGTGGTATATCAACAAGCAAGGGGAGACCAAGTCCTACCTGCCAAGCAGGCGAACTCTCTTGGTTTGGGAGTTGGCTACCTCACAGGGAATCTCCCTATGTGTGACCTACAATCCCCTCCCTCCACAAAAAACAGGCAAATTTGTTGAGCAGAACCAGCACAAACGACTACGAATGGATGCTGCACAGAGAGGTCTTCATGGATCTGGTCCAGAAGTGGGGTATACTTCAAATAGACCTGTTCGCCTCCTCCCTCAACAGGCAACTTCCTGGGTTTTGCACCAGGACACCAGAACCACAAGCACTGCAACAGATGCCATCTCAATATCCTGGAAGGGGAAATGTCTGTATACATTCCCCCCATCCCTCTCATTCAGAAAACCCTGCTGAAAATACAGCAGGACATTCCAAAAATCTTGTTGGTGACTCCCTGCTGGCCCAGACAGCACTGGTTCCCCTTACTACTTCATCTGTCCAAGGGCAATCACCACAAGTTACCCCCCCCCCCCCGAGTGGAACTCCTCACACAAAACAAGGGATCATTAATCCATCCACAGTGGCAAATGCTCCACCTAACTCTGTGGCTGATAGGATTCTGATACCATTTAGAGACTTTACAGTGAGGACGTGCTTGATGTCCTGCAGGAGGCCAGGAAACCAAATCGGATCTCTCCAAGTGGAAACGATTCAGTATTTGGTGTGTCAAAAAACAGCTGGACCTGCTTTTTAGCAAACCTCTCCTAGTGCTGTCCTATTTGTGTGAGTTACGGCAGTCAGGACTGGCTTACTCATCCATTAAAGCCCATCTGTCTGCTATTTCTGCCTGCTTACCTCTAGATCCCCCTCTTGCTTCACGACTACCTTGCAAACTTTTCCTTTAAGGAGTTTTACACCTTAGGCCTCCAAGGAGACCCATTCCCCCTCCTTGGGACCTCAACTATATCTGTTAGAGAAGCTTATGCGACCTCCCTTTGAGCCAGCTAATAAGGCCTCCTTAAAGCACTGCACCTGGAAAATCATCCTGCTGCCAGGAGAGTATCCAAACTACAAGCCCTTGTGGCTACACCACTTTTTCTAGTTTTCCACAAAGACAGGGTTACCCTTAAGACAAATCCATCCTTTATGCCCAAAGTAGGCAACGCCAGGTCCCTAAATCAGGCCATTCAGCTACCTGTTTTCTTCCCTAACCCACAGGGAGACAGTGAGAGAGTGCTGCATTCCATGGACGTGCATAGACGGATTAGATTTTATCTGGACAACACCAAGGCTATCAGACAGAGAGACAGACCAGCTATTCATATCCTTTCATCCCAGAGCCCTGTGTAAGGCAGTTACCCAGCAAACAGTTTCTACTTGGATATCAAAAGCCATTACGTTTTGCTACAAGTTTCATGGCAAGACCCTGCAAGAGGCAGTAAAAGCTCATTCCACTAGAGCAGTGGCATCTTCAGAAGCCTTCTTCAAGGGTTTGGATACCCCTTCTATTCTGGAAGCGGCTACTTGGACATCAGTCTACACCTTCACCAAACACTGCAAGCTTGAGTTTATCTCCAAGTCCATTGCAGTTTTTGCCTGGGCTATCCTGCATGGATTCCTGGAATCTGCTTCTAGACCACCACCCCAACCTCATTGAGCTTTGGCACTCACCCATATGCAGAATACTGCAACTTGGGAATAGAAGGATATAGAAAAGCTGTGTAAAGTCTTACCATAACCATAGATGTCCTTCTCTTCCACGTTGCAGTATTCCTTCCCACCCACTTTCCCCGCTCATCTTCTCTTTCTGGATGGCAATGATATAGCATTGCTCTTACAGGACTGGCTCCGAATGGGGCTACTCTTCTGAGGGCTGGTGTGTACCAACGTCACTTTGATAGCCAACGTTCCTCCGCCTTGCCTGATGTCTGACACACCAAAGAGGGACTGAAAGCTTTTGAATACTGGCCGTACGTACGTGAGACTGAAGGGATTAAACCCCATATGCAGAATACTGCACCGTGGAAGAGAAAGACATCTATGGTTATGGTAAGACTTTACACAACTTTTCTTTCTTTCTGATGAGTGAAGCTGTGGATGAGACCAGCACTAGTAGTAACCAAACAGTAGCCATTCATGTGACTCGCCTCTTTTCATTATTCTTGACAAGCTAATTCTTTGTTTTCATTAAGTACTGCTTGATTTGTTTCCAACTTCAGAATGTCTGCCTAAATACTTCATCCTTAACATTTTAGGGTCTGCTTGTTGGTTTCCCCTCAAGTGTTTGACCGTGCCCTATACAGACTCAGACACCTTGAGTGACATTTTTCCTATAAAAGCATGATTGAAATTTCTCCAATAACTAGCTGCACACAGGACATCTGTTTTGCAGTGACAAGCACTGTCCCCAGAGTTGCAAACTGAATACTTCTGACATTGCTTTATATTCTCACTCCAGCTGTCTAGTCAATAAAAAAGGGTCTGTTGCCATGGATATGTGCTATCCCACTATCTCCGTTACCAGCTTGGTGGATATGGGCATCCTGAGGCAATGCAGAAATTGCCTCGTGTACTGACAACCAGTTAATTCTCAAACTGATATGGTATGTGAGAGATGTATTTACACAATGTCACTGGAGGCAAAGCCCTCACATAAAAGTACTCCTAATATCAGTAAGGTTGTTAGTATTACACATGCTGCACACATCAAGCACAATTCAAAGCAGACATCTAAACCCACATATGCTGAGGCACTTAAATGTAACCTTCCTAAACCACAAAGACCTCCTAGATGAAGTACCCATAAGAAATATCCTCAGCAGCCCCAAATGCACTCTTTCAAAACAACACTCACATCAACACTTAATGCCACATCTCATGGAGCCACTACATCTAAGACCTTAAGACAAGCCACCATACAATCCAACATTGTGGTCACTGGAAACTCCATTGTGAGACACACTGATGGTCCCTCTCACCAGGCTGAGTAAGGAGAAAGTCACAGTCAGTTGCTTGTCAGGGACAAGGATCCGCCACATTATGCACTCACTCAGGTCATTGGACCACAAGTTCCAGTATGACCCAGTCATAGTCCATGTGAGAGTAAATGACCTGAGATGTACCTCCCTAGATTATTTGAAGAGAGACATCGTGGAGCTCTCTGAATATGTGTCTCAGGCTGGTACGAGCCTAGCATTGAGCAGCATTTTACCTTCACCAAGGATGATGCCACAGTACAAACAAAAGATGATTGACTTAAATAAATGGCTTAGTTTCTGCTGTCATTCTAAGGGGGTGCAATATTTGTCAGCTTGGGAGGAGATTGTTAACAGACTGTGCTGCTTTGCCAAGGATGGTCTGCACCTCTCCCCTTCTAGGCTTTCGAATATTAGCTAAAACATTGTCTTCCCCATAGCACCTTTTTTTATGCCATGCCAAACTGAAAGTACTTCTGACATAGCAAATCGAAACTAAAAAAATCTAAAGGTATTGCTGCTCATTGCTAGGAGTCTAAACAAAAAACTCACTGCCTAGAAGCTCTCTTCACCATAGAGAATGCTGATGTCTGTGCAGTCACTTGAGACATGGTTTAAAGCCAAGGAGAGCACACCAACAGTGCAAGGTTATAATGCCTTCCACACATTTAGACCAGCTACTACTCAGACAGGGACTAAAGGTGGAGGGGTCTCTGTTTATATCAAAAATATACCTCAAACCTGGTCAAACAGGACAATGTACTTGAGCTGCTCCATGTTCAAATCACCATAGCCAAAATCCAGTGCCTCTTCCTTTCCAGCCGTAGGTCCCCCTCAATGACCCAGTAAACTCATACCATGTATTTAAACTTATTAGAAACACTAACCACCCAACCCGATAACATATTCATGGGTGACTTTAATTAGCCCACTATTAACTGGCAATCGTATATGACACCAAATGCACAGGCACAGAGATTCCTGGATTTTGTAAACACAAACTCCCTCAACCAGATAGTACACCAATCCAGGTGTGCAGCCATACTAGATCTGGTCCAAACCCGTATGAGACAGTGCTGCACATCCCCTATTGTAATGTCTTCCCTGCTAAGGTCAGACCACAGAATGGTCTCCTTTGAAGTAAAAATAAAACCTGGGCCCCAACTAAACCTGGAATATTCAGAAACTACTCTTAAGACAAACCTCCTGATATTGAGTGATAACGTGGCAAAATTTCAAGCCCCCATAAACCATGAGAACACTGCTGCCCATGCAGAACTGTTCACAGAAACTCTGTACATGCATGTTAATAGCTGCATAGAGGCAGCTGTACCCTCCAGGAAGAAGTACAGAACTAACTATAAAAAACAAGCCCCCCTGATGGAATCACAAAATCAGGCTGTATAACAGAAGGAAGAAGATCATGATAAAAATTAGGACATGCAGCACCCAGCAGGATAAAAGCACACTCATTAAACTAAACAAATGTCTCAGAGGACAAGTACAGTCTACCAAAGCCAAATCTGAGGTGAGTTTGGCCTCCCATGCCAAGTACAACCACAAGGCATTCTTTACCTATGTCCCCAACCTCAAAGGCAGTACACAATTGTGTGCAGAGCTCATTGTAAATGGAGCCACCTGTACTGAGCTAGAAGATATAGCAAACCTACTGGCTGATAAATTCATCTTCAGCTTTACCCATCTCTTCCCCTCAGGAAATGCCATCAAGTATAACTTCCCCTTCTACTGCTAGGCAACAGGTCCTTAATACTCTCCCTAAGCCAAGAACACTGCATCAGTGCGCCCAGACAATATCCCGGGATGACTTCTAAATATCATAAAACATGACATGTCAGGGCTTATGGAATTGCCATTTAACTAAGGCTCCAAACAGGCTTAGTACCTCATGAATGGAGAACAGCAACAGTCATCCCTCTGCATAAAGGTGGGCCAACTATAGACCCATAAGTCTCACTAGTCTTGTATGTAAAGCCATGGAAAGAATTATCATGGAAATGATCAGTAGTGATTTAGTAAACCTCCAGACACTGGACCCAACCCTCTTTGGTTTCGTCAAGGGCAGATCAAGCTTACTCAGCCATGTGTACTTCTTTGAGAAGGTCACCAAAGCAATGGATGAGAGCAAAATGGTTCACACTGCCTACCTTAACCTAGGCATTGTTGACAAACTCAAGAGGTTAGGTACAAACTCTTATGTCACATGATGGGTAGCCAACTGGCTCACAAAACAGGACACAGGAAGTTAGAATTGGGGAGTCCGCCTCTACAAAGAGGCCAGTCTCAACTGGAGTCCCTCAGGGATCAGTCCTTGGACCGTTTCTTTTTGGAATTTACTTCTATGAAGTCAATGCTAATGTCAGTGGTCTCTGGCTGACTAAATTTGCAGATAATTGCAAATTAGGAGCTGTCATTGAATCCCACACTGATACAAATGATGTTCTTTGTGTTTCACTGTTGCAGTCATCACCTGTGGTTTATCCCTGTTGTGGTAGTCCTCGGCCGGCCCGAATACCAGAGTCAATATTTTTCTGCATCAGCTGCAGTCGCCTGTATTCTGATGTCAGGTTGTCAGTGCTATAAAGCAAGGCAGCCGATGTCATTACATCAGTCTTTCTTGACTTGGAGCTGGTAGCAGAAGCAGTTCGCACAAGTGCTGGTCGGTCGCTATCAGAGTTTGAATTTCAGCTGAAAACGTCTAAACCTAAGTAACTCATTGGGGACCCTTTTTTCTTGCACTAACCAATGTCCAAAAAAGTTACAATTGTCTCGCCTATGGAAAGCAGACCCCACACCGAGACTTCCATTCTTACTGTGTCACTTGTTTAGGCCCAGACCGCAACTTCCCCATTGCCAGATATTCTTCATGTTTCACTGTTGCAGTCATCACATTTGGGTTATATGCTTGCAGTAGCCCTCAGTCAGCCTGATTATCAAAGTCGTGGGTTCTGCGTCGGTTGCTGTCTCATCTTCCGTGACGTCAGGTAGTCAGGGGTATAAAGCATGCAGCCGATGCCATTACATCAGTCTTTCTTGCCATGCAGTGCCCGAAGCAGAAGCAGTTCGCAAGTGCTGGTCGGCCAACTCCTGAAATTTTCGTTTTCGAGTTTCAGAACCAAAGTTTTCAACTAAAGCCAAGTACCCCGTTGGGGAAACTTTTTCTTGCTCTAAACCGATGTCAGTAAAAGTCAATAATTGTATTTCTTGTGGAAAGAAAATACCTCATAAAGATTTTCATTCGTACTGTATTCCTTGCCCTGGCCCTGACCGCGACATACCTCGCTGTTGGTTTTTGTGTCGTATTTTAACCATGAACTCTTTGTCGACGGTATATTTACACTTGTATATATTTTGGTACTCAGATCAATTATCCAGATATGTCTTCGGTAAGCCACCCAACTAAACCGGCATTCCGAAAAAACGCAAAGATAAAGACAGAGACAGGCTGCCGAAGTCCAAAGCTGCTGACGATGCTTCTCCTAAGCTAGTTGCCAGTTTGCCGGTACTCAGTGAGGCGCTTTCGCAGCCCCCGATACCCACTACTTCAGATTCGCAAGCCTCTACTGAGACCCATTTGGAGTCCAGTATGCCGCGAGATTCTTCAACTGTGGAACCTGCTGATGTCTCTACCTTGGATGGGTCTGGAGCTGCTGTGCAGGCACCGGCATCTGAGGGTGTATTCAGGCCTACTGACTTGCATATTAAACTGATGCCATCTTCTTCTTCAAGACCTGAAACTCGAACCATACCTAGAAAACTGATGCCCAGACCACATAGTCAGGCCTCTATGCCTAAAAAACAAATGATAAGAATGGCTGAAGACCTTGTTAATTTAATCAGGGGAAGCCAGCATTCCCCCTGTGAGACCCAGGACTGAATTTGCTTATATTACTTCTGACCAGGATTCTGATTTCTGTTTCCTCTGATGACCAGGATTTACCCTTACCTACCTATGAGGATTCTGATGCAGAGGACATTATTCCTTTGCTCACCCCCCCCCCCCCCCAAGAGGATTTTTCTTTTGGTGAAACCTTGCATACTATTAGGGAGCATTTTCGCTTGGAAAACCAGGATTACTCTGATTCTAAAAAGAGGCTTAGGGATTTCTTACTCCTGCCCCAGCACAGGCCTTTAGGCCTTTAGCTGTCCCTCCTGTACTAGACATTGTTGATGATGCCTTTTTGGAATCTAGCTTGGCCCCTGACTCTCTACCTCCTGCTCCCAGAAAACCTGATAGATATTACATCATACCTGACTCTCACAAGTTCCTTTTTAAAAAAATCCTACTGCGGATCCTGAGACCATTTCACAGGGACCCAAGGGCATTAGGGCTACTACTGCCAAAAATCCTACCCCCTCTGATAGAGATTCCAGGGCCCTAGATAAATGGGGTAAGAAGGTATACACCTCGGGAACCTTGGCCATTAGGCCCTTAAACTGCCAGTTTCATAGGTTCATAGGTTCATACTAGGCTATCTGCCCGAGGGCATTTACAAGCCTAGCCCATAGTTTTGTGGCTTACGCCACCCCTTTAGTATGGGGAACTATACCCATTATTTTGCTGTGCCTCTGTTGAGCAGTGACACTGAGGTAATCCCTGGGGTATATCTGCGATCTCCCATCCATTGGTCAAGATTTCTCTTGAACAAGGCCAGCGAGGTGCTCTGCCTCACATATACCGGGATTTTATTCCACAGCATAGGGAGTCTTTGGGTGATGAATCTATCCCTCCAGCACGTCCTATTAATAGCCGTGTCGAGGTTTAAGTCTCCCGCCCTTGTGGCTCTGACGGATCTAGATTTTTGAGGTGAAGCATATTCATCAAATCTGGGTTTGACATGGCCTTGTATGTTAGGCAAAGGTCACCTCTGAGCAGCGGTGGCGACTGAATAGAGCTGGAGTTCTTTCAGTCGGGCAGCATAGGACAGATGTTTGAGACCCTTTATCCTTTTGGTGAGGAACTTTTGTGGCCTCTCCAGCTGCTGCAAGTGTCGGGTCAGATACATTCGAATGGGGCATTGTACTCAATCATTGGTCTGATGAGTGATGAGTATAGGAGACTATGACCTCCCTTGATCTAGATGAGAATCCCTTCATGATAAGGTGGGCAATGTAGAAGGTCTTCCTAACTACTTTAGCTACATGGGTGTCGAATGACAGACTACTATCAACCTGGGTCCCCAGGTCCCTGATAACTTCTTCTGTACTCAGTGGATTGCCACCTATTTGGTAGCTAGGGGTAACCTTGTTTTTCCCGAAGGGTATGACTATGCATTTTTGGCATTTAACTTTAGGCCATGGCTCTGGCACCAGTTATCCGTTTCTGTGAGACCCTTCTGAAGGATATCTGTGTCAGATGTGTTTTCTACTATGGCCCAGTTTGCAGTCATCTGCAAACTTTGTCAGCCATAACCCTCCTGTGTTTGCTTGTACTTGGAAAAGTAGATGCCAAACAAGAGTGGGCCCAGGACTGAGCCCTGTGGTACACCACTTGTGACAGGCTTTGAGTCTGACATGGCGCCAGCAACTCTGACCCTGTGGGTTCTGTCACTCAGCCAGTTTGCAACCCATCTTGTGATGTATGGGTTAACATTTAAGCTGATGAGTTTTTCAATGATACCCGAGTGGGTATTGTATCAAAGGCCTTCGCCAGATCGAGGTAGGCTGTATGGACTGCCTTTCCTCATCAATGGCTTTGGTGACTGTTTCAAAAAGTCAACCAAGTTTAGAAGGCATGATCTGCCTTTGACAAAGCCAAACTGGGATGGATCCAAAGTCTGCAAATTCCCTATGTCTTTATTTATGAGGTCCATTATGATCCTCTCCATGGCTTTGCAGATAAGGCTTGTCAAGCTAATGGGCGGTAATTTCCAGGGTCGGTGGAGGCACCGCCTTTGTGAAGTGGGACCACAGTTGCAGTGCACCACTCCTGGGTGCGTATCCAGAGGTAAGACTATGATTAAACAGCTGTCCTAGCTGTGGGTTTAATTCCTCGTTGAGTTCGTGGAGCACACAGCCGGGGACACCATCAGGTCCCATGGATGCTGTGTTTTTGCTTTGGAGAGAGCAGTTCTCACTTGGGCGTTGGAGATGTTTGGGGGCTGCAATCGCTTGGTATAGATATCTCTCCTTTTGGGGAGGGGAGAAGTTTGCACTGAACCTGTCAGCCAGTATGTTGGCAATGTCTGTAGGATCAGTAATCTTCACATCATTTTGAACTAGTTCTGAGCATATCTGGGAGTTTCCTCCCAGGTTTCTAACATAGCTAAAGAAGGCCTTATGATTGTCTTTTGAGTCTTTAGCTATTCTCTCTCAAAATTTGCTTTGGATGATTTTATGAGAGCTGTTAGTTTTTTACTTATAGTGATCAAGGGTGTCTTACCTTTTAAGGATTTTGCTCTATCTTGTAGCAGCTTCCTCCTTTTGTTGTAGAGTTTGTTTATGGCTGGGGTCCACCAGAGTGGGCTTGCCTTTGGTACAAAGAGTCTTTGTTTTGCTTGGGATTGCCTTATTCATGCAGTCCTGCAGGTGCTGGTAGAAGGCATTTGTAAGTGATTCAGCGGCTTGAGTACTGTTTTCCGTCGGCTCGGGGGCCTTAAAGGAGACCACACTAGTCTTTAGAAGTGTGAAGTCGACTTTCGTGAAGTTCTTTACTGTGGTCTTTTTATTTCAGGTGGGGTGGGATGAGGACCTCCAGCGAGATTAGTTTGTGATCTGATCTCACCAGTGAGGGGTATACTTCCGGTGTTGAACATTGTGCTCCCATGTTCGTGATGATGAGATCAAGTATGTTTTCTCCTCTTGTGGGGATGGTGACTAGTTGTTCCATGGCATTTGAGTTTATGAATTCCAGGAACTTTTGGGCTAGGGTGTTTGGGCTTGAGTAGTGTTCCCAGTCTATATTAGGGTAATTGAAGTCACCTAGTATGATGGTGTTTGGTGATACATTTATCCCTCTAGTGTTTTCAGGAAGGCCATGTGAGGTTCCTGAGTTTGTGAGGGTGGCCTGTAACATGCTACAATTTGCAGAGCAGTCTTGCCTATGGTTAATTGCACCTGGATGGTCTCCGATGCATCGTGCGTTGCCACCAGTCTTGAGGTGTGGGTGTCTTTGATGAATATGGATACCCCCTCCTTTCTTGGTATTGTCCGGATTTTGGGGCGAACGCATGATAAGAGGTAAAACCTGATAGTGCTGGGGTGCTCTCAGGAGCCTTGAACCAGGTTTCTGTCACTGCACAGACATCGATGTTCTCCATACTGAGAAGGGCCTCGAGTGCGTGCATTTTGAGATTTAGACTTCTGGCATTGAGCAGCATTACCCTTAGTTTTTTCCTTTTTGTGTTCTAGGGTGGTAGGTTTAGAATTTGAGCCTTGCCTAAAAAGGCACTATGGGGTGGCAAGAGCCTTTGCCAATATCCGGAATCCCAGGGTGACAGGTGCAAGCCGTCCCTTGAAGCAGCGTGGCTTGTCCAGCATGTCATCCCAGGCAGACAGACATTGGATCCCCTTTGAATGACACCAGAGTTTAAGCCAATTGTTAAAGCTGATCATCTTATCTCTGTATTGTGGCATCATTCTTGGTGAAGGTAGGATACTGCTCAAGGTCAGGGTCATACCTGCCTGGGCTACATAATCAGAGAGCTCCTCAATGTCTCTTTTCATGTAGTCCAAGGAGGTATGTCTCAGGTCGTTTACACCAGCGTGGACAATGACTGAGTCATATTTGTACCTGCTGTTGAGAGACCTGAGTGCTTGCGTTATGTGGCGGATTCTAGCGCCCGACAGGCAGCTTACTGTGACCTTCTCCTTACTCAGTCTGGTGAGCGGGACGTCAGTGTGTCTGACTATGGAGTCACCAATGACTAGTGTGTCTGGCATTGTGTTTGGCCTTAAGGGCTGTGACTGTTTGACACTCTGACTGTGAGGTCTATGTGTTGCAGGTGTTGTGTTCTGAGGTGGTGGTTGTTTGGGTGTCTGCTTTGGTGGCCTCTGCTGTTTTGGTAGATTTTGATCAGAGCCGAGTATGTCTTTGTGTGTTTATGTGTATGATTTGAGGTTGTGATGGTATTATGTGAGACTGGGTCTATAGTGTGTGTGGTAACCTTCTCCTCCTGACTGGTCTTGCCAGTCCTATGTTGAGAGAGCTCAGCCTCCAGTTTGGCCGTATAGTTGCATCTCTCGCATGTATTTGTGTTTTGTGGGAGGAGGAGAGGGTTGTCTGTGTACATGAGGCAATTGTAACATTGCCTCAATATTCCCAGGTTCACCAGCTGAGCAGGAGAGGACACTAGCAACTGATCCCTCGACATGCTAGAAGGACTAGACAAAAAACTTTAAAAGAGATTCGGGGACGTGAGTGACCGAGAAATGGGGGTTTGCCTTTATGGGGTGCTATCTATAAGAGTGCCGTATCAAGGTAATAAGTACTGTAGGAGCAAGTGCTAGGTTTAACAGATAGAGAAAAGTCTACTTGGAGTCAAGTAGAGATGATCTTTTTAGGTATTAGAGAAAGTGCTAGTAACAAGGATGCTTAAAGGTAAGATTGAAAAGAATGCACTCTGCAGTGTGCACTAGAGAAATTAGATATGAAAGTAGGTAACTTGAGTTTTACCTGTTTAAAAAGTTAAGGTTTAGTGGAGAGTTACTATTTTTAAAACAGCAAGATGGACTGAAAGGGGTGGTTACTTTTGTATTTTGGTACTATGAAATACTGTAGGATGGCCTTTCATATGTTAAAGTATCAGCAACATATTATTGGATTGCTTAAACAGAAAATGATGTTGATTCCTGACTGTGCTGAAAATACGGATTTACAGGATTTAATGCATTCTGCTGAACAGATAGGAAAACATACTTTGTAGTGTAGTTTTGATTCACTAAAGGAATCTTGCAGGGCTGCTGTCACCGGGTCTGTACTTAGAAGGCATGCTTGGCTTAAGGAACAATCTTTGCTATATCATGTTAAAACTAAATTTCTGGATTCTCCCTTAAATCAGGACCGCTTGTTTGGCAACAAAGTAGAAGTTCTTAAAAAGATGGAGGAAAAGCTAAATCTATGCAAACTGTTAAAGATTTTCTACAAGTACAGCCTCCAAGATTTAGTAGGCATTGGCCCTCTAAGAATTAGTCCTTTCCTGCCTCTTCCAGGCCTCCTCAGTCCAAACCCAGAACCAGCAGAACAACCAGGCTTCAGTCCCAGGTTACGCACAGGACTAAGCAGTGGGGGGCTCCCACTTCCAAATCAGGGAGTGGTAAGACTCCCCACTATAGTAAGCTGTCTCAATGACTTAACTTTAAAACTTCCAAGCACTTCTCAACTGACTGCTCCTTTAGGGGGAAAGATTGCTTTGCAAACAAAAAACTGGGAACTCATTACCAAGGACAAATGGGTTTTAAATATAGTTTCCCAAGGATACAGATTTCACTTCCACACGTTACCAACCCCAAACAGTTGGCCAAATCTACCCCCAGATCAGTGGGCAGAGGCTCAAAAGCAAGTACACTCTCTCTTAAGCATAAAGGCTATTCAAACTGGTACCCAGAAAAGACAACTCATGTCGTCCTATGCTGGACCTTTCTATCCTAAACACCTTTTTGGTGATTCCAAAATTCAAGATGCTAACTCTTCAGTTGCTTCCTATGCTAGGCAAGGATGCCTGGTTGGCAACACTGGATTTAAAGGAAGCCTACCTGCACATCCCAATCAGGGAATTTTGCAGAAGATACCTACGCTTCAAAGTGGGCTACATGCACTATCAGTTCTTTGCACTGCCCTTTGGCTTATCTACTGTGCCCAGGGTATTCACAAAGTGCGTGGCTCCAGTCATTGCATTTTGCAGGCAAAGAAATATTCAAATATACCCATACCTGGACAATTGTCTAATTCAGGCAGAAAGCCAGGACATACTTTTGAATCATCTGGCGTTTGTATAAAAGGTGCTAACTTGTCTGGGCTACACCGTAAACGAAAAGAAATCACATCTTGTACCCTGTCAGCAAATTATATTCCTAGGAGCAAGCTTGAACACAACTTCCCAGATGGCTTTCCTCACGCCAGAGAAACAAATTCATTTGACAACTTACTTCAAACTAATGACCACAAAAACCCTATCTGCAAGGCAAATACTGCAAGCCTTGGGGTTCATGGCCTCCTGCATTCTACTAATTCCAAAATGCAAGACTGCATATGAGGAAATTACAATAGTATCTAAAAAGCCTATGGTGTCAACATTCTCGGGATCTAGAAGCAATGATTCCTATCATACCTTGCCTGCAGTTAGAGTTCCTTTGGTGGGCAGAGCCCTGCCACCAAAACAAGGGACTACCATTCACTCTACCCCCTGCCGCCCAAACCCTAATAACAGACACATCAGACTATGCATGGGGGGCTCACCTGGCAGGGAAGTGCATTCAGGGCAAATGGAACCAAAGTCAAATGCACCTGCATATCAATCAACAAGAAATATTAGCTGTACAGAATGCTCTGACAGCCTTCAAGGACCACATTCTTCCAGGACAGTTAATGGTAAAGACAGACAACACCAGTGTTGTGGTACATAAGCAGGGAGGAACCCACTCATGTCCTCTCTGCAGACTAGCCATGGCTCTGTGGAACACAGCCTTGAGCTACCAAGTGCACCTACAGGCTCAATTCTTGCCAGGAAAGCTAAATACACTAGCAGATGACCTAAGCAGAAATTTCATTGACCCACACGAGTGGAAACTGGAACCAAAGACTTTCAACATGTTAATAAACAAATGGGGGAGTCCCAATATAGACCTGTTTGCCTCCCCCCAGAACTACCAATTGGACAAATTCTGCACAAGGACTCCCCACAAACAAGTTTGGAAAGTGGATGCTCTGTCCTTCAGCTGGAAAAATCTATCAGTTTATGCCTTTCCTCCTCTGCCTCTCCTCTCCAAAGTACTACTAAAGATCAAATAGGACAAATCAAGGACGATGCTGTTTGCACCAGACTGGCCACTCCAACACTGGTACACCCCCTCTTGCACAGTGTTTCACTGCTGGCTCCATGGCACCTGCCTCAGACTCCTACCCTGCTGTCTCAGCAGGAGAGCCAGATTCTGCACCCTCCGCTTCAAACCCTGAACCTGGCAGCCTGTCTAATTACCTAATCTCTCTGATGTTCTTCGTTCCATATTGCTGCAGTCCTTACTATTGGGTAGTCCGCTGTCCAGTCGGCCCGAATACCAGAGTATATGGCTGACGTCGGTCAGGGCGCATTAGACTGACGTCAGTACGTCAGGGTACTAATGCGCATGACCGACGTCATATCCTCAGTCTTTTTTGCCGCATGGTCCGATGCAGAAGCAGTTTTGCGGGGCCTGAGCACGACGTTGTTGGTTGCCGCTCTTGTGCTAGGTTTAACAAACGCACTATTAAGAGGAGGTTAGACTGTGCCAGGTTAGTGTTTGGGAAGCGTTGCAATTATAAAATGCCGTCGGATGCTCCGACGCCCGCTTCGTCCAAGAAGCGCAAGGACAAAACAGCGAAGCCTAGGGTTGATGAACCGGCAGTCCCGGACGTCGGTTCTTTAGGAGGCTCAGTGGAGCCAGAGGTTTTGCCAGGAGTTTCTATGGAGTCTCAGGCAGAAACTTTACTGTTACAGGACGTGCCTCTCAGGAGGTAGGCCAGGCTGAGGGGGCTTCTCAGGTAACTGTTCTTCCCTCTCTTCCCAAAGTAATTAGAGCCTCTCCTTCTGTTGCCAAAACTTCTTTGAGAGGTAGGCCAAGTTCAGCTTCAGTGGGGGCTTCTCCTAGCATTTCGGGTTCTGTACCTAAGAAACATATGCTTAAAATGGCAGAAGATTTGATTACTATGATTAGAGGTTCTATGGGCCCTCCTGATAAGAGGCCTAGGGTGGAACCGAGTTTGACAGTTTTGAACAGTGTTCAGGGGCTTCTGAGTCTTCTGCGGAAGATTTGCAGGAGTATCCTCCTTATTCTGATTCTGATGTGGATGATGCCACTCCTACAGCTTCTCCTCCTGAGGATTTCTCATTTTCAGAGACTCTGCATTCCATGAGGGAGCACTTTAAATGGGAAGGCCAGGATTACTCTGATTCCAGGAAAAGGCTTAGGGAATTCTTGTTTTTACCCCAGCATAGGCCCTTAGCTATACCTCCTGTGTTGAATGTGGTGGAAGATGTTTTTGCAGAGGCTTCCCTGAACCCTGACTCTTTGCCTCCTGCTCCTGTTAAACCTGATAGGTACTATAGGGTGCCCGAAGCTCATAAGTATTTGTTTAAGAGTCCTAGGGCGGACCCAGAAACTGTTTCTCAGGGGCCTAAAGGTGTTAAAGCCTCTGTGGTTAAAAATCCTGTTCCCACTGATAAAGAGGCAAGGGCTTTGGATAGGTGGGGAAAGAAAGTGTATACTTCTTCCACTCTAGCCATGAGGCGTTGAATTGTCAGTTTCACATGCTAAAATATCAAAATTATCTCCTTTCACAATTGAAATCTAAGGTGGATGCTTTGGCGGAAGGTATTGAGTGTAAAGAGTTGCTGGATTTGGTTTATGTGTCTGAACAAGTGGGTAAGCATTCTTTGCAATGTGGTTTTGATGCTGTGCAGGCCTCCTCGAGGGTGGCTGCCACTAGTTCTGTTCTTCGCAGGCATGCCTGGTTGAGGGATCAGAATTTAGCTGAGCATGTTAAGACAAGGATTTTGGATGCTCCTTTACAGTCTGATGTGTTGTTTGGTTCGCCTGTGGAAGCAGTTTTAAAGAAAATGGAGGACAAAGCTAAGTCTATGCAAACTGTTAAAGATTTTTTGCAGGTGCAGCCACCGAAGTTTAGTAGAAATTGGCCTGCTAAGAGGTGGACATATCCTGCTTATGATTCCCAGTCTAGGGGTAGGTCTAGACGTGGTAGGGGCAGAGCTCAAGGTTCTTTTAGGCCTAGAACAGGGAGTTCACCTGCTCAGACTTCTGGTGAGGGCAGGGGTCAGTCCTTTCGTAAACAGACCCAATGACCTGCCTTTTCAGCTGCCAGTGGATTCTCGTCTGGCAGCTCCTTTGGGAGGAAGACTGTCTCTTTTCAAAGAAAATTGGGATTTAATTACTCAAGACAGATGGGTGTTGGACATCATTCACCACGGTTACAGGTTTTATTTCCATACAATGCCCCCTTTCAAAGGCATGCCAGACGTTCCTCCTCCACAAAGAAAAGAGGCTCACAAGCAAGTTTCTCAGTTACTCCAGATGGGGCCATTCAGCCAGTCCCTGTATCAGAAAGGGGCCTAGGATTTTATTCTCGCCTGTTCCTAGTACCAAAGAAGGGGAACACGTGGAGACCGATTTTGGATTTATCTCTCCTCAACACTTATCTGGACATTCCCAAGTTCAAGATGTTGACGTTACAACAGCTTTTACCTCTGCTGGGCAAAGATCACTGGATGGTAACTTTAGATCTCAAGGAAGCTTACCTTCATGTGCCTATAAGGCTAAGTTGCAGGAAGTATCTGCGGTTTCGAGCTGGAAATTCTCATTATCAGTTCTCTGCATTGCCCTTTGGCTTATCTACTGCCCAGAGTATTCACAAAGGTTCTGGCTCCAGTGATAGCTTACTTCAGGCTACAAGGAATTCAAATCTATCCTTACTTGGACGACTGCCTGATTCTGGCTCAAGAAAAGGAAGACCTTCTACAGCATCTGGAATATGTTATAGCAGTGCTAAGATGCCTAGGGTATTCTGTGAACGAAATAAAGTCCAGTCTAGTACCCTCTCAAGACATGTGCTTTCTGGGTGTGAGACTGAATACAGCAGCCCAGATGGCCTTTTTAACCCCGGACAAACAAAAGAGTCTATCACTTTACTTCCATCAACTATCTCATCAGTCCGTGCTGACTGCAAGGACAGTCCTTCAAGCATTAGGGTTCATGGCATCTTGTATTCTGGTGCTTCCCAATGCCAAACTGCATATGAGGAAGCTACAATGGTATCTCAAAATGTATGGACACAGCACTGCCAGGATTTGGACACTGTCATTCAAATAATACCTTGCCTTCAAAAAGAATTTTTGTGGTGGGCTCAGGAATGTCACCTAAACAAGGGACTCTCTGTGACCCGCCAGAGGCGAGTCAGATTTTAACGACAGATGCCTCGGACATTGCTTGGGGAGCTCATCTAAATGGAAAGTGGATACAAGACAAGTGGCCTGCCAGACTACAGCATCTACATATCAACATGAAGGAGATGTTAGCAGTCCAGTTTGCATTAATGGCTTTCAAGGAGTTACTTCTTCCAGGGCAGGTGTTGATTCTAACAGACAACACAACTGTCATGTGGTACATCAACAAGCAAGGGGGAACACATTCTTATCCTCTATGCAGGCAAGCAATGATTTTATGGGAGACTGCGCTAAGCTTGCAACTAACTCTTCAGGCAAGGTTTCTGCCAGGAGCACAGAACTCCTTAGCGGATGTGTTAAGCAGACAAATCATGGATCCCCACGAGTGGAAACTGGATCTTCATGTATTTCAGAAATTGACAGTGTCATGGGGAACTCCAGACATAGATCTGTTCGCTTCTCCACTAAACCACCAGCTGCCAAAGTTTTGCACAAAGGGGTTTCATTGCACAGCTTGGAAAGTGGATGCTCTGTCTTTCAGTTGGAAAAACCTTCATGTGTATGCCTTTCCACCTCTGCCTCTTCTTCCAAAGGTGCTATTAAAAGTCAGACAAGACAAGCCAAGGATGATTTTGATAGCTCCAGATTGGCCTCGGCAACACTGGTACCCACTACTAAGGAGTCTGGTAAGGAAGCCTCCATGGCCTTTACCTTTGATTCCTCATCTGTTATCTCGGAAGGACGGTCATCTGCTCAATGTCAAGCTTCACTCTCTTCATCTAACAGCCTGGCATATTCTGTGTTGAAACACAGCAGGTCTCAACTTCCTCAACAAGTTTTAAATGTGATTATGGAAGCTAGAAGACCTAGTACAAGGAAAGTGTACGCAGAAAAATGGAAGAGATTTTTATTTTGGTGTGCAGCAAAGAATTTGGAAGTTTCTGAGCCTAATTTGAGTGTGGCTCTTCAATATCTTACTGAGTTATTGGACAAAGGTTTGTCCTTCTCTTCCATTAAGATTCATGCTGCAGCAATTTCAGCTCACTATGATTGTGACCCACCATTGTTTTCGCATCCTTTGTTCAAGCAGTTTCTTAGAGGGCAAAGAATATAAGACCCCCGTGAGCTCCTACTCCTGCTTGGGATCTCAATTTTGTGTTGGAAAACTTACTCTACAACCTTTTGAGCCTGCGGCTACTGCTGAATTGAAATACTTGTCATGGAAGACTGCTTTTCTGTTGGCTATTACTTCTGCAAGAAGGGTGTCTGAGTTGCAGGCCCTTATGGCAGTAGAGCCCTTTTTGATTTTCCATAAGGATAGGGTATCATTACGTACTAATCCTTCCTTTATGCCTAAGGTGGTTTCTAGTGTGGCTTTAAACCAAACTATTCATTTGCCTACTTTTTATGCAGACCCCCAAAATAAAGGGGAAAAGATTTTGCACACTTTAGATGTACACAGGCAATTGCGTTATTATTTAAGCAGGACTAAGGATTTTAGGCAGTCTCAGCAGTTGTTTGTTTCTTTTGCTTTGAGTTCGCAGGGCAAGCCTGTGTCAAAACAAACTATTTCTAGGTGGATTGGGTTTTGCATTGCATTTTGTTATTCCCATCATGGCAAGGAGATTCCAGCTGGGATTAGGCCTCATTCCACTAGGGCTACTGCCACTTCAACAGCTTTTCTAAGGGGGGTGGCAACTAAGGATATTTTGGAGGCAGCTACTTGGAGTTCGGTGCATACTTTCTCTAAGCATTATCACCTGCCTATCTACTCTAAGTCTAGGGCTGGTTTTGCCACAGCTGTTTTGCAAGGCATGTTGTCAGCTCCTACTTCTTTATGATTTGCCAGCCTCCCTTACCTCTGCTTTGGGATTCTACCCAATAGTAAGGACTGCAGCAATGTGGAACGAAGAACATAGTACAGTTTTGTACCTACCATAAATGTAGATGTTCGAGGGTCCACATTGCTGCAGTCCAATTTACCCTCCCTCCTTCCCCTCTGTGTTTAGGGGTGGTTGTGTAGGTGAGGTTATATGTTGATATTTTTGTATATATATTTTTGTATATATTGTACATACTTTTGGTGCAGGTATTTTGAGCCTTGTCTTTTTAGGGTCTTCTGACATCTGGGGCAAGAAAAGACTGAGGATATGACGTCGGTCATGTGCATTAGTACCCTGACGTACTGACGTCAGTCTAATGCGCCCTGACCGACGTCAGCCATATACTCTGGTATTCGGGCCGACTGGACAGCGGACTACCCAATAGTAAGGACTGCAGCAATGTGGACCCTCGAACATCTACATTTATGGTAGGTACAAAACTGTACTTTACCATCCCTCAGTAAACAAGTGTTGGATGTCATTTTGAAGACAAGGAAGCCTAGTACTAGAAAATCTTATGCGGAAAAATGGAAAAGATTCTTTGTCTGGAACTAAACTCAAGGGATGGGCACAGCAGCTTCCAGTTTACCTCAGATTCTTCAATATTTAACTGAGATGCTTCACAAGGGTCTTTCTTTTTCCTCCATTAAAATCCATGCCTCAGACATTTCAGCTCATTACAACACTGAACCACAACTCTTCTGTCATCCACTGCTCAAGCAGTTCCTCAGAGGGGCCAAAATCTTAAGACCACCCAGGAGAGCCCCAACTCCAGCCTGGGACCTTAACTAAAAACTCACACTTCCTCCTTTTGAGCCAGCTGCAAGTGCAGAGTTAAAATTCCTTTCTTGGAAAACAGCCTTCCTTTTAGCAATCACTTCAGCAAGAAGAGTATCTGAATTACAGGCCCTTATGGCAGTGGAGCCTTTCATCATCTTTCATGCGGACAGGGTGTCCCTCAGGACCAATCCCTCCTTCATGCCCAAGGTAGTATCTAGTGTTGCTCTTAATCAGGCCATTCATTTGCTAACCTTCTTTTCTAATCCACAGAACAAAGGGGAACGGATACTGCACTCCTTAGACATGCTTAGATTTTACTTGAACAGGACTAAATCTCAAAGGAAATCTGAACAACTGCTGGTGGCATTTGCTGCAGGGGCAGAGGGGAAGGCTATTTTAAAGCAATCCATTTCTAAATGGATAGGCCATTGCATTCATTTCTGCTATAAGCACCATGGAAAACCTATCCCACAGGGAATTAGACCACATTCAACCAGGGCTGCATCTACCTCTACAGCCTTTCTCAAAGGTGTCCCTACCAGGGACATACTAGAAGCTGCTACCTGGAGTTCTGTACATACCTTCACCAAGCATTACCATTTGGCAATTTTCTCTAAATCCATAGCTGGCTTTGCCACTGCAGTCTTGCAGGGCCTTATAGCTGGTCCTAATGCTATCTAAATTCCTCCTCCCATGCTTAGCTTTGGGAATCTACCCAAATGTGATGACTGCAACAGTGAAACACGAAGAACATAGTACGGTTGGTGTACACTTACCATAAATGTAGATGTTCGAGTGTATTCACTGTTGCAGTCCTGGTTACTCTCCCTCCAGCCTCCTAACTTCTTTTGGCTATATCTCTACTCTCCTTTTTGTTGTATTTGCTTTTTTGCTGGAGGTATAACCTTGTATATGTGTGTATATATATATATATATATATATATATATATATATATTTACATTTAATTGCTTCCCATTAGAGGGGCACCTGACATCTGGGGCAAGAAAAAACTGATGTAATGGCATTGGCTGTATGTTTTATACCCCTGAATACCTGACGTCACAAAGGATGAGACAGCAACTGACGAAGGACCCAAGACTTTGATAATCAGGCCAACTGAGGGCTACTGCAAGCAGATAACGCAAATGTGATGACTGCATCAGTGAATACACTCGAACATCTACATTTATGGTAAGTGTACATAACTGTACTTTCTGTGGCCTCTTTAATGCGAGAACCATTCGCCGTAGAGCTGTTATTGTTTACTGATCTGAAGTAGTTACTTCATTTGATCTGCAACCTGTGGGTGTCGGATCCGACAGCTTTCCAAGATCCGAGCTCCTAGCTCCTCCCCCTACCCATTATCCCCTGCTACCAACCACATTACCTCAGATCGTTTTTTGCCGCGGCTAAAGAAACTTCCTTGTGAAGAGCTCCTGGCTGGGTGAGATCATTGCTGGTTTTAAACCGATTTTTTCCTTCAAAGTTGTCGTGTGTGTGTGTGTTAGTTCCCTTTTCTGCTTCTTGTGCTAGTTTTTTGGTCACTTTTTGTTAAATTTTAACTAGTTTTATCTTCACTCCCCTCCCCCTCCTAGTGTTTGGGTATATGTGTGATGTCAGAAGGGCCTAAGGCCATTTTCTCTAAATGTACTGAGTGTGACCACAAGCTTTCTCCAGCTGATGGCCACACTCAGTGCGTTTTGTGCCTGGGGGCAGCCCATTTGTCAGAGGCCTGCCAAATCTGCACGGCCTTTAATTCCCGGGCACTTCGGGATAGGAAGAACAAGCTGATCCTGGCGGGAAAGCTCCCCCAGGAGTCTGCTTCGTCTTCCTCTCCCGTTCGGGCTCCAGCTGCTTCAGCAGCTTCGGCGCCGTCTATCCCCTTAGCTCTACCTGAGACTCAACCTCCCTCATCGGGTTTGAGCTCTGGGGAAACTAGTGCCTCTTCCCTTAGAGAGAAGAGGCACAAGGATAAGGATGGACATAAGTCCCACAAAAGGCGGGCCGAATGTCATCCTTCGGCTCCGCCAGCAAAACTACTTAAATCTCCCTCGAGGGTCTCCGGATCCCCCTCCTCTCGGCGCCGTTCGCCCTGTTTTTCGCCGGAGGAGGAGGATAGGTCTTCCTCGAGATTTTCGAGGTGGCCCTCCCAGCCTGCCTCTACTACTTCATCTAGGTCGACCCGAAGCATCTCCGAAGCGGATATGGATCAGATGATGCGTCGGTTCTTACAGACCCAAATGCAGATGGGGATGCTCTTACCTCCCCCCCCCCTCTGGGGGGAGTGCAGCCCCCATATTTGCCCCGATCACTCCTTCGACTCGTTTTCGGGTCTCAGAGTCATCGGATCCAGGCCCTTTCGGACCCGGGGAATTGTCGGCGCCGATAGCGGTTATCTCTTTGACGTAGACTATACCTTCGAGCTTGTCGGACCCGAGCTCTCTGGGCCGAGGGCTGAGCGTCGGATCCAAGGGAGTTGCTGCGTCTTCTGCGCTGTTGGCGTCGGTGCACACCTCTGCCTCGGCGCCAACTGCATCGGCTCCGACCCCGATCCCTTCCTCGGATCCGAAGAGATTGCTCTTAGAGGTTGGTGAGAGTGGCTCTCCTTCGGCTTTTGAGGTAGTGGAGAGGGTACTGTCGAGGTCCTCCAGATCCCCGACCCGGGCTTCGGATCCACCCGTACCCCCACTGTATGAGGGTCTGTCTTCCATCATCCGTCCATCTGGACAGCCTGCCGAAGCCCTCCAGCTAGTTCCCATGGAGGAACAACAACCCGTGGATGAGCCCTCTTCGACAGTCCCACCGAGGAGGTCCCTCGGAAACATTGGTGCAAAAGGAGGCACCTGGACTCCCCCAAGTCCATTACCACAGACACGGACTTAGATGATACGGAGGGTTCCCCAAGGTCACCCCCTGAAGATGTCTCCTTTGGAGACATCATGGAAATGTTGCGTATTAGAGGGGGGTGGTCAGCCCAAAAGCCCTCCCT
The DNA here is from genome assembly GCF_019279795.1 of Protopterus annectens. Classification (NCBI taxonomy): domain Eukaryota; kingdom Metazoa; phylum Chordata; order Ceratodontiformes; family Protopteridae; genus Protopterus; species Protopterus annectens. Next base: position 424,964,100 of record NC_056730.1, read on the forward strand.
TGATGAGTCCGTGTTCCTGGAGGCCTTTGAGGCAGGCCCTTCTACCTCCTGGGTGTCCCCTCCGGCCAACCCCCTGGTGGACTTAATTACCACCAGGGCTTGGAAGGAGCCCGACACCGTGGAGCCAATCCCTAGGCACCCCAATAAAGTCCTCAGCCCACCCACAGATAGACCGTCTTGGGCCAAAGGAACCCCCGTTGATGCTATGTTGGTGGCGGCGGCCACCAAGAAAGAACTTGCGCAGGAGAGTTCTTCGGTTCACCCGCCGGTTAAGGAATCTCGAGCGCTTGACCGGATTGGGAAGCGGATGTTTGCTTCAGCGACCTTTTTCATAAGGGCACTGAACTATATGGCATATACCATTAGGCTACAGCGAGACTTGATTAAGGAATATGCTGCAGCCCCCCCAGAGTGCATGTCTGTCCCAGACAAAAAGGTTTTTGAGACTCTAATGACCACTCTAAAATCCATCTCCAATACATCTATGCGGCTTCTCTCCCATGCAATGGAGGGAGCCGCTAGTGCTAGCGGAGCCGGGGTCGTCTTGCGACGTCTCTCCTGGCTCCGTCTGTGCGACTTCACGGACCCCTTCAAGGTGTCCTTCGCGAACACCCCTTTTGACGGCTCTGCCTTGTTTGGCAAAACTGTTCGCGACACGCTGGTCCAAAGCGAAAAGGACGGGAAGATGCTGTCTGCCGTCGGAGTCCGCTTCTCTAATCCCCAAAGATCCTTCTCCAGGAATCAGAGGGGACAAAAGAAGCTGTGGTTCCGTAAGTCTCAGCAATCCCATCCTACTGCGGACCACTCTTCCTCTAGAGGCAGAGGAGGACAAAGTGGACGCCGGCCCAGAGGCAGAGGGGGGCCACGTAATTTCGGGTCTAGAGAACCTTTCTCGGACAGACCTGCGCAACAGCCCTGAGGGCTTGCCCGACTGTCCCTCTCTGGAGGCAGTCAGGGGGCGATTGTCGGAGCACCTGTCAAACTGGGAGTCCCTTACAACAGATGGATGGGTGCTCCGGATCATATCCAGAGGTTGCTCCATTCCATTCATAAACCTTCCCCCCAAACCCAGACGTCTCCCCGATGTCCCATCTGATCAGAGGGAGGCAGCGGCTTTGGAGATTTCAAAGCTGCTAAGAAAAAGAGCCATCCAGCCCGTCCCCCCCAGACCAGTCCGGTTCTTTTTGGTGCCAAAGAAAACGGGGGACCTGAGACCCATCTTCGACCTTTCCGCCCTGAACCTGTTCATACCCAAGGAAAAGTTCCGGATGGTCACTCTTCAATCAATTCTCGGATGTGCTCGCTAGACCTCAAGGATGCGTATTACCACATATTAATGGACAAACGATCCAGGAGGTATCTCCGCTTCCGGCTCGGAGCCAGTCGTTATCAATTCAGGGTTCTTCCATTCAGCCTCACCTCAGCCCCCAGAGTGTTCACCAAGGTCATGGCAGTGGTTGCAGCCCACCTGAGACTCCAGGGCATTCAGGTCTTCCCTTACCTAGACGACTGGCTCCTCACCGTGACCAACAGGCATCAGCTCTGTGCGTCGAGAGATTATGCTCTGTCTCTGGCCCACAACTTAGGCATCTCAGTGAACGAGCAGAAATCCTGCCTGTGCCCCACTCAAGCCCTAGAATTCATAGGGGCCAGGTTAGATACACAAATCTCCAAAGTTGTTCTAACGTCAGCCAGGCTGAACAGCTTGTCGTTCCAGGTGTTAGCCCTTCTTCGGAGCCCTGCTCTTCCAGCGGAGTTAGTCTTGAGGGCACTGGGGTCTATGTCAGCAGCGATCGGTCTCTCTCTTCATGCTCGTCTGCGAATGCGCATATTACAATGGACCCTTCAAGTCCAATGGTCCCTGTCGATCCACCCATTATGCATGCCAATCCCCCTGAGCAGGGTGTGCAGGGACTCCCTTCTGTGGTGGTTACAGGCACAGGAACTCAGAACCACGGCCGCTTCTTGCCTCGGGTGGGGGGGGGGGCATTGTTCAGGCAGATCCGTTCAAGGCACATGGACTTCCCTAGAGACCGCATTACATATCAACATCCTAGAGATGAGGGCGGTGCTTTTGGCATTGCAAGCTGTCCACGACCTTCTTCCCATAGGGACTATTGCAATCCAGACGGACAACATGTCAGTAGTCTGGTATATAAACAAACAAGGAGGGACCAGATCATATCCCCTGTCCAGATCTTATCCCCTGTGTCGAGAAGCCATGAGAGTGTGGGAATGGGCGATTTCCACCAGCTGCTTTCTGATAGCAACGCACATTCCGGGGCGGTCCAACATATTAGCGGACAAGCTAAGTCGAGTGTTCCTCACTCCATACGAGTGGTCTCTGAATCCATCTGTTGCGAAGCAGATCTTCCACAAATGGGGTCAGCCTCGCTGCGACCTTTTCGCTTCTTCTTTAAACACAAAATGCAGCGAGTACTTCGCGATAGTTCCCCCCAGAGGGGAGACCCCAGAGACGCTCTAGTCCATGCTTGGCCTCCTGGACTCCTTTATGCTTATCCCCCCCTCCCACTTATGATGAAATTCATCCAGAAAGCCTGTCGGTTGGGGAGCAGAGTTATCCTCATAGCCCTATTCTGGCCTCGACAGATCTGGTTCCTCTTTCTGTGGTCTCACAGTGTGGCTTCCCCATGGATTCTGGATCCCAGTCCAGACCTAATCTCGCACCCAGCGAGATGCCATACCCCAAACCTGGTCAATCTCAAACTTGCTGCTTGGTTGATCCAGTTCCATTAATGGCTAGGACTCCTGGTATCTCATCCCCCGTTAAGGCCATTCTGGTGGCGGCTCATAAACCATCTACCAGGAAACTTTACAACAGTAAATGGAAACGTTTTTCCATCTGGGCCAGAGATAAAGAATTGGACCCCCTTTACTGTCCCTATTCTGACTATTCTGGACTTCCTTTCCCTGCTTTTTAGACAGGGAGCAAGTGCCTCCACAGTCAAAGTGCAGTTGGCGGCCATCTCCCATTTTCACGTTGGGGGGACGGCATAGGCTCCTTAGCATCTACAAAGTTGTGCAAAACCTTCTTAAGAGGCGTTTTTCTTTTGAAACCACCTGTCAAGACTGTGGTTCCCCCGTGGGATCTCACTCTGGTCTTACAAGCCTTAACGAGACCACCTTTTGAGCCTGCGGCCTTGGTTCCGTTGAAGTTCTTGTCTTGGAAGACTGCGTTCTTAGTGGCTATTACTTCAGCCAAGAGAGTTTCAGAATTACAAGCTCTGTGTATCAAACCTCCGTACCTTATTTTTCACAAAGATAAGAGTGTCCCTCAGGACTAACCCGTCCTTCTTGCCTAAGGTGGCTACAGAATCAAACATTAATCAATCAATAAATCTTCCTGTATTTTTCCCAAATTTTCACAACAAAGGAGAATATACGTTGCACAAATTGGATGTACACAGACAACTGCGTTTTTACTTGCACAGGACTAGAGAGTTTCGCAAGTCGGACCAGTTGTTTGTTTCTTATGCAAAATCAGCCATGGGCAAGCAAATTGCTAAAGTGACTGTAGCAAATTGGATCTGTCAGTGCATTATGCTGGGATACACTTCATCTGGGAAGCCAGCTCCGGTTGGCGTCCGTGCTCATTCCACAAGATCTGTAGCTACCTCAACAGCCTTTTGGTCTAGGGTTCCATTAGACGATATTTGTTCAGCAGCTACCTGGTCCTCATCTCATACCTTCATTTCTCATTACAAACTGGATATCATTTCCAGGAGTAGGGCTACCTCAACAGCCTTTTGGTCTAGAGTTCCAGTAGACGATATTTGTTCAGCAGCTACCTGGTCCTCATCTCATACCTTCATTTCTCATTACAAACTGGATATCATTTCCAGAAGTAGGGCTTCTTTTGGCTCCGCGGTGCTTCGGAATATTCTTCCGTAAGGACCACCCAGGTTCTTATAGGTTAGCTGGGGACTCTGTCCCACAGGTTGCAGATCAAATGAAGTAACTACTTCAGATATAGAAGTTATGTACTCACCATAACGTTCCATCTGAGTAGATACTTCATTTGTCTGCAACCGACCCCCCCTGCCATCCCCCGAACCTCGGGAATTTTTCTGATCATTTGGAGTTGGTTTTTGTCTCGAGCTAGTGAGGCAAAAAAAACGATCTGAGGTAATGAGGTTGGTAGTAGGGGATTATGGGTAGGGGGGAGGAGCTAGGAGCTCGGATCTTGGAGCTTGGAAAGCTGCCGGATCGGATCCGAGGTCGGATCCGACACTCACAGGTTGCAGACAAATGAAGTATCTACTCAGATGGAACGTTATGGTGAGTACATAACTTCTATTTATTTTCGTGTTCCGTCTTCGCATTTCAATATGGTGTCCGTCAGCCAGCCAACAGTCCGTGGACATTACGAAAAAATGCAGAGATAAAGACAGAGACAGCCCACACAAGGCTAAACCTTCCAACGATACTACTGGCAAGTTCTCCGGAATTCAGTGAGGTGCTTTTGCAGCCCCTTATGGCCCGATTCAGTATCTGTGCAGGCCTCTACCAAGATCCTTTTGGAGTCTGGCATGCTGCAGAAATCTTCGTCTTCCGAGCATTTGACTGTCACTACCTCGGTTGGGTCCGGAGCCACGACGCAGGCACTGGATTCCGAGGAGGCCTTTCTCACTACTAAATCTAGACAAAAACTGACATCTCATCCGACTACAGTTTCTCTCAGACTGATGGATGCTCTCAGGCCTAGAAGCCAGGCCACCCCTAGAAAATCTGCTTCTAGCCACCATCTTGCTCTTGCTCCACCACCCCAAGTACAAATGGTTAATATGGTAAAGGATCTCCTGTCCCTTAACTTTGGTAGTCAGGTCACAACTTCTAAAAGGAAAAGGCACTCTTCTCCAGAAGTTATGACAGAACAGGATTCTGAGGAATCTAACTATTAAAATTTCAAAGAGGAACAGCAACCTCTGACAGCTTATGAGGATTCAGATGCAGTGGAATCCATCCCTTCTGCCTCTCCTCCAGAGGACCTTTCCTTTGGGGAAACCCTTCACACCCTCAAGGAACATTTCCAATGGGAATCTCAAGACTTCCCTCAGTCTAAGAAAAGACTTGTTTCTGGACCTGCCCCAGCACAGACCCCTGGCCATCCCCCTATTTTAGAAGTGGTGAATGATGTTTTCCATGATTCCAGCTTAGCCCCTGATGCCCTCCCCCACCTGCCCCTAGTAAACCTGACAGGTATTACAGAGTACCAGATTCTCACAAATACCTGTACAGAAATCCTGCTGCAGACCCTGAGATCATTACACAGGGACCTAAAGGAGCTAAGACTAGTTGTGCCAAGAATCCTATTCCTTCTGACAAGGACTCCAGAGCTCTGGACAGATTGGGTAAAAAAGTATACACGTCAGCAACCTTAGCTATCAGAGCACTCCTTTGTCAGTTCCATATGTTAAAATATCAGCAAGACACTTCGGAACTATTAAAGCAAAAGATTTTTACCTTTCCTGACTGTAGCAATTCAAAAGAGTTAGCAGATTTACTGCACTCTGCTTGTCAAGTGGCCAAACACTCATTACACTGTGGATATGATGCCCTAGAAGTCTCTAGCAGGGCAGCAGTGACAGGATTTGTCATTAGAAGACATGCATGGCTGAAGGACTAAACTCTCCCTAATCATGTCAAGTCTAAACTTACTGATGCACCCCTGGATAAGGAGCGCTTGTTTGGAGGAAAAGCAGAGAAAAAGATGGAAGACAAAACAAAATCTATGCAAACAGTAAAATATTTCTTTCAGGTTCAACCTCCCAGGTTCAGCAGGAACTTTCCCTCTAAGTACTTGTCCTTCTCTGCACCTAGTAGACAGAGCCAAAGTAAGCCCCACAGGGACAGACCATCCAGGCCCCTATCCCAACACCAACAGAGAAGCAAACAGTGGACCACTTCCACCCCAAAAGGCAGGGAGTTCTAAGCCACACTTCTATGGCAGAAATTTGCAATGACTCCCCCCTCCCCCGCTCTGCCCTCCCTTCACTCACCAAAAACTTGGAGGAAGGCTCTCCTTCTTGAAAGTAAATTGGCTTTCTGTAACAAAGGACCAATGGGCAAGTTCTCTTTCAGCGAGCTTCCATTTCCAAGAGGGTACCCAGACTTACCTCCAAATCAGTGGGCAGAGGCTTTGAAACATGTCCAAACTCTCATATCCCAAGAGGCAGTAGAACCTGGCCACCCAGATCCAGCAGGCAAAGGCTTTTATTCCTTATTCCCAGAAAAGAGGGCACTTGGCTCCCTATCCTGGATCTATCCATTCTGAAAACCTCCCTGGTGGTCCCCAGATTCAAAATGCTCACTTTGCAGCAGCTGCTGCCTGTAATAACATAAAATGTCTGGCTAGTGACCCTAGACCTAAAAGATGCATACCTCCACATCCCCATAAGGGAATCCTGCAGGAAATTCCTGCACTTCAGAGTAGGATCACAACACTTTCAGTTCTCTGTGCTGCCCTTTGGCTTACCTACTGCACCCAAAGTATTTACCAAATGCTTAGCCCTGGCCATAGCATTTTGCAGACAAAGAAATATTCAGATTTACTCTTACCTGGGCAACTGCCTCATTCAGGCAGAGTGCAAAGAAAAGCTGCTCCAGGACCTTCTCTTTGTCAAATCCCTCCTAACTTCCATAGGGTTCACCATCAACGAGAAGAAATCAAAGCAAACCCCCACCAGGAAGATCATTTTCTTAGAATCTCTGCTAGACACAGCATCTCAAATGGCCTTCCTATCCCCAGAAAACAGAACTTTCCTGCCTCTTTACTTTACCCAGCTGGCTTCCAGAAGTCACCTCACCACGAGGAAGTTTCTGCAAGCCCTGGCATACATGGCATCTTGCATCCTTCTAATTCCTCTGGCCAGGCTTCACGTGAGAAAACTTCAGTGGTACCTAAAGAACCTTTTGTGCCAGCTCACTCATTCTCTAGAGACCTCTCTCCCTCTGATCCCATGCATAAAGGCCGGGTTGCTCTGATGGGCAGAGGCCTGTGCCAAGAACAAGAGTCTTCCCTTCATCCTCCGCCGTACCGGCCAGATCATCACCACTGACACCTCAGACATTGCTTGGGGCGCTCACCTAGCAGGCAGGTGCACCCAAGGTCTTTGGGATGCCCAGCAGCTAAACTTACACATCAGTCAGAAAGAAATGATGGCAGTACAAAAGGCTCTGATATCCTTTAAACCCCATCTCAGGCCAGGGGTTCTCCTTATAAAAACAGTCAACACCACAGTAACGTGGTATATCAACAAACAGGACCACCCAGTCTTACCCTCTGTGCAGACTAGCCATGAACCTCTGGCTGGCAGCCTCCTCCATGGGTCTACACCTAATTGCCTTATACCACCAGGGGTCAACAACACCCTGGCAGATCACCTAAGCAGAAACTTACTGGACCCCTGAGAAAGGCAGCTCTACAGGGAAATCTTTCTGCAAGTCACTCAGGAGTGGGGGACTCCAGAGGTGGATCTCTTTGCTTCACACCTCAACCACCAGCTGGAAAAGTTCTGTACCAGGGAGTATCACCTCCTAGCATGGAAGGTGGATGCCTTGACCTTCCTCTGGAGCACCCTCTTTGTGTACGCGTTTCCTCCTCTGCCTCTAATTCCCAAGGTACTGATCAAAAATAAAGGAGGAGAGACCAAATGCCATCCTCATTGCTACAGATTGGCCCAGGCAGCATTGGTACCCCTTACTGCGCATCTTAACCTTACAGCCCCCCCAAGCAGCTTCCCTTGATCTCAGACCTCTTGACCCAGGTGAGGGGAGAGATACTGCACCCAGACTTGCAGACTCTTAATCTTTCAGGATGGCTTATACCTCGAAAGCTGACAGAGTCCCTGTTAAGCAAATGGGTCCTAGACATTATCACAGAGGCCGGAAGGCCCAGCACCAAAAAACCTTATGCAAGGAAGTGGAAAAGATTCTGATCCTGGAGCCAGTCCAGAAGGGCCAGTACCTCTCATCCTTCCATCCCGCTTTTCTTGAATTACCTAGCCGAGTTGCTCAAAAGTGGCCCCTCCTTCTCATCTATTAAAATCCATTCCTCAGCCATTTCAGCCCATTACGATTCAGACCTACCCCTCTTCTCTCATCCTTTGATTAAACAATTCCTCAGAGGGGCTTCTAATATCAGACCTTCCAGAAGGCCTCTCACACCAGCCTGGGACCTGAATTATGTTTTAGAAAAACTAACCTTACTTCCTTTCGAACCTGCTGCTTCAACAGAATTGAAATACCTCTTCTTGAAGACTGCCTTCTTACTAGCCATCACTTCAGTCAGAAGGGTTTCAGAACTTCAGGCACTCATGGCTGTGTAACCCTTCATCATTTTCCATGCAGACAGGGTCTTCCTGAGGAGTATAACCCCTCCTTTATGCCCAAGGTGGTATCTTATGTGACCCTCAACCGGGCCATACACATACCCACCTTCTTTTCCCAACCTTCAAAACAAGTGGGAAAGAATTCTGCACTCGCTAAACGTGCACATACAGCTCAGATACTATCTGGACCATAATAACCCTTCAGAAAAACAGACCATCTGCTTGTCAGCTTTTCACCAGTGGCAGAGGGGAAGCCCATTTCCAAGCAAACTGTTTCCAAATGGATTTCATACTGTATCCATTTCTGCTACAGACTACATGGGAAGCCACCCCCCTAAGTCTATTCGTACCCATTCCACTAGGGCAGCCTCCACTTCCACAGCCTTCCTCAGAGGAGTCCCCACCAGGGACATCTTGGAAGCTGCCACCTGGACCTCTGTCCATATCTTTACAAAGCTTTACCACCTACCTCTTTTTTTCTAAGTCTAGGGCAGGCTTTGCCTCTGCAGTTCTGCAGGGCTTGCTGACACATGCCTAGGGCTCTAACCTATCCTTCCACCTCTCTCCTCAGCTTTGAGAATCCTCCCACAGGTGATGACTGCAACAGTGAAACATGAAGAACATAGTACAGTTGTGTAAACTTACCATAAATGTAGATGTTCGAGTATATTCACTGTTGCAGTTCTGGTTTCCTTCCCTCCATCCCCCTTGTAGCCTTTTCCTCTAGGGAGACATAAGCTTCCCATGGTGGTTTTTAGCCACTAGGACCATTTTACCTTATTGCCTTGTTTTTCTGATGGGTTAGGGCAAGAAAAACTGATGTAATGACATCGGCTGCCTTGCATTATAGCACTAACAACCTGACGTCCGACTACAGGCGACTGCAACCGACGCAGAAAAACACTGACACTGGTATTCGGGCCGGCCGAAGTCTACAACAGCAGGGATAAACCCACAGGTGATGACTGCTACAGTGAATACACCAAACATCTACATTTATGGTAAGTGTACACAACTGTACTTTCTCCATGAGGGGCTGACACAGACAAAAAATTGGTTTCAGAGACATGGCCTTAAACTAAACGCCAAGAAATGCATAATATCCTTCTGGAAGTCATCCAGTCCTGGTAACTATCATATTGACAACACACCCCTTAGAGTTGACCCAGTAGTCAGTGACTTAGGGATACATACAGCCTATCCTACAAACTATTTCTCACGCTATGACATATCTCCCGAATAGCATTATTTTCCAGATTCAATTCCTTCATTTTTATGCTTTGTACTACAAATACGGAATTCAAAGTTTTGCTGTCTATATACCAAGCTTGCTCAAATCAAACTAAGGTACGAAAAATTTCCTTGATTGTATATATGCCACTGCATAAAAATTTTCTGTCATTCGTGGATTATGTGTTGTCATATAAAGACATGGATCTCTGATTGTATATATGTCTCTGTACAGAAATTTTCTTGTATTTGTACTGTTATGTTATGGAGCTTTTCTCCCCAGGCCTCCACTGTATATGGACCTTGTTCCAGTCCGACTTTCCTGGTAAACAAATGCAAAATAAATAAAAATAAACATACAGATGGTAATTTAGCCTTTGACCATCACATATCTATAGTAATGAGGAAATCATTCTATGTTGCGCAACTTATAAACAGGTATGACATGTAAGTGCAAGTAAGTCATTATTCCACTGTATTCAGGATTCGTCAGACCTATGATAGAGTACAGTGTCCCCTTTGGTGTATACCTAACCAGGCATATCCAACAGTTGTAATGTCCACAGAGTTTCCTCACTAAAAGAGTACAGGACTTAAGTAAAATGTCTTATGCAGACCGCCTCAAGGCTCTATCCCTGTATTCTGTCTCCTACAGGCTTTTGAGGGGAGATCTATGCCTGGGGTACAGGGCATTGTCAGGCCCCACTCTGATGGACCTCCTGCATGTTCGCAAAACAAACAGCACCAGAATTACCTGTTTTAAAGACTTAAATCTTGCCTGTGATATAAATAGGACCGGCTGGAGAAACCGGTATGTATCCCAGAGATTATCCCGTCTCTGGAACAGGCTCCCTGTCCATCTGAAGCAGAACTCTTCCCTAACCCAGTTCAAATGCAGCTTGGACAATTGGAAGGGGAACAAGAAATTCATCCCTGGTCTGGCAGCTATGTTTTTAGTGGGCACAGGCTACCATCTTCCAGGCCCTAGCTTGTAAATGTTTTGGCTCCCAAGCCCTTGCTTACACTTATCAAGGGTATCAGAACTTGTCAGAGATTTGGGATGCATGGCTAGGCTTTAAAAGGCCCTTGTGGTCATTAGCCTAGTAAACACCTATGATACCTATGTTGCATAATGAAGGAGCTTCTGGCTGTTAATTTCAACTTTCTCTACTTGTGGGGCAGAATTGTTTAGAACTTGAAGGTGCAGTATAGGTCTTGTCAGGCACAACACTCCATGCAGCATTGTATAAAAGGGTGTCTGAAAAGAGCAACAACTAGTTCTCAAAGGAAATGGAGCCTCACAGTTAATAAAATGTTGTTCTGAATTTCTGTGTGTCTACTTGTCTTGGTCTTTATTTTTAATCATTGGTCATACTTAATCATGTCATTCAGTCATTTAGAAGAAAGTTGAGTCGTAATTTGGAGAGAGCAGTAAATCATAACACTTGGATTTACTCAGCTTTAAAGCTGTCTTGGTGAAGCCATTTATTCTGTAATAATTTTCGTTCCCTGTAGAGGCCAACTGCGTGCCTTATGACAGCTGTGATACTGAAACAGGAGACATGATAGTTCCTATGTTGATACACCATCAGCATGCACTCTGTTCAGTTTTTGCCATTGTGCAGCTTTTGGCTGCTCAGCCTTATCTGAGAAAATGCACAAGTCTTTTGAAACTGTTTCTGTCTGTAGACTTCTTTTGATGTGGGTATGTCTTCCCCTTCATTATCAGTAATTGTTCTTGTGAAGGCAAACTGTACCAAAAAACTTCAGCATAGTGTTTTTGAGGAGCTTACCACAACACAGAGAGCTGTGATCTTTTTTAAGTTCATCAAATATCCAAGGCTTTTAGGAGGTGTAAATTCTTAGATTCTTTACTTAACTCATTAATACCTAGCCTGAATGGAAATTTACACCTCCTGACACCTGCAGATTTCCTGTCTGTACAGCTTTTGCCTGAGCTAAATTTTTGTAAATGCAGTTTTTCAACCTACCTTTAAGCAAATAATTATTAAAAACTAAAAAAGTTAAAGTACAAAAGTTTTGCAATACACAAACACCTTTTAAGCAGACAGGTCATTTTCTAGTGTACAAGTACAGTAATTAGAAAATGTGTATTTTATTCTTGCTGTCTAACCATAGCATGTGGATCCCAACTCTCAGTGACTTTTGCTTTACATATGTGATTTTCATTTTACTTCTAAGCACTATTACATGTCATTCCATTTTGAGATATTTGTTTAATTATAATTTGTATGCATATTTAATATATACATCAATGCAGATATGTTCAGCAGTGTGTGTGTGTGTGTGTGTGTGTGTGTGTGTGTGTGTGTGTGCTTAAGTTTGATAAACTGGAATGTCATAGAAATGCATGCTGGTTCAAGTTATTAATGTAATTAATGACAGTGAAGTATATTCATAATACATGTTCAACATGTAGATCATACCTCTCAACTGTCCCTGATTTTGACTCCTATTTTAGCTGTGATCCTCTTAATCCCTCCTAAAACTGGTGTCTTTTGGAGAAAAGGTTGTGAATTATACTTAATGATGATAATTAGTTATACATGTTGTTTACTTCGCAAAGTGTATTAATTTATGTTCTCTTATTCTGTCAATATCTCAGGTTAGTAATACTGTTATTTTAAAAGTGTTCCCGATTGTTCCTGATTATTTCTTGATTTGTCCCTGATTCTGTTGAGAGCTATGATTTAGATCACAGTTGTAGTAACTTAAGTTGTTTGGTTCCTTCTCCTTGTGACAAACCACCTTTCAAAGCTTTAAGGCTTCTTCTTTGTTTTCTGTTAGGAGCTTGAGAGGAACTCTGTATAAAGACAGATGAAACTGTCCATTGGCTAGCAATCCTTCAAGGTTGGGCAGATAATTTCCTCATTAGGGCTAACTTCCACTGAAGTAATTTTTATGAGAAAAATGTGTGATCTACTGTTGCCTTTGGAGCTGAAGCCAACATTTTGGAACCTTCAGGTCTGAAGCTCCACCTTATCTCACATAATGTCCTGCACAGCTAAACCACCTCAGATCTCATATGCTGCTCCCCAGTGTCAGATGTTTTCTGTACAGAGCTCGAGTAGCTAAGTACCTTTAGCTTTATTATTGATCTGGCAAGATGGAGGCGCCTAATATGGCAGCGGCCTCTCCAGCTCCCAATATGCACTTTTCTTTTTTTATGTCATACTTTGTGATTTATTTTTATATGATGAGTCCTCTTTGTTGAATGAGCAAATGTTGTAACAGAACACCATCGTGGTGCCCTAAATGGATTTATTTGCCTGTTACTGTCTATTTGGAACATAATGTTAGAGCGGTGGAAGTTGGGCCTGCAATGATAAGTCGAGCCGATACTGAGTGCAGGAATTGAATTTTGGTTGAGATACGATAATGGAGTGATTAGTAGTTGGAAATTGAGAAGAAGGAGGAGGTCTGGATGTTGGTGGACTGTGAGAGTCGGTGGCATCAGATGGAAGGACTTTGGTGGTTGCTGGTGGTGTGTAGCCATTCTGGCCGGCAGGTAAAGTTGGTTGTGAAGACTGTGGATGGAGAGAGAGTCTGATGTTACAAGGGATGGTGTAATTGTTTGGACCGGCAGGTAGCGGCGGTTGGAAGGTCTGTGATGAGGATGGACGGACAAAAGAACAGTTTTAAATGTTGAAAGTGATGTATGGAGTTGGCGACAGGGTGATGGAGTTGCCCACGTATTGTGTTCGCTTAAGCTTCTGGATTTCAGTTGTCTCTTCATTGTTGCTGTTTAAGTATTTGCTGTGTTTGTTTTGTGACAAGTGTTGCTGTAGGTTATATTGGTGTATTCTGCTTTATGTTGTTGTGCATGAGATTGGAGGAACGTAATTTCGTTCATCTGTAACCTGGGTATGGTTAGTGAACTATTTTTCCTCCTGTCCTAATTTTAGGATATCTTACAGTAATTTTCAAGTTTAATGATATTTTCCCTACAGTTTGTGTTTGATTTCACTATGTGTGCATGTGTTAGCCTTGTTTCTGCCTGTCTTGAGCATATCTGTTTCTCTCGTGCACCTCCATTTATTGTCTTTCTTATTCATTGTTGCTAAAACACACACACACAAAAGTACAAGAATTATTTTGCTGTAGCTACATCTTTGAATATGCACTTTTCTCAAATAAGAAGTGTTTCTCTTGTGTACTGTTTTTTTACTATCTCTTTACTTTACATACAATTCTTTGGGTTGTTGGCATAAATTGCCCCCCATCAACTCGCATGACTGTTGTGTTTACTGTCTTGGTATAGCTCACCTTGACTTGCGCAGTCTGGCCTTTGGAGCTTTGGTTGATAGTAGGACAAAGTTTCCCTCAGCGAAGGGTAACACACCAGGGATTCGCAATTTACAAGTCGATCTTAGAGCTTTTGAAACAAGACTCAGCAAGGTACACAGTTTACAATGTGACAATGTTTACCTTACTGAAAGGGTGCCCAAGGGGTTGAGAGTGTACAAATTCCCTAAGGGGTTGTTTTGTAGACAAGATGAAGTGGATGAATTACTCCAGATGTTTGACAGAGATGGACTAGAGCTTATACAATTTATTATTCGTATTAACAACAGCAAAATTAAACAGTTCAATTAAATAAATGATTTAAATGTTCAAATCACTAATGATATAGCTTTCCACAATGTTGAAGTGGATTATAACAGAATTTGTGACAAAACAGAACAGGTTAAAAGTAATTTCGCAAGGAATTAGAAAAAAATGATACAGGGATGAAACTGAGTATAATAAAAAGATAGCATACCCTTTACCCAAAGCCTGCCAACGAATGAGTAGGTTGAATTCTCAGAGTGTAAATGAAGAAAATGGTGCAGTAGGTGGGGTGACTGCAAACAGAGAAGACAAGACGAAATTATGTTTATTCCTGGCAATATGGTTGGAATCATAGAGTAGATAGTGAGGTATATGATGAAGAATATTCTACTTTGAGAAGATCTGAATGAATAGATAATAAAAAAGGTCAGCAGAATTTTTATTACATCCCCACATTCTGAAAGGGCAGCAGAGCAAAGGTTCAGAGCAACACTGGAAGAAGAAGAACAGGGGGTATTAAGACCAAACAGGATAATTAACGCATTTGATGGTAAACTACTTAGTATAAATTGGTTTTAATATTTTTAATTACAATGAACAAAAGGTAACAGAGACACACTTTTCCCTTTACAGAGAGACACTTTTCCCTTTTTTAAAAAGGTTTTAAATGTTTACTGGGGCGTAGATGTGATATAGCTAAATCCTTAATGGAACTCAAATTGTTTATTAGAAAGATTAATTTTAAAATCATGTTCAAAGACAAACTAAGTTTTGAAGCTCCACTCAAAATTTGAGGAGAAAGAGGACATTCAACCCCGTTACACCCTACAGTAGCTATTTATGAAAAACTTTGTATGCAGGAATTATATCAAGCATACAACAAACATACTAAGAAATATTACAACTTAAGTAAAGATGAAGGGATATTATTGAAAGACTTAAGACAGACTAGGGATATATGTGTAATGAAACCAGACTAGGGTGGGGGAATGGTGCTGATGAATAAAACAGATTACAACAATATTACGAGTGAAATGTTACATGACACAGACACATACACAACAGTGTTATTGAACGAAATTGATAAAGAACACAAAAAGATTCTGGTATACTTAGAGGACTCTTTTTTATTTATTTATTTTTTTTACAGGGGGTGATAAATGATACTGTGTATAATTTTTTGCATAATAATCACCGATTGATACCAAATGCATTTGGAATACAAAAGTCCACAAGAATATCTTAAATCCGCCACTTAGAATGATCGTGGCAGCACAAAACAGTTCCACGTGTTCCCTTGGGGTTTCTATTGATAGAATATTAAAAGACTCGTTACACCCTGTTGAACATACCTTAATTGATCATTACGCCCTGTTGAACATATCTTAATTGATTCATGGGATTTTTTAACAAAAATTAAACATGAATATTATTCTGATGGAGTAGATGTTCTTTGTGTTTCACTGTTGCAGTCATTACATTTGGGTTATCTGCTTGCAGGTAGCCCTCAGTCGGCCTGATTAACAAAGTCTTGGGTCCTGCGTCAGTTGCTGTCCCTTCTTCCATGACGTCAGGAGTATAAAACATGTAGCCGACGCCATTACAACAGTCTTTCTTGCTGTGTGGTGCCCGAAGCAAAAGCAGTTCGCAAGTGCCGGTCGGCCGACTCCTGAAATTTTTGTTTTTGAGTTTCAGAACCAAAGTCTTCAACTAAAGCTAAGTACCCAGTTGGGGAAACTTTTTCTTGCTCCTTACTGATGTCAGTAAAAGTTAATTGCATTACTTGTGGAAAGCAAATACCTCAAAGATTTTCATTCGTACTATATTCCTTGCCTAGGCCCTGACCACGACGTACCTTGCTGTCAGTTTTGTGCTTTATTTAATCAGCGCACTATCTGTTGTTTGTATATTTTCGCCTCTAAGTCCGTCGTCGGTATATTTTCGCTTGTAAATATTTTGGTTCTCTGTTTAATTATCCAGAAATGTCGTCGGTTAGCCATCCGACTACCGGGATTCTGAAAAAAATGCAAAGATAAAGATGGAGACATGCTGCCAAGGTCCAAAACTGCCGACGACGCTTCTCCTAAGCCAGTCGCCAGTACTCAGTGAGGCGCTTTCGCAGCCCCTGATACCCACTACTTCTGATTCGCAGGCCTCTACTGAGACCCATTCGGAGTCCGGTATGCCACGAGATGCTTCAACTATGGAACCTGCGGATGTCTCTACCTTGGATGTGTCCGGAGCTGCTGTGCAGGCACCGGCTTCTGAGGGTGTATTCAGGCCTACGGACTTACATTTTAAACCAACGCCTCCTTCTTTACTTAGGCCTAAAAAAATGATGCCCAGGCCACATGCTCAGGCCTCTGTGCCTAAAAAACAAATTATGATAATGGCTGAAGGTCTAATAACTCTAATCAAGGGTAGCCACCCCCCCCCCTTCTAAGACGCCTAGGACGGAAGTTGAATATGAATCTTCTGATCGGGATTCTGTTGATGTTCTTCGTGTTTCACTGTTGCAGTCATAACTGTAGGGTGTTCCTGCCGGCAGGCAGCCCGAGGTCGGCCAGAATCCCAAAGTCTGGGTCCGGCGTCGGCTGTACAAGCTAGTACCCTGACGTCAGTACGCTCTGGTACATAGCCGTCAGCCGACGCCATCTTCTCCAGTCTTTCTTGCCGTGCGGTGTAAAGCAGCTCGCAAGTTGTTGGTTGGCGATTTTCGAACAGCGTATTTTGTTGCTGTCGGTCCGAAGTTCTTACTTCTCTTCTCAAAGCTAAGTACCCCGTTGGGGAATCTTTTTCTTGTTCCTCCGATGTCAGAAAAAGTTAATAATTGTATAGCGTGTGGGAAACAAATACCTCATAAAGATTTCCACTCTTACTGTCTACCTTGCTTAGGCCCTGACCACGACGTTTCTTGTTGTCGGTTCTGTGCCAGGTTTAACTCTCGTACTATTAAGCGCAGGTACGATTGGGCTTTAAATTATTTTGGCAGACGCTTCAATTATAGAATGTCGTCGGACACTACCGGAGTTCAAAAGAAGCGCAAAGACAAAGACAGGCCTCCGAGGTCCAAACAGGACTCGTTGCAGCTGGAGCCAGCGTCCGGTTCGGCTGTTGTCAGTGAGGCGCTTTTGCAGCCCCTGTCGTCCGCCACTTCTGAACCGATAGCCGATACGGACTCCCATGGAGAGCCATCAAGGCCCACTATTTTAACTGCTGCAGGACCTTCGGACGTCGCTCCTTCAGATGGGTCCAGAACCGCTGTGCAGGTACCGGCTTCTGAGGGGGTTTTCAGGCCTACTCATATCACTATCTCAAAGGCAAAGACAAAGACTCCTGTAAAGTCTAAAGTTCCTGCTCAAGCTGCTTCTGAATCCACTCCCAAGACACACAAGCAATTATTAAAGATGGCTGAAGATTTGCTTACCATGGTTAGGGGTTCTAACCCTCCTCCTGAGAAAAGGCCTCGACAGGATATTACTCTGGATTCCTCTGACCAGGCTTCTGTCTCTTCTGTTTCTTCCTCAGATCAGGACTATTCCTTTCCCCCTTATGAGGATTCGGATGCTGAGGACTCTTTACCCTCGGCCTCTCCGCCTGAGGATTTCTCTTTTGGGGAAACCTTGCATGAGATGAGGGAACATTTTCATTGGGAAGAGCAGGAGTATTCTGCTTCCAAGAAGAGGCTTAGGGAATTTCTTCTTCTTCCCCAGCATAGGCCTTTAGCTATCCCTCCTGTTTTGGACATTGTAGAGGATGCTTTTTCTGAGGCTAATTTGAATCCTGATTCCATGCCTCCTGCTCCTTCTAAGCCTGATAGATTTTATAGGGTTCCTGATTCTCATTTATTTTTATTTAAAAACCCTTCTGCAGATCCTGAAACTATTTCTCAGGGCTCTAAGGCTGCTAAGGTTGCTACTTCTAAAAACCCTATTCCCTCTGAGAAGGATTCTCGTGCTTTAGACAGGTGGGGAAAAAGGTATATACTTCTGCTACCCTGTCTGTAAGGGCTTTAAATTGCCAGTTTCATATGTTTAAGTATCAGCAATTTCTTTTGTCTGTTTTAAAGCAAAAGCTTGCTTCCCTTCCTGCTTGTGCAGAGGATAAGGAACTTCAGGATGTATTGCATGCTACTGAACAAGTGAACAAGCATAGTTTACATTGTGGTTTTGATGCTTTGGATGCTTCTTGCAGGGCGGAAGCCTCTGGTACTGTTATCAGGAGACATGCCTGGCTACGTGAACAAAGTTTACCTGAGCAGGTTAAGGCTAAGTTATTAGATGCCCCTGTTCAACATGATGTTCTTTTTGGATCCAAGGCTGAGGAAGTTATTAAAAAGATGGAAGAAAAGGCAAAGTCTATGCAGACTGTAAAAGATTTCTTGCAAGTTCAGCCTCCTAGATTTTCCAGGAATTGGCCCTCTAAAAATTGGTCCTTTCCCATGTCTGACAGGCCTCAAAGGGGAAGATATAGACGCTCCAGAGGTCGTGGTCAAGGTCAGGCCTCTTACAGATCTAGACAATGGACTGCTTCTTCACCTAGAAGGGGAGAAGACAGATCCCAATCTCAAAGAAAGCAAGCTCAATGACTCTCTCGGTTGGGCTACAGGACCCCTTTACCTGGATGCCCCTCTCGGAGGAAAACTGTCTCTTTTTTACGAAAATTGGACTCATATTACCCAGGACAAGTGGGTATTGGACGTGATTTTAAAAGGTTACAAATTCCACTTTTACACTTTACCAAAGGCTCACGGTTGGCCAGATCTGCCAAAACATCAATGGTCAGAGGCCTTAACTCAAGTGGATGCTCTTCTGGCCATGAGAGCCATAGAGCCTGTTCCACTCTTGGAGATGGGAAAAGGTTTTTATTCCAGACTGTTTCTGGTTCCCAGAAAACAAAACTCATGGAGACCTATTCTGGACCTTTCTCTGTTAAACACCTTTTTGGAAATTCCAAAATTCAAGATGCTTACTTTGCAGCAACTGATTCCAATGCTATCTCAGGACGCCTGGATGGTGACATTGGATTTAAAGGAAGCCTACTTACATATTCCCATCAGGCAAGAACGCAGGAAATTCCTCAGGTTCAAGGCAGGTTCGAGGCACTTTCAATTCTCTGTATTGCCCTTTGGTTTATCTACTGCTCCCAGAGTCTTTACCAAGTGCCTGGCACCAGTAGTGGCTTACTGCAGACTTCAGGGGATCCAGATTTACCCCTATTTGGACGACTGCCTTATTCAGGCAGACAGCAAAGATCTTCTGCTTCAACATCTGGACTTTGTTCAACGTCTTCTCCTCCTACTGGGATTCTCAGTGAACACAAAAAAGTCACATTTGATCCCTTCTCAACAAATGGTATTCTTGGGAGCCCTCCTAAATACAACCTTACAAAGGGCCTTCCTCACTCCAGAAAAACAAACTCAGCTGGCTTCTACTTTCAGCACCTTAGCAACTCTATCTCAGCTCACTGCAAGGAAATTCCTGCAGGCTCTGGGCTACATGGCTTCTTGCATTCTGTTGATTCCGAATGCAAGGCTTCACATGAGAAAGCTCCAATGGTATCTGAAAAGTGTATGGTCTCAACATTACCACAATCTGGATATTCTGATTCCTCTGATCCCCTGCCTTCAGAGGGAGTTCCTCTGGTGGTCCAGGGTTTGCACTCTAAACGAAGGAAAGCCTTTTCGTCTTCCTCAACCTACTCAAATCCTAACCACGGACGCCTTGGATTATGCTTGGGGAGCACACTTTCTAGACAATTGCCAGCAGGGAACCTGGACAAAGGAGCATCTTCACTGGCACATCAATCTGAAGGAAATGTTGGCAGTTCAAAATGCCCTTCTAGCCTTCAAGAGCCTTCTGCAACCAGGGCCTCTGCTGATTCGCACAGACAACACCACGGTCATGTGGTACATCAACAAGCAGGGGGGGTTCTCATTCATATCCCCTTTGCAGACTAGCTATGATTTTATGGGACACAGCTCTAAACTTGAATCTACATCTCCAGGCTCAATTCATTCCAGGGAAACAGAATCTCTTAGCAGACAGCCTGAGCAGAAACATTTCAGATCTTCACGAATGGATGTTAGACACCAACTTATTCAACAGGATTACTGCAATTTGGGGATGTCCCCAGATAGATCTGTTTGCATCCCATCTCAATCATCAGCTACCTCGCTTTTGCACCAGGTCCTTCCACAAGACAGCTTGGAGAGTGGATGCCCTGTCCTTCAGTTGGAGAAGCCTTTCAGCATATGCCTTTCCTCCTCTTCCTCTACTACCTCTGGTATTACTGAAGATAAAACAGGACAAGCCCAAATTCCTCATCTTGATTGCTCCAAATTGGCCTCGACAGTTTTGGTATCCAACTTTAAAGCACCTGTTCTTGGGGCCTCCTTGGATTCTCCCTCTGAATCCTTCGCTTTTGTCCCAGCATCAGGGTCAGTTATTACATCCCAACCTCAAGACCCTTTGTCTGGCAGCGTGGCTCTTCAAAGAAATTTGATTTCCTCTAGTCTTCCCAAGCAAGTTTTGGATGTTCTTTTGGAAGCTAGACGGCCTAGCACTAGGAAATCCTATGCCTCTAAATGGAAGAGGTTTTGTATTTGGATGCAGGGCCGAGGCTCGGATCCTCTGGTACCTGATCTCTCTTCTATTTTGCTTTACCTTTCAGAACTTTTGTCTAAAGGACTTTCTTTTTCTTCCATTAAGATTCATGCTTCTGCTATTTCTGCGCATTTCAGTTCTGATCCTCCTGTTTTTTCTCATCCTTTGGTGAAGCAATTCTTGAGAGGGGCTAAAAATTTGCGGCCCCCCAGGACCCCTCCTGTCCCGGCCTGGGATCTTAATTATGTTTTGGAAAAACTAACTTTGCCTCCTTTTGAGCCTGCTGCATCTTCAGATATTAAGTTTTTATCCTGGAAGACTGTTCTTTTATTGGCATTGACCTCTGCCAGAAGGGTCTCAGAGTTGCAAGCTCTCATGGCCGTGGAACCATACCTTATTTTTCATCAGGACAGAGTATCTTTGAGGACCAATCCTACTTTCATGCCTAAGGTGATTTCGAAAGTGGCTTTAAATCAGACAATTCACCTACCTACTTTCTTTCCAAATCCTCAAAATAAAGGGGAAAGGATTTTGCATTCATTGGATGTGCACAGGCAGTTACGATTTTACCTGGACAAGACTAAAGAGTTCAGAAAGTCTAATCAATTGTTTGTTTCTTTTGCCTCCAGTTCTCTTGGAAAGCCTATTTCTAAACAAACTATTTCCAAATGGATTGCTTATGGAATTAAATTTTGTTACACTCATCATGGGAAACAGTTACCAGGTACCATTAGAAGTCATTCTACTAGAGCAGCTGCCACTTCTACAGCTTTCCTCAGAGGAGTCCCTACCAAGGATATC